>NC_077241.1:47182745-47789530 GCF_947179165.1 Solanum dulcamara
CTAAAAACATGATTTCTAATACCTATGATATACAGATAAGCTACCCAACCAAAATTCCATCAATATCAACATGATTTCACACATTCTAGCTCAATTGAAAGAGAGGAGAGCCATATCCTACCTGAATGCCAAACATGCACGTTCCAAATCACTATTCTGGAGCTTTTCCTTTCCATGCAGCCTCAGAATGCTTCTACACTATCAACAAAAAAATCACGAAGTCATTACGGTCGTTTAGACACTAAAATTGCAATTTTTAGAAAAAGACCAATTTTGGGATCCAAAATGGAAAATGTGGGACTCGCATCCGAAATTCTGGATTTGACCCCAAAAATTGGTCCAAAAGAGATCCCTAAGCTCAAATAACAAATTGAAACACATTTCAGAGTTGAAAAACAATACGAAAAGAGCATGCATCAGAATCCTCATATTTTTAGATAAAAACAAAGATGAGCAACATCTAGGAACAGGGAATAACCAAAATCGAAGCTTCCACGATCAAAAAAATTGCACCACGGTGTTCCTTGAGAAAAACTGCATAACTAAACCCAAGAAATCGCTAAATATAGAGTTAAAACGATCATAAAATAACACTTCAAAGTCCAAAGAATTCTTAACTCGAAAATATAACAACCAGCAGCTAAAACATCAAATTTACCTCCAACAAAACTTCTAATGCACTCCCCGAGCTCACCAATGCGCTTCCCTAAAAATTCTCCCGAGGTTAGACCTTTGAATTGCCAATTTAAGCCCCAAACAAGAGAGATATGAGCAAATGAATTTCCAAGTCCAAAGCTGATCGCATCTAGTCTTTTAAATAAAGACTAGACGGAGTTGATCATCATGATCACGGAAGAGGGAGTCGTGATCGCCACCTTTTGGGAAAAAGTCCCTCGCGATCGCGGAGGTTTGACCTCCTGATCACTATGACCAAAAAGTGGTCAACGCAGACACTCCTCTTTGCGATCGCCAGAGGCGACCACATATTCGCGATGGTCAAGTGACTATACCCTCATGATAGAGGCCAGGGCGTTGCGAACATGAAGGCCATGGTGGCCTGCACCAACATCTGCTGCAATAACTGCTTTTCACCAAGTTCTAATACTCCGACGGGGTTCTTGGAATATTGTGTGTGCAAATGAGATATAGTACCCTACCAAATTCGACGTTCCAAACTCAATGACACAGTTAATATTTCCATACAAGTTTATTACAATTAAAAGTGGGTCCCACACCCAGTGCCATTTTGAGCCTAATTCTACAATGGCCCTCGGGCTTAGACTGAAAGCCTCGAGAAGAGAATAAAGGGTTGTTCTAGACCAAACTTAACATTTCAGAACTACACGTTCTGTCAAAAGTTTTGTCCAAGCGCGTTTCCAAGAACGTTGACCAAAGTCAACCATGGGCCAAATTTCACGGGCAAAAGCGCCAAATGGCTCCAAATTCATACTTATTGCCTCGATACTTGTACTGATTATGAAACTAACCTAATTTTTCCATTGCGGAGTTGATGGAATAATCAGAATTCCATTCTGAGGTTGATTACCTAAAGTTATGACCAAAGCCAACTTTTAAGTTATAATAGCTCCAAAACAAAAAAAAAGTCTAAAACCCAAACAAACGACCAGGCGACCAAGCTATCGGCGCCAATAGGTCATAAATGACTTGGGGTCTCTATAGGAATGCTCTAAATTATGAAATGAGAGTAGTATAAGGAAAATGAACTAAAGGGTTATTACACGGTGTTTAGAGACTTGCTGCTTTCCATATTTTGTATTGATTTTCTTTAGTATTTTTTGATAGTTAATTTTGTATTGTGTATATATGTTGTTAGATTTTGTACTTAGTATCTCCTGTATAGGTCACACCAGGTCTGAGGTTTATTCTAGCGTCAATTCATCAATCTTTGTCACCTTTGGCCTTTGTATATTTTGTATCGTATTTACACATCTATACCATGAATCGATATTTGTTGTTATATTATTCCTGCTTCCACATTCTTATATTATTACTTATTTTCTTAAATTAATGTTTGACTTGTCTATTCGGGGGTTATAGTAAGTGCTATGATGACCCAGATTCGCGTTGTGATAGAGTGGTATTAAAGCTTAGATTCACCGATCTCACTAGTACAAGAGCAATTGTCTAGTAGAGTCCCATATATATACAATATTCGGGAGGTTATATAGTATTGTTAGAAATTAAGTCACTATTCTTGTTTCTGATTGTGTGTTGTTGATGAAAAACACCTCTAAATCCTATTTATTTCACTGTTTCTCAAATAGCGAGGATGAGATCTACTCAAGGTAGATGAGGACCCCTTGTGCCTATAGATAAAGCCCCAGCTCGGGGTAGAGGTTAAGGTCGACACAGAGGCAGGGGTAGAGTCCAGGTCACAATACCAGTGTTAGAGCCAGATATAGAGGTTGAGTAGTTTGAGCATCAGCCAACAGAGGTTGATCTGGCCTATCCCTCACCCTGATTCGTGGCCACACCAGTGTTACAAGGATGATATTATGGTAGATTTGGAGAAGATAGCAGCAATTCATGATTGGTCTAGGCCTACTTCTCCTAATGAGATTCACAGTTTCATCGGATTGGTAAGATACTACAGATAGTTTGTTGAGGGGTTCTCTTCCATATATCTTATCATGAGAAAGATGTATCATGACCTACGACAACATTAATGGTGGTGTGAGATTAAGCGGAACATTTTATCTTTTGTAGCTAGGTTCTTGAACTATGATGCCACTATCCTCTATCACCTAGGCAAGGCAAATGTAGTAGTAGATGCTTTGAGCCGAAAAACGGTTAGTATGGGGAGTTTGGAATTCTTATAAGTTAAGGAGAAACCTTTAGCTTCGGATATTCAGTCCTTAGCTAACTAGATGGTTCATCTTGATATTTTTGAGTCAGGCAAGGTACTTGCTTGAGTAGAGGCTAGGTCTTTCTTAATGGAGCAGATTCAGGCACCACAATTTGATAATCCACAACTGAGGTTGATTCATGAAAGGATGTTTAGTGGGGAGGCTAGGAAGGTGCCTTAGATTCAAAGGGTATTTTGAGGATCGAGAGTTGTTTTTGTGTTCTTAGAGTAGGAGATTTGGTTAGATTGATACTTGAGAAGGCCCATCATTTTAGATATTCCATACATCTTGGCACGAGAAAGATGTATCGTGAACTACGACAACATTAATGGTGGTGTGGGATTAAGCGGGACATTTTAGCTTTTGTAGCTAGGTTCTTGAACTGTCAGCAAGTTAAGTTCGAGCACCAGAGACCAGGTGGTTTGACCCAGCGGTTACCCATTTTGGAGTGGAAGTAGGAGTGGATAGCTGTGGACTTTGTAGTGGGTTTTCTCTTTGACTCTATTTGGGTCATCATAGATCGATTGACCAGTCTGCTCACTTCTAACTGGTTCAAACTGCTTATACTTTAGAGAGGTTGGCTCAGATTTATATCAGAGAGGTGGTCCGATTTCATGGGGTGTCGGTATCTATAATTTTAGATCATGGTACTCAGTTCACATCACATTTTTGGAGGTCTATTCAGAGAGCATTAGGTACCCAGGTTGATCTCAGCACAACTTTCCAATCCCAGACTAATGGTCAGTCTAAGAGGACTATTCAGGTTCTGGAGGACATGCTACCAGCTTGTGTTATTGATTTTGGGGGTTAGTGGGATCAGTCTTTGGCTTTGGCAGAGTTCGTATATAATAATAGCTATCATTCGAGCATCTAGATGTCACCTTTTGAGGATTGTATGATAGGAGATATTGTTTTCCAATGGGGTGGTTTGATGCATTTAAGGTTAGGACTTGGGGCATTGATATGCTAAGTGATTTGATAGATAGAGTTCGTATGATACAAGAGAGACTTCTTACTTCCCAGAGTAATCAGAAGAGTTATGATGACAAGAGGGTTCGACCTTTGGAGTTTATGATTAGAGATCGGGTATTTCTGCGGGTGTCGCCCATTAGAGGCATGATGAGATTTGGGAGGAGAGGTAATCTTAGCTCCATATTCATCGGCCCTTTTGAGATCCTGAGGTAGATAGGAGAGTTAGCTTATGAGTTAGGCTTACCTCCAACACTTTTGGGTATCCATCTTGTATTCCATGTTTCCATACTATGGTGGTACATTCCAGATGATTCTCACATACTTAAGTGAGATTCATTAAAGCTTGATGAGTCCTTAGCTTTTGAGGAGCCTATGTCCATTTAAGATAGACAAATTAGGAAGCTGAGATCTAAGGATATTCCATCAGTGAAGGTCCAGTAGAGGAATCATCTGGTCGAGGAGGCTACTTTGGAGACCGAGCAATACATGTGGAACCGATATCCCTACCTTTTTACGCCATCAGGTATCTTTCCTTCCTTTGACTTTCGAGGATGAAAGTCCTTTTAGTAGTGGATGTTGTAATGACCTCCAAGGTTATTTCCATGCTTTTTTATGTTTTTACCAATTTACCCCTTCTATAGCTTCTTTATAGCCCTTGTGTGATGTTGGGATGGGTGGCACACTCCTCGATGTTCTTGGGTGATCTTGGTGACAATTTTTCTTTTTTTAAAGGTTTAAAGTAAAAAGAGTTGACTTTAGTGAAAATCTTGAGATTCAATTGTCATATGGAAATTTCAATGGTTCCATCAGCTTCGAAAGGTCCATTGTTTTCTAGAAGAAAGGTTAGTTTGGGTTTTGAAGTCTTCATTTTGAGTTTGTGCGATTTTTAGTTTTAACTTTAAAGTTTTGGCCAATTTTGACTTCAGTCAACATTTTGAATAAATGCGCTCGGATGGAAATTTTGTGCAATTAGTTCTAGGATGCTGATTTTGGTCGGGAATGACCTTTGGTTTAGTGCCCGAGGTGTTTCGAATGAGCTTTTAGCTATTTGGGCGTCTTATGTGTTTTTCTTTGAAAGTGTTGGCTTTCTCCAATATTTCAACGAGATGACCTCCGTTGGTTAGTTTATTGATTCATTGAGTTTGGAATACCATTTTTAGTTGGGTAGCACAGTCCGTTAGTATAGACGAGGTTCCGTATCCCCATCGGAGGATTTTACCCTTGGTAAAATGCTCGTGCACAACTGCTAGTGCGACCTATTTTAATCTTCGCATTCATGAGCCACGAGCATCGTAAAGGACATGGTCTTTGGGCATTGCAATCATGGGGATAAGTGTCGTGATTGCTAAGGGTAGTTTGGTCGCTGCTTGCGATTGCGGACCTGGGTCCCGCAATTGCAAAGAGCAATTTTGCTAATTCCAGTGATCTTTAAGACCTATTTTTTGCTAATTCCTCTTCATTTCCAACACATAGAAACTCAAATTTTAAGAGCAATTCTTGACCTTTTTCGGTAAATCATGTTGTATTGTGTTGGAAAGTCTTGCGAGGACGTTTCAGAACTTTTTCTCTTCCTAGAAATCTTGTAAGTCTTGCGTTATTTTGTTGAATTCTTCAATTTTTGACTAACTTAGGGCTTGATTTTAGTAGGAGTAATTTGATCCCTTGAAGTGCTCGAAATGTGCCTATTTTTAGGGCACAGTTCCTTGAGCTGTTTGGAACATTGTGACAAAGTTGTTTTTTTGATTTTGTGTGCGGATCCCAATGTCAAATTTTGACTAGATTTTGGTTACGATTTTAATTGTGGTAATGTGGATGTAATTGTCTTTGTTTTGATATGTTATTCTATAATTTGGTAGAGTGGAATTATTTGGAGGTGGCCCTAAAAGGAAAAGCTCCGATTTAGTACGGTTTTGGCTTTGAGGTAGGTTATGGTTTTCACCATTTTAGACTTGCATCGGCTAGAATTTGTATATTATGATTAGTATCACATGATTAGGTTGATTTCTAGGAGTGGGTAGCCTTTTGAGTAAATTAGGAGTTGATGGCCATCGTTGGTGTTAGTTTGGGTTATTAGCCATTGAAGCCTTACTTTAGGCGCTTTCTTATCTTGTTTGTACTGCTTAGTATCCTTACAACTTGCTCCTAGGTGACTTAAAACTTAGAATGTCACTCATGTGACTTGGTTGACTATGTTGCCCTTTTTGGTGTGTTTTTGGCTTATGCTTGTGTTTACTTGCTTGTGACATTGAAATGTTAGTACTTTTGATACACCGTAGTTCCTGGTTAGTGAATCCTTGGCGGGATTTTCCCCCTGCTTGAGTGATACATGATTTTTGAAATGTTACTTGCCTTGGTTGCTTCACCGCTATTTAAAAACTTTTAATGGATGAATAAATGACGAGACTGGGATTTTGGTAAATGAATAAATATAAGGATTGGAAATACTGGTAATCTCATTGTTAATGGCACTTTATGCCTTTGATGAGCTCAAGGTATGATTCTGGACGTCCTGTTATTGACTTTGGGCTACACTATTATATTCACTATTAATAAGTTTGAGGTGTGAATTTTGGGTGGTCCGTCGATACATATTCCAGGTTATTAACTTGATATTGATAAGCTCATAGGTAATTCAGAGCGCATCGTAATATTTTTGGGATTTTTTCTACCTCTTTGCTTTGTTATATATACTTTCTCTTCCAGTATTCTGTGAGTTGAGGCAATGATTGTGGTTACCTGTTGTTGTTGGGTTTATTTGTCCTTTGTATGTTCTCCCCGTACCCTGATACACTCGTAGTTGTAGTTTATGAATTATTTATGTTATCATTAGTATCATCGTGTTGCTTATATATATATATACAAATTTTGGAGGGGTCTATTTTTTTTGTGTTAAACCTTATAGCCATCATGCCATCTATTCCTATTCTTATCTCACATTTACATTGTAAACATGCCGATTCAATATAAACAAAAAGCTTCCATAGAGAAAGAGAACACAACAAGAAAACCCGAAAGATTTAATTGAGTGTCTAGGGTATTTAGTCTTCGCCTAGATACTCATATAGTAATAACCACCCCACCCCTACTCGAAAATCCTTGCATTATCCTCAATGTAATACAACAACAAGTAGAAATATAAGGGGGCTCTGGGTCCATCAGTGTGGATCCCCATGTAGTAGCATGTGTCTCTATGGATTTCTATGAGTCACCATGAGTGGAATACCATGAGATCAAAGCTCCAATAGCACGCTACCTCTCCTCCACTCATTGCAGCTCCTTAGTCTATCTAGATGCTCGTGTGGCCATATCTAAGTCATAGCGCTCTTTCTTCTTATTACTCCAAATCTCAAGAATGTCCAAAGTTTCATCATCAGTGTGAGGTCTTTTGTGTTTTGACAGCTCAGGATCATCATTTTCAAAAAATCAAACAAATTCGGTGGCTGGACAACCGACACAGTAAAAGGTATAGGAGTTGATATAACAAAGGCTGTGACTTCGACATGCACTAGACCAACCTCTGTTCAGATGGCAGTAAGGTCAGCACTCAATAAGGACTGCAATCTCTCATTCACTATAAGCTCAAAGGCATTAATTTGTGTATGAATCTAAGGCTCCCAATCAGCCAAGGCAACTTGTAATTTTGTCATTGCGCGCTCTTCTAACCCAGTGATGGATTTTTGGACCTAAGATTTGAGTTGCTGAATCACATGTCCAAATTGGGCCCCTTTCTGAGCCTGTCGCTGCATTAATTTCTGTAAATCTTCAGCCGATCTGGTGACAAAACCTACGGGCTAAGGATGTGATATGCTAGTAGTTGAGACTATCGAGGTTGTTGGGGCAGCCTCAGATGGCTCCATGGTGGGTTGTCATGGTCCAGAACAATTGTCAGATCAGCTTGGGCAGGTTGCTGGAAATCTACAAACTTGGGCAACCTTACCTCTAAATGTGGAGCACACTGCTGGTCGACAGTATTTGTATCATCCTGAATGAGCCCAACATCTTCTGTCCGAGTCACTCTGATCAATGTGTCGACCCCTGCAATCAAGGGCACAATGGCCTCATAATACAAAGAGAATACTAAGCAATGAAATAGAATGGTAGTGTTTCTACAAATGGCTTGCTTATGTCTCTCGACGATGGTGATTTTGATAAGGTTGAACTCATATCCAGCCATCAAACTAGCGACTATCACTGCTTGATCTGGAGTTAAATAATTATCAGCATTAGTCAAGAAAAGGCGATGTCGGAAGATAGCCCACCAAAACATGGCTGCAAAGATCAATAAAGCTCTCTTGATCAGGGTCGAATGAGATTCTCAATCTGCAGCTATACCATGCTCAGCGATGTGATCGGTAAACCATCTCATAAGTTCTCCATGTTGCACCAGATCCCTCATCACATTTTTTATCCCGAACAACTTTCATTTTATAATCAAACTAGGCTGGCGGGGCTATCTATGGAAAATTTAGGCGATAAATAACCTGTTAGACCATTTCCTCAGATAAATCAACCAGATATCCCAAACTAGTATGGTCCAAAGTATGGGCTATTCCATCTCTTTTGCCGTAGATAGAGTCATCTTCTTGATGGTCGCCGCATAAGATACATAGAATTATTGCACCATAGGAGTACTATAACTGCCCGATGGTTCTGTGATCCACTCACACCTATGATGGCGAAAGAGATCACTGATTTCTGGGACTGCCTCAAGACCGGTTGAGATGACCCAAAGATCCTCACTAATGGCCTATTTAAAGTTTTATCAGTCATTCTTTTCTTATCCCATCTGGTAGAAATCGAATATCTCTTTCACATACCATTATTTTGGTTCCTCACAAATATGAAATAGTATGGAAGGTCACTCAGGGCCATGATTTTTCATCGTTTTCCTTTCCCTCAGATGATCCCTTCTCATCAGACTAGAGCGATGTGGATGGTGCTACGGTGTGAGGATTAGAAGAGACTCCACTTGGTTCTTGAACTAGGATGATTTGTTTGGAGAGATTTTGATTATTCCTCCATTCAAGAGGCCTCTTGGAGTCAAGGGAGTATTCCTCCTCAGAACTACTAATTTCGGCGTCCGTCGATGCATCATGTATATACCTTCTTAAAATTTCCATGACTACCTTCTTTGAAACCTTTTCCTTTCCACCACCACTCTTTGGAGTTTGTTTGGGAGGCATTGCACCTCTGGAGTAAAAGTTAGTACACATACTCAAACCAGGAAAAGAAAAGAATTCAACTGGAAGTTTGATATTTTTGGTCCTATTTTGTTTTGGATACTTAACTTGTATAAGTCATCCCAACAATCCGTACATAAATCTACGATTTATAGGATGTACTCGTACAAGTTATGTGTAAAAAATTTATTTACTGGATTTTTGACATATGATTTAGACGAGTCAACTTGATGAGCCATAGAGGGTTCTATGACTCGTAAGTGAACTCATAATGTTTGGTGTTTCTGAGGGTTAATCATTGATCCTTTGGTTTAAGTTACGAGGGGTAACTATGAATTGTAGGATAACCTAAAACTTGTAGAAAACCCCCGAGTGGATGAACTTCAAGTTCAAGGATTAATCCTCACAACACCAACACAATTAATAGCTTAATATTTCCCCCATTCCTTCAATTTAAGATTTCAACCCCTAATTACTCATACTCATAACTCCCCAATTCAAAAATCAGTTCAAAGTTCAAAATACTGATAGCCCCCTCATTTTATAATGGTGCCCTAATCCTAGTATTGGAAGTATATTTCATCTAGTGTTAATATTTAGAAACCACAACTACTATAAATATGGGGAAACAGAAACAAAACTACCTTAATGTGTGAGTTGAAGAACAATAACCCTAGCTTTCTTTATGAGTGCTTTATGAATTTATGTGAAAATGGGTGTTGATGATGATGATTATGATAGATATGTTGTTTGATAGAGTTTGTGTTTGATGAAACATATAGGGGTGGAACTTTGGGGGGAAACAGGGGTCGTTCAAGAGGAAATAGAGATGGATTTTGAAATTTCAGTCATTTTATTTCTTTTATTTTGGGTCAGGTCAGTTTTTAAATCATGAGGTATGATTAATTAGCTAGTTACAAATTGTAAGAGGTATTACAAGTCGTAAACTAGCTTAGTGACTTGCCTTGACACTTAGACTAAAGAAAGAGAACATACTTCGAGTCCACGAGTTTAGTCTACGATTAGTGACTTGCCTTGACACTTAGACTAAAGAAAGAGAACATACTTCGAGTCCACGAGTTTAGTCTACGAATCGTAGAAGTTTTTATGATTCGTAGAGTACACTTGTAGACTTAAAGCTGCTACATGTCTGATATTTGGGTCTTTTACAAGGTGAGTCTACGAGCCGTAGGAACTTCTATGACCCATAAAGATAACTCGTATGCCTTTTTTACTCCTGTCAGTTTCCAATATTCGTATTTTGACGTTAGCACGTACTTATATTTTGCCTATTTGTTAATGTTTTTTGTGACTCTATTTTGACATGCACCCTAACGTAGTATATTTTATCCTAAAAACTAATAAGTGAAAAGAGACAAGACAAAATAAACAAAAAAATAACTTAGGTTGCCTCCCAAGTAGAGCTTGATTTAATATTGCGACACAACGTAGATTTTCCTAGTTACTCAAACTTCACTAAGCTTTCATGCTTCCATGGTTTGGATCTGATTCTCAGTGCCCATATATGCTTTGATTCATTGACCATTGACTTTGAACTTTGTTCTATCCTTTTTTTCTAGCTCGACTGCACCATGAGGAAAAACTTGACTCATTTGGAATGGTCCTAACCATTTTGACTTGAGTTTTCCAGGAAATAAACACATCTTTGAACTGAAAAGAATGACTAATTCTCTAGGTGCGAATGTTAGATTTTCAATCATTTGGTCATGATATTTCTTCACTCTCTCTTTGTATAAGGCTACGCTTTCATATGCATTAAAGTGGAACTCATCAAACTCATTTATTTGATTCATCCTTTGCTTCAATGCGGCGTCCCAATCCATATTCAACTTCTTCAGTTCCTACATGGCTTTGTGTTACCTCTACAAGCAAATGACAAGATTTTCCAAATACAAGTTGATAAGGTAACCTACTTATGGGAGTCTTGAATGCAGTGATGTAAGCCTATAGAGCATCATTAAGCTTTTTTGACCAATCCTTTCCATTTGCATTTACCATCTTGGCAAGTATTTGCTTGATTTTGTGATTTGAGACCTTAACTTGTCCACTAGTTTGCGGATGATAAGGAGTTGCTATACTATGTCAAACCCCATACTTCTCAAGTATCACTTTGAACAATCGATTGCAAAAGTGGGAACCTCCATTGTTGATTATTGCCCTTGGTGTACCAAATCTCAAGAAGATATTTCACTTGAGCAAGGAGGTGACACTCTTTGCTTCATTGTTGGGAAGTGCGATAACTTGTACCCATTTAGACACATAGTCAAATGCAACAATGATGTACTTTATCCCACTCGAACTCACAAAGGGACCCATGAAGTCAATTTCCCATACATCGAATGGTTCAATGACTAGAATAAGAGTGAGCATGTTTTCTTGAAATTCCTCCTTCTCTTTGACAACAATCACAAGACTTGGATAAATCATGAGTGTCTTGATGAATTGTTGGCCAGTAATACCCACATTATGAAATTTTGTAGGCTATACGGATACCACTATGATGACCTACAACAGTCGATAAATTGAATGCCTCCAAAACACTCATCATCTTGACTTTAGATACGCAACGATGAATAATCCCATCAGCACAAACACGGAACAAGTATGGTTCTTCCTAAAAGAACTTCTTCACATCAAACATGAACTTGCGGCGTTGGTGAATATTAAATTCGGACATCACTATATCTCTTACCAAGTAATTAGCAACACCAGCAAACTATGGAATCAAGTCATGTGATGCTGCCAATACTTCCTCATCATGAAAAGTGTCATTTATCACGACTCCATCTTCCAATTTTAACATTTCCTCTTCTTCAAGTCTAGAAAGATGATCAACAACCTAGTTTACAGTCTCTTTTCGGTCTCTAACTTTGAAATCAAACTCTCATAATAGTAATACCCAAAGAATCCATCTCGACTTGGCGTCTGTCTTTGCCACGAGGTATCTCAATGCTGCATGATCTATGTGTACAATGAGTTTGGTGCTGAGCAAATAGGATCAAAATTTCTCGAAACTGAATACTACAGTGAACAACTCTTGTTCAACCACAGTGTAGTTTCTTTAGGCGATATTAAGAGATTTGTTAGCGTAGTATATCGGATGTAGAATCTTCTCGCGCCTTTTTCCTAATACTATACTGAGTGATACTCCACTCGCATCGCACATGACCTTAAATGGATACTCTAAATCCGTTGCAATGATGATAGGAGCCGATACTTGCCTTTGTTTCAACTCCTCAAAAACAACGCTTTTAGATAGGACTCATCAAAAATGAATTTCATCTCCTTCTTAAGTAATTTGCCTAATGGATGTGCTATTTTAGACAAGTCTTTGATGAAGAGGTGATAATATCTGAATGCCTTTAACGAAGATGGGAAGGAAAAACTTTGTGATTACCTCAATCTTTGCTCGATCCACTTTTATCCCTTTGCTCGAGATCTTATAACCCAGCACTATGCCCTCTTTTACCATGAAGTGACACTTCTTCCATTTGAGCAAAATATTAAATTCTTCACACCTTTAAAGTACGTATTTGAGATGAGCCAAGCAACCATCAAATGATTCACCTACCATAGAAAAATCATCCATAAAAACTTCAATTGCATCCTTTACTATATCTAAAAATATAGACATCATACAACATTGAAAAATTGTTGTGCATTACATAATCCAATGGTATTCTTTTGAAGGCGAATGTCCCATATGGACAAGTTAAAGTTGTCTTTTCTTGGTCTTCGGGTGCAATAAAAATCTGATTATAGGCCAAATAACCATAAAGAAAATAGGACCATTCTTTGCCAGCAAGACAATCCAACATCTGATCCATGCACGACATTGGGAAGCGATATTTTTATGTCCATGAGTTTAGCCTACAATAATCCATACACACCCTCCAACCGTTGATAGTCCTCATTGGAATGATCTCGTTCTATGCGTTTGGCACCATAGTAATACCACCCTTCTTTAGAATACATTAGACAGGACTTACCCAATTACTATCAACAATCGGGTAAACAACTATGACATATAACCACTTGATGATCTCCTTTTTAACTACCTCTTGCATAGGTGGGTTGACTCACTTTTGATGCTCAATGATTGGTTTGTAGTACGACATGAGTTGGATTTTTTGGGATCATATGCTAGGTGGGATGCCTATGATGTTGGCTATGGAAAATCCTATTGCTTGTTTGAAATGCCTCAAGATAGATGTTAGAGCTTCCACTTGCCTTTGGTGAATATCGTCAGCTAATATGAACGGCAGCGTATTGTTTGGTCCCAAGAATGCATATTGTAAGTGAGATGGTAGCGCTTTGAGTTCTAAAATTAGGGGTTCATCGATGGATGTTCTTGCAGGCGGGGTAGCTCTATTATTCAAGTCCTAGTCAAGTCTCTTTGGTACATTATTGAGCGTCCCAAGGCCATTGAGTACACAAAACATCTCATCATACTCCTCAATATTATCTCCATCAAAGTTCATGATGACAACGGCTAAAGCTTTAACACCCAGTCTCTCCTCAATAGATATCTCAGGTTGCATATCAACAACAACATCAATCATGGACACTATTCATAGCTCATTATGATTCTTCATTTCTCGGCATACATCAAAAACTACTTCTTCATTATTTAGTCGACACTTTAATTAACCGGTTTCTATGTCTACCAAAGCACGTCCAGTTGACAAGAATGGTCTACCCAAAATGATAGGGACATCAAAATTTACCTCACAGTGAAGAATGACAAAGTACAAATGAAATATAAATGAGTCGACCTTTACTAGAACATTATAAATAATGATCATTGACTTCTTCACAGTACGATCTGCCATTAAGAGCCACATAGACGTTGGTTTGGGGGATGCTAAGCCCAGTTGTCGAAATACTTCTAGCGGCATCAAATTAATGCTAGCACCCAAGTCACATAATGCCTTTGTAAGTTAAATGCCCCTATGGTAAATGGTATGGTGAATGATCTAGGGTCCTTGTTTTTCTGCACAAGTAAGTGAGTAGCTTGCACTACAATGATGCAAGTTGTCATCCAGCTCAAAGCTCACCGTTCTCTTATTTGTGACAATATCTTTTATAAACTTTGCATATCCAAGCAATTGATCCAATGCCTCCATCAATGAAACATTCACAAAATATTATTTTAGCATGGAGATAAACTTAAGATACTACCCATCTTCGTCCTTTTTTTCAATCTATGTGGAAAACGTGGGGGCGGTCGTGGCATTGGAATTAGAGTTGGAGTAGCTTCTTTATCATTGTTAGTTTCCTCATCATGCTTTTTATCTCCTTTCTCGGGCTGTTTGGTGCTTAGCTTTTCAATCACTGCTTTCTCCTCGATTTTTCTTTCCGTTTCATCATCAATAACACAAGTTTTGTATGCATCATCCTCAAGTTCTTACATTGGTGGATGAAATGTTTGAGTGCCTTCTGTCGTTCTTTAGATTTTAAATTATATTACTTGGGAGAGTTTCTTTCTAGCATGGATTCAAAGATGACGAAATCTGCGCCAATTGTTGCTCAATAAGTTTTATGGAGGTAGAATGTGACTCAACTTTTTTATTCATTCCTGAAAGATCATTGAGTATCGCTTTAAGGTTATCTCAGTTGTGTCATCATGTCTTCAATTCTTGCAAGTCCGGATCCTCCATCTTAATTTCCAGGTGGAATGTATGCACAACTCTTGTTGATATCTCTCCTTCCCCAATCACCTTCTCTATCTGGCCCGCGGTTTCAATCATTGTATCCATTCTGATTGTAGTTGTTCTCACGATTGTAGTTCCCTTCATGATTATAGTTGTTGTTGTAGTTGTAATGGGCCTCTCGGTTGAAGTTATTATAGTTTCGACCTTGATTTTCTTGACCTTGGTGCCAAGAATCTTGATTGGACACTTAGGTGTTTGTACAGAAATCCCCCGCTTGATTATTAACATAATATGAATCTTCCTCATATCCATAGTCATCATGACTTGGAGCCCTACCTTGATGGTCGATTGCATTGATTTTCTCTAGTCCCAAGTTCTTGAATGCTAGTTTGAATTTTGTTCTCAATTTAACGATATCTTGTAGTACCTCGTTTGGAATCTTGGACTCTTATTTGTATAAACAAAAAAAGAGCTTTTTGAAGTTTAGGTATCCATAGTGCTCCAAGCTCGGTTTGAATTTGCAATACGATTGAGTTTCTTAGCAGCCCCTTGAAAAGTGTTGGCCAAGAATACTCCTCTAGTAATAATGTTTGCAGCAAATTTTCCAGTTTCATCAGGTGTGCGGTTGAATGTCTCATGAAGTGACTCGTCGGCTATTCTGTAATTTGTCATACTTTGTAGATACTTTATGAATCTTTCCCAAATGCCACTAATCGACTCTCCAGGAATTTGTTGAAAATTGTTGATTCGATCTCTCAAATTTAGCTTCTTCGACAATGGGAAAACCTTTCGAGTAATGTCTCTTGTAATTGATCCCAAGTCATGATAGAGTTTTATGGGAGCTCAAACAACAAAATTGTAGCATCGCTAATAAGTGATAATTGAAAAATGTAATGTCTGATGAAATCCATGGTTAGATCTAGGTCATCAACATTGCTCTTGCAGATGTACACCACATCATTGAGATGGGTGTAAGGATCCTCGAATGCCAGGCGAGCAAACAGTCCTCGAGTATGAAAAATTTGAATCAGTCTGCTCGTAATGATGAACTTCGTTCCAGGCGGTAATGGAGGTAACACAATGGAGCCAATCATTCCAATGGCATAATAGTTGACCCCATAGTTATTCCATATGCCGAATTCAGGTTGTTGCCTTTGTGGAGGACGTTCTCTCATTACTAGTTGATTGTTAAGAACATTCTGTGGTTGATTGTTGAAAAATCAATCCCAAAATTGTTGTCCATTATTATTCTTATTGTTCTCCATCCTATGTAGTGTTCTCTCGATTTCAAGATTAAAGGAACTTAAGAGAATGCCTCGACTCCTCGTATTTGGCATGCACTAGGACTCGAAACATATTTCAGAACAAAAAAAAGAAAAGAAAGTAAAATAAGGAAATAATCACTAAAATTAAATAATAAAAATTAATCTGAATCTAAAAGCCTTATTCCCTAGCAACGGGGCCATAATTTGAAAGCCCCAAACTACACTTCCCTAAAGAACTATAAAGCGGTCGTTGATCAAATATAAAACCTAACAGAGGTTAATCATTTATTATGATTTAGAATTAGGTTAATCGTTTATTATTTATTTTCGTAATCAAATTATTTCCGAAAAGAAAGGGGGGTTTTAAGTAAAATAAATTAACTAATCAAATAGCAAGCATCAAGTAATACAGTAACAATTTAATAAGGTTTTAATTCAATATGAAACGAAACTAGGGTGTATGTGTTCCCCATGGATCCTTAACTATGTAGACCCTTTTTTATTAGTAATCCATTTCTAGTGTGTTATATGCAGAATGGTATGTTAAGTTCACCTAAATCCTTGATCCGGTAAATAAGTGAATTTTACTATGCAACTTGATCTATCTACAAGCATATACTTTACTAACCCTTACCAATAATCCCAGGTTTACCTATCCCTTGGTCCGTTCAAGCGAATTAGATGAGGATGATTAGCCCCGAATCCCGTTGTTTAATCCCCTTTTCCCATTTGTTACCTCCTAGATCTGGCAAGTAAGAATAAGGTGAGTTCTAAAATGGACCCTTGTTAAAAGCAATAAAAGAGAAAGAAAAAACATTACACGCATGTACACTATTCAAGAATTAGATTTTATTAAGTCTACGTCGTTAATTATTCATAGTTCCCACAATCCTTGTTGTGGAATTAGCTACTCATAACTATGTGACCACTATCAATAATATCTAGTTTAAAATAAATCATGCACTAACAGTAAAAAATATGAGAATCCAAAATTTTTAAATAAAATCCGAACGTAAACATCTATAACAAAAATAGGGAATTCCAGAATTAACGTCCAAAAGTAGTTCAAGCTTAATTCTCAAACTCAAAACGTGGAAAATACAAAAATAATCATAAGGACTGTATTTATAGACAACTAATCCAAATAAATCATGAAAACGAAGAAGCAGGAACACTTAAGTTGATTAGGTTCTACGACTCACTTCTATGAATCATCTTTAAGTTGACGAGTCATAGACCAAAATCTTAACACAACCCTTTGCACTGATGAAATTCTCTTCTTCACAGATGAACTCTACGACTCATAATCTTTAAGGCGACTCGTGTAATTCATTCATAGATCAAGTTTTGGCTTTCAACTACTGTGGTCTCTTCTACGGATGTGTTTTACGACTCGTAGACATTTAGACGAGTCGTAGACTTGACTCGTAACTCCAACTTTGCCTTATTTCTTTAATACCTTTTTAACGACTAGCACCTACGACTCGTAGGTTGGCCTCGTACACTCCAAAAATCATGAAATCAGTGTTTTGCTTCTTCGTTTAATACTCTAACTTTGTTTCCTGCAAAACAAACACAAATAACATCAGATCTACTAACAAATGCTTAAAAGACATATAATATCTCAAGTTTAAAGTATAAAAAGTACCGTAAATCCTTGGTACATCAAGGTGCAGAAGTGTAGTATGAGTACCAAACGAATCGTACTCAATAGGCATAGGCCGACTGAGCTCCACAGATAAAGCAAGTGTAAATAACATATAACCAGCTAAATATAATACAAGTAACTAATCAGGAACTAAAGAAACATAGATAAGAAATAAGGCAAAGGATATACAACAAAAAGAGTAGAGTCAACAAACGGCTTCAAAATTCTGACCGAAAACCTATTAAGGAAAGAGGGCATGATAGGATTCAACTACTCAAGAATGGAATACTAACTATCACTGCGAAAACACATAACCACCTATAGACTAATCTAAATGAACCTAGCAGAAAAATACCAACAACAAATCCAAACTTTGACTTGCTACAGACCAGCTATAGTACAACAAGAGGTAAGTACAAGTATAATAAAATAACAACCGATTGGACGCCCATACCAACGAAAGGTACAGACAATGACAAACATACCTCTGGCCCCCATAAAATCGGGGGACCAAACAACAAACAAGTATACTATTGATAGTAATGTTGATGAATGCAAATTTGTAGTAAAAACAAGTGACATCATCGGTGGATCTCAAGATCAATAACAACAAGTGTATAGACCCACCCCGGCCACCAACCTTCCAGGTGGGACCCATGCAACTCCTTCATCAAGTTCAGTGGTGCACTGGCCAGAGGGTCCCATAGGGGATACGACAAGTCTATATATATATCCTAGGCCTGAACCAAGTCTTACATAAACATACAACATTTTTATAGTGGTACCGGAGAGTGAGTAGCCAAGACAATATTGAAAAGGGCGACACCGCACCGGATATCAATAAAAATTGAGTGCATCCTTGATGCCTCTGATACTATCAGCATAAAGAGGAGTACGTCCTCAACACCTCATAAGTCTCAAAACTAGTGCTCAAATGATCTAGATGGTATGACTCCCATTAAAACCAGTTTAAACATAGTAAAAGTTCGAGAAAGACTTCTCAAAAACAATAGTGAAGAACCCATAAAGAATGTATGATCGTAACACAAAACATGTGAAAATGCTCAATCAATATAAGCATGCCATCACCAGCATCCAAACAAGATACACAAATTCTGAAAGTAACATCAAGTCATACCATACTATCAAGGTAAATGAACTACCTTGCGATACAATCACTCCTCGAATACTGCCTCGGGCCCAACAATAGATAATAGACATAATAGCATCACAAACCTAATGCTAAACCAAAGCAAAGCAATCGAGACATGGCTCAAAATCAGATAAGAGAGAAATATTTCTAAGATAGAAGCCTTATCCCAAAATATGTTAATTCAACTCCCAATGAGCATAACTAATCCAAATATATGACTATGATGAACCACTGAGGTCTCAGGCACTAGCACAAGGTATTCTATTAGAAACAAGCCCTACTGGAAGTTATGCCTAGCTATAAAGGTGGTACAACACATGATAAAGCAACTAATACTCAAACCTAGCCTAAATCCATCAATAACGATCCTAAGAGGATAATAATTCTATAGCAATACCACAACATAACTCATGTCCTAAACTAAGGATCTCACGAAACTATTCTAGTTTAAAGCTTAATCAGAAATAAAGAAAACACAAAGTGAGGAGAAAAACCCTATTCTCGGCAAGCACCAACCTGAAATCATATGTAACATATACTCAACGGTATCTAATAAAGCTCAGTCAAAGTGGGAGACCGTAGCCTACCTCAAAACCGATTACGTGCATCCCAATATAGCCATGCTAATTTTGGATTCCTAGGACTTCTAATCACCAAAAATGAATTTGTATAACTTGAGATATGAAACTTTGAAGTCGGAGGAAATATCAAGAAATGAATCTGATTTCCCATTTAAAGTACCTGGAGAAATTACTCTCGACGAATATGAAGAAGGATTCTCGCGAACGCAAAAGGCAGGATCACTGGCCTTCGCGAACGCGGAGACCCTTCTGCGAATACGGAGGGCTTACTGCTTGGCCTTAATGAAAAGGAGCAGGATTACGTGAACGTGGAGGCTTGACGACCCTTCTCTCCATGAACGCGACCAAGAATTCCCGTGAAAACGAAGGAAAAACATGCCTCCAGTAGATTTTGCTGCAACATCAGTTTGTGGCAAAGTTCAAAATCTCTGATGGGGTGCTCGGGATTGTTTAAGAACCCCATGCGCACAAATGAACTATGCTACCCTACTAAATTCGACATTCCAGACTCAATGGAGCACTCAAAATTTCCATCCAAGGTCATCTCGATCAAAATCATTTCCAATTCCAAAAGCTCTTTCAATTCCTTATTGGGTTCAAACTCTCGCTCACTTAGACCGAACTTGATCAAAACCACCGGATTCATATGAAGAATACCTAATTACACCGAAACTACCAAAATGATAAATACAGGACCATGGCACACGCAACTCAACTCAAAATTCCAAATAGTTGACTTAAGCTTCAAATTCCACCTTCTCCAAGCCACCAAGGGCATTGTGTTGGTCCTTAGCTATCCTAAAAACCTTCAACACCATATGAAACTTTCCTACTAAAACACACCGCATAAACCTTAAGTAAGTCAGTTACTTCAACTAAACCTCAAGGGATGACAACAACCAAAACAAGGAAAACAACCCGGGTAAAGCCTAAAATTCCAATCTCAACTTCAAAACCAAAAAAACCAAGCTGAAACTCACCTTCTAAAAATGAACACTCCACTTCAAAGGACGATTATCCCGAGAATGACTAGGCTGTATTGAGTCCAGCTCTGCAGACTTACTCCTACCATATGATCTTTCGAAACACCGACACTATATGCCCAGAAACCAATCTACCACCTTAATCTGAGCCAACCATCCTAGTCTAAGGAAAACCATGCTGGTAGGCAACGTACAAACATGGATAACTGATTGGTAATGGACCAAGGGTATGTATTTCCCTCACAAACACCGCAATATACTGAATACACCAAAAACAAACCTTCCATCCTTAACAAATTCAAAATCCCATATTCCATGATTTACTTTTATCCCATCCTATAAATGAACTTTTCTTACCAACTTCCCATCCTCCAGCTTAGGTTGCTTTTGAAGCCAACCATGAACACCAATGCTCCAACTTTAACTAACAACCCAAACTTCAAGAGCTACCAACACAACCACAGAGAAGAAATAACAATAGTAACAAGGCACAAAGAGAGATCACCCTTCCCTAATTCAAAATAGCCAAAAACGGCACCAAAAACTTTAAAAGGGATGATTTTAAAATATTGATGAACGGACTATCGCATTAAAACTAATAAATAAGACCAAGGCGGGAGGGAAGAGATGACCAATGAGGATTACCACAAAACTACCGAAGGCTAAACCACCTTTCTCACCACTTTAATAATCACGCTTCTCCCGGCTATCATTAACCTAAACACCATGGCTGCTATCAAAGGACCAGGCAGGTAAGTAAAATAGAGCAAACCTCAACTCTACAGCATAAGGAATGAAAATATTGATAAGGTACAAGGAAGGATTGACAAGCAGAACCTATCGGAACTCCAAATATTCTACACCTCCATTCACATACTACCTCAACAACCAATCTTTCAACTACAAACCAAATGACGCCAAGCAATGCTGAAAGCTGCCTAAGCCGAAAAAACTAGAATGGTAGATGAGAATTACTAATGGATGCAAGGCTAGCTAAACACAGTGGTGAGAAGAGTTATTCAACTACTAACTCAACGGGACATCACACAAATAAGGCAACCCACGAATCCAACTAGATCCTCTAGTATCATTACTCCCAAAACCAACAAAGTTGGCCTAGACAACTATCTAACAAGGATAGGCACTACAACAAAACCAACACTAAGGGAGAAAAAAAGGTGACAGCTAATTAGCCTGACCGTAAACTAATTTCAAACCACCAAGGCAAAGGCATGGAGAGTTGCTCAACCACCCTTGCTCAAAGTAGAAACTCGACCTAGTCGATCCACTACTAAAAGAAATCAACTATAGAGCTAAAACACATACACATAAGAGAAGATAAGGCAGCCACAACAGTCAGGATATAACTAATAAGGCAAATAGGCATGTATGGGTATGAAACCCTAAAACCACACAAAATGAGAAATACAGAGAAAAAAAGGAAATCAAGCAAATACAACTAATACCAGAATCCTCGACCTCAAGTTGACTTGTAGAAGCATCGAATGGATCGTGACCTACCTCGACTTGAACACTTAAAGCACCACCATTGAGTTGTGGCAACATGAAACCATAAGATGGACTTGTCTAAGCAAATTACATATGGGTCCCACATCGGTGATAATCTATGGATCGATGACCAAGCTCTCTACAGATATGTCAAGTCCCAACAACTCTAGTCTAGGGAGTAGAAGAAGCCATAAGTGTTTGAAGGATCAACCCTTGGCTGGGGAAATCTTTAGACTAGTGATCAAACTCCCCATAATCATAATATCTTTGAGAAAAATGATCTGTAATAACTCGACCACAGTGGGAAGGGAGAAAATCTATTCCCCTCGAACTCTGGCCTACATTAGAACCACCCTGATGGGGCTTCTCATAGTTATCCTTGCCCTTAGCTAACTACACTAAGGCCCCAACACCTAGATGTCAAAAATGTGAACCTTGAGATCCCAAACCTGAATTTTGTCCCTCATAAGCTCCATGACCTGCCTCAATACCACTTGGAACTTAAGGTGCTAGTTTTGTAGGCCTGATGGGTCGAGAAGGAATATGACCCTTACTGAACTGATACTCACCCTGAAGTGGGATTTTTTCACCACTGTGTTGATGGCAACCCTCTTACTACTATCTTTGTATGCCTCAAATCATGCCTTCTCCACTGACCTCACGTGGCAGATAATCTGGGGAGAGGTAGATCCAGCTGCTATCAAATGCTTTGATATCAAATGAAGCAGCAAAGATAACCCTCTCACAAACTCCAGACTCATATCTCGATCCATAGGGGATGATGTGGGGTTATTCCCTTACCAGTCAAAAAATTCCCTGACATACTTTGATATTGAGGATGAACCCTGCCGGGGAACCAACAACCCATATCTGGCCTGAGAACCAACTATCGAAAATCTAGTAGAACCTGCTGATGCTTCGACCAGGTGCACTAAAAACCTCATTCTATCTTTGTAAGAGAGAGTAGATTACAAAGTATCAGGTTTGTAAGCTATTCAAATAAAGGACACACTATAAGGAGTCAAAAATAGAATTTCCTAAATATGCCCCATAGCTTTCCGAAAATAGGATTTGGACATCTCTGCACTGATCCATAGGGCTCTAATAGGCATTGCCTTCATACCAATGATGTTGATAAACCTAGATCTTAAATACCAACTTGTCACGACCTAATTTCTTTAGTCATGATGGAACCTACTATCACCCACCAGTAGGTAAGCCTAACCCTCAACAAGCTATTACGTAGAAGATGAACAAATAAAATAGAAATTAGAAAGTAATGAGAACCACAAAAAAATACACAAGGAACCACCCCTAGACCTGACATCAGTCAGTAGTCGAGCATCTAAATCAAAACAAGAGTACAAGGCTTTTAGAATATAAACATAAGTACAGACAGTCTTCAAAAGGAAGTAAAGACTAGTCCTAATCCAAAATAGATGAAAATTGGCAACTCCAAACGCTATGAGCTCACAAAATATCCGAACAAAAAGCTCTTTCGCACCAGTCTAAATCAATGACAATAATCAAAACTATAGGGGGAAGAAGTGTAGTATGACTACTAAACGAATGGTACTCAGTAGGCATAAGCCGAATGAGCTCCACAGATAAAGAAAATATAAATAACATTTAACCAGATAAATACATCATAAGTAACTAATTAGGAACTAAAGCAATATAGATAAGAAATAAGGAAAAGGATGTACAATGAAAGGAGCAGAGTCAAGAAACATACTTGAAAACTCCAACTAATAAACTATTTATGAAAGAGGGCACCATAGGAGTCAACTACTCAAGAATGAAATACTAACTATCACTGCTAAAACACATAACCACGCACAGACTAATCCAACTGAACCTAGTAGAAAAATACCAACCACAAATCCAAATTACGAATCCCTATAGACCAGCTATAATACAACAAGAGATAAGTACAAGTATAATCAAATAATAACCGACTGGATGCACATACCCCCCAAAGGTACAAATAATGACAAACATACCCCCGACCCTTATAAAACCAGGGGACCAAACAACAAACAAGTATACTGGTGATAGGCGATATTGATGAATACAAGTTTATTGTAACAACCAATGACATCATTAGTGGCTCTCAAGATCAACAACAAGTGTATAGACCTACCCTAGACCTCGGTCTGCCAGGTGGGATCCATGCAACTCTGTCATCCAGTTCAGTGGTACATTGGCCAGAGTGGCCCATAGAAGATGTGGGAATTCTGTATACACTGCCTGGGCCTAAACTAGGTCTTATATCAACATACAACATCTCCATAGTGGTACCAGAGAGTGAGCAGCCAAGACAATGTAGAAAAGGGCGACATCATGCTGGATAGTCAATTATATAGACTAAAAACACCTCAAATACATCCAATGTAGAAAAAGGGCGATGCCACACCAATTATCAATAAAAATTGAGCACATCCTCGATGCCTCTGATATAGTTAATATAAAAAGAAGTACTTCCATGATGCCTCATAAGTACAACTAGTGCCCAATTAATCTAGGTGGTATGGCTACCGTTAAAACTAGTTTAAACACATTAAAAGTGTGAGAAATCATTCTAAAAAATAGTAGTGAAAAACCCATAGAGAATCCAGGATCATACTACAAAACATGTGAAAATGCTGAATCAATGCAAGCATGCCATCACCAGCATCCAAAGAAGACACACACAATCCGAAAGTAACATCAAGTCATGCTATACTATCAAGAAAAAGGAATTGACCTAGGTTCCAATCACTTCTTGAATATGGCCTCAGGCCTAACAATAAATAATAGATATAATAACATCATAAGCCTACCGTTAAACACAAAGTGAAGCAATTAAGAAATGGCTCAGAATCAGATAGGGGGAGAAATATCTCTATGATTGATGACTTACCCCAAAATATGTAATTTAAACTCCAAATGAGCAAAACTAAGACACTGAGGTCTCAGGTATGAGCACAAGGTATACCATTCAAAATAAGCCCTATCGAAAGCTATGCCTAGCTATAAAGGAAGTACAATACATGATAAAGAATCTAAGGCTCAAAACTAGCCTAAATCCATCAATAACAATCCTAAAAGCATAATAACACTAAACAAAATACCACAACATAGCTCATGGCGTAAACTAAGGATCTCATGGAGCTATTCTAGTCTAAAACTTAATCAGAAACCAAGAAAACTGAAAGGGAGAAGGCGAACCCTATTCTCAGCAAGTATAAACCTAAAATCATATGTAACATATACTAAATGGTATCTAATAAATCTTAGTCAAAGTGGGAGACTGTAGCCTACCTCGAATCCAATCACGCGTGCTCTGAATCTTCCTATTTGAAGATTTCGACCACCGAATCACCTCCAATTTATGCCATGCTAGAAAAATATCATTCATAATGTCAATATGAACATTTTGATACTAAAGTCACATTTTCAGAGACGGACACAAAATCGAGTTTAAATGGGATTGTGTGACTCGCACTAGGAATCCTGAATTTGACTTTGTGAAAAAGGTGTATTTCAGCTAAATGAACTTGTGTTCTAAATTACAACACAATTCGATACTCGAGACTAAGGGAAAATAGCCTATGCAAATAAATAGCCAACTAAGCTAAGAAACTAATAGGGATAGTAGGTGTTTTATAAAATTTACCTTAAAAGGAGAGTACCAAAAGGCCCCGATCATCCCAATACGTAGCCATGCTAATTTCGGACGCTTGGGACTTTGAATCACCCAAAAAGGGTTGTAGCACTTGAGATATGGAACTTTGAAGTTGGAGGAAATATAAAGAAATGGGGATGATTTCTCATTTAAAGGACCTGGAGCAATTATTCTCCACAAATGTGGAGGAAGGAGTCCAGTGAATGTGGAAGGCAGGATAACTTACTTTCATGAACGCGGAGGGCTAGCTGCCTAGACTTTGGAACACGAGTAGGCGAACGCAAATGCAGAGGCTTGCTGACCTTCTCTTCGCAAAGAGCAGCCAAGAAGACCTGCAAACGCGAAGACAAAACTTGCCTACACCAGATTTTGCAGCAGCATCAATTTTTGGCAAAGTCCAAAATCTCTGATGGGGTACTTGGGATTCGTTTGGAACCCCGTGTGCACAAACAAACTATGCTACCCCACTAAATTTGCCATTTTAGATTCATGGCACACTTGAAATTAACCTCCGAGGTCATCTTGATAAAAAGTGGATCCCACACCTAAACATCATTTTAAGTCAAAATCTATAAAGAGTCTCAAAATGAAATCGGAAGCCTCGGGAATCGCACAAAATTCATACTAGACCAAATCCAATATTCTAGAGCTAACCATCCCGATGGAATTTCAATCTGAGAGCATTTTCCAAGAACGTTGACCAAAGTCAACCTTGGGCCAAATTTCAAAGTGTAAAGCGCCAAATAGACCTAAACTCGCAGCGAGTGGTTCGGTACTCATGTCGACCATGCTACTAGCTAGCCATTCCAGAGCTGATGAAACCGTTAGAATTTCGTTTTGAGGTCATTTTCTTGGATATTTGACCGAAGTCAATTGTTCAAAATTCAAGAGCTCCAAAATAAGGAAACGAGCATAAAACCCTAACGAATGACTAGACGACCGAACTGTCAGTTTCAGCAAGTCATAAATGGCCTGAGTCGCTACAGGAAAGCTCTAATTACTGAAAAAATCGAAAAATTATGAAAATGACCAGGAGGGTCATTATAGTAAACTAGATGATTCAAAGGTTTTGGACTGTAATTTTCTCTTTAAAATGGGGAGGGGGGAATTTTAGTATAATGTGTTGGAGTTTCACGTTTATGAGTTTTGAACTCCAGTATAAGATGCTAGATTTTCACTTGTAGGAGACCTTTAAACTCTAACAGTGTGTTGGAATTTCCATTATCAAAACTTTGAAATTTACCATTGAAATAAATTGTGTCAAAAGAGTAGCGGAACGTTAATAAATTTTATAATAATGACCAATATTCAATATTAGGTGTTGATAGCTTGTTTGGTTTTGTTTTTAAGAACATAACGATAGTTATTTTTTACAAGAAGAAATTTTCATAATTTTTTAACTTATAAATCATTGTTAGCCTTTTATTTTAGTGATTATAATATTTTGAAATATGGAGAATTTCTTTATATATAAGTAAATTTCATAATTTATTTCTTTTAATAAATGAGTTTTAATGCACGTGGCACGTGAATATCAAATGATGTAGTGTGCTATTTTCTAAAATAATATCAATATTATTAAATAAAAAATTTAAGTAAAAAGGGCAGCCTGATACACTAAAGCTCTCACTATGCGCAGGGTCCCGAGGAAGGGCCCGACCACAAGGGTCTATTGTACACAGTCTTACTTTGCATTTCTGCCAGAAGACAGCAACTTTACCAGTTACTTCAAGGTTCCCCTTCAAAATCAAAAATTTAAGTAAATGATTATATATCGAATAATAAAGTATATGTTTCTATGAATAATGGATGTAAAATTTCTTATAATTTCTAGTTGTGTGAATATTGAAGGTTGTGAAATCAAAATGTCTGAAGATCAATATTTATTTATAATATAAGACTAGATATATGAGGTGATGTGACACCTATCTAGAACTCCAATTACATTAATATATTGTTTCTCTCTTTATTTTTTTTCAAAAAAAACCTTTTTCTCATTTAAAATTAATTGTGGTATGTAAAGATTAAAAGTCACTTTAAATCTTTTAATTACACTTTTTATTAATGGAAAGAAAAGCCAAAAACACCTCTTGGCCCAGTAAAAACCGGATCAAAAAGCAACATAAAAAAATAATCCAAATAAGAAACAACAAGAAAAGAAATGAACTAAAAACGAAAATAAAGAGGGATCCAGAAATTCCGTCTATCTTCTTTAGCAATGAACACCATCTGCGGGCTGCATTAACACGCTGATATAAGTCAAATTCTCAAGAACTTGGGGGACTTCCATACCGGCGATTCACAGGTCTCACAAATGACATGGAGTCGACTCAGTGAAGAGTTCTTCAGCTCAAAGAAGGACATGAACTCAACAAAAGAGATACAGCCTTCAAATTTGATCAGTGTCTAATCGAAAAATGGATTCGATATCAAATCCTAGTTCTTAAAGCTTTGCAGACTGAGTTCAACGAGCTAAAACCACTGCAAGAGATCTTGGATCCAAGGTATGAGTTTGAACCAAATTTCTATCAAATTGTAGAAGCTCATGGTTCTGCATGTGTTCTTTTTCTCCATGTTATCTTAGAATACTTGTACTTGCTAGTTCATATCTTCATTACTTGACCTGAAGACCTATTTTTGAATCTCCTGATTCTTAGATTAGGCATTTGTTTTTCTCTAATGGTAGAGTTGATCTTGCCTTCTGTGGAAGTTCTTGAATATTATGGAATTGTTGCACATTTGTACCTGCAAAACTAACAACATAGTTAGTGAAAAAATCATCCAGGTTGTTTCCTCTTCTGTTTATGTGCTCAATCTCCACTTGCCCCTTATCCATCATAGCTTTAATACTTCTTTCATCAATAAATGTCAACCAAGGTAATTCTCACACTCTATTTAAAATCTTCTTTGTAATTAATGAATCAATCTCAATAGTCAAAGGAATTAGGTATTTGGACAGACAATATTCTAATCCACTCCTAATAGCTTTTATTTATGCTTCAATGACTGAACATTCCCTGAAGCTTCTTGCTTCAGTATAGACTAGATCTCTTTCCCAATTCCTAATACAAAAAGCTAGAGAAGCAGGCCCAGGATTACCCCTACTAGCACCATTTGTATTGCACTTATAGCAATTGCTATTATAAGCTTTCCACATTAAAACTTTGCTGCAAATGATAGGTGAATATCCTTCTAAAATTCTAACCAAATCTGGTGATGGATTAGGTATATCTACCATTCATAGGTACTTTAATTTGGCAAACCATACCAAGTGCCTGTTTATACTCAGGATCATATCCATTTTGGACATGTTACTCCCATGTTTAATCATGTTTCCCCTCTTTCATATGTGCCAAATAATGATAGAATACACAAATTTGAATATAGTTTTGAGTTTGACCACACAATAGTCTTCCACCATAAATCAATTACTTGTTTAAGTTGTACAAAAGGTCCATGAATCCCATCAATCTGTGCAAAGATCTTCCACACACTGTTTGACACATATGTAGTTGATGAATGAATGATCAAAGGTCTCATGTACATTGTTATTGCAACAACATCAATTATAGAGTCTGGAATTCTCATTCTAATCAGAACTTCACCAATTGGGATTCTCTTATGACTAATTCTCCACATCAAAAAAGACACTTTAACTGGTACCTTTCTCCCAAGTACTCATAATATCTATATGAGGATCCTGCCTTTGTCTAACAATATCCCATGCACTCTTAACAGAAAAGTTACCAAACCCTATAAGCATCCACCATGGTTTGTCTCTAGTACCACTCATCTGCAGATTTCCCAGCACCTCCTGAATGTGGTTAACCGCTTCTTTATTGAAACTATCAGTCAGTGAACCTTCATTCCAATCATCCTCTTTCCTCAAATGCTTCACTTCTTCTAAAAAACCATAACTATGATTACCAGGCATATAAAAATGAAGATTCTCTAGTTGAGTCCAATTATCAAACAAAACACTAGCATATCTTTCTCTATGTTCCACCAGATATCCTGATCCAAAAAATCCCTTTCTTGCAGCAAAACTTCCACACTAAAGATCCATTGTTCCATTCCACCAGCTGTGGTGTGAACCTTTTACAATACTTATTCCACATAAATTTAGTCCATACAAAGTTGATAGTTCTAAAATTCCACAATAGCTTAGAAAATAAAGCCTTAGACACATCAAATAAAGATTTGAAACCAAGAACCCCTTCCTCCTTTAGAAAATAAACATCAAACCAAGCTATCCAGTGCTTAGCTATACTTTCTTCCTTAGAGTTCCATAGAAACAATGCAAACATTCTATGAATGTCATGAATAACCTATTTAGGAGGACAAATGTCAGATAGCAGATAGATTGGGATACTCTAGAGTACAAGATCAATCACTACCATTTCCCCCCAAAAGACAATACTTTACCTTTCCACACCTGTAGCTTGTTTTGGATTTTCTTAATAGGTTCTGAAAAGTGTACCTTCTTCATCTTAGAATGGCCAGTAGGGAAACCTAGTAACATGAGAAACCTTAGAATACATATAACAAAAACTCTTCCCCTTGTTAATCAACTGGCCTAAATGATTTGCATATTGATTCAACACATCCATAGTAAGTTGTAAAGACCTTTTATCTGTTGAAGCAAAAATAATAGTATCATCTGAATAGGCAATAGATTTAATTGAACACTCCATTTTGGCAAATCATAGCTTTTAAACTCATTATTGCAGCATAGTTGATTCAAAGCTCTAGAAAAAAACTCAGTAGATAAAATAAAAAGCGCAGGAGACAAAGGGTCTCCTTGTTTCACACCCCTAGTAGAGTGAACGAAGTCATAAGCTTGACCATTAACTAGTATAAAGTAAAAATTATTAGTTACAATCCTCCAAATCATATCTAGGAATTTATTATCAAAACCTATTTTAGCCAGAACTTGCATTAGAAATTTCCATTCCACTCTATCATATGCTTTGGCCATGTCCAACTTATTGACTGCATTATTAGGATTACCCCTCTTCATAGTATCAGTAATTACTTCCTGAGCAAATAATACATTTTCTGTGATACTCTTTCTTTTGACAAAGCTTGATTGATTAGTGGATATCAATTTGGGAAGCAAATCTTCTAATATGTCATGAATAAGTCTGGAAATAATTTTATTAATGAAGTTACTCTTAAGTCAGAAAAAGTTTGAACTAAATCTTTCTTTGGTAAAAGAATCAAGTTAGTATGAGTAATTGCTTTAGGAAGAGTAGAACCCTAAAAAAAGGCATGTACGACTTTAATGATGTCTGGACCTACAATATTCCAACCTGACTAGTAAAAATAGCATGTGAATCTATTAGTATCACAAGAACTATCAGGATTGAGCTCAAAAATGACCCTTCTAATTTTTTCCTCACTTTGTAATACATTCAAGACAAAATTATCATCTTCATAAATCTGAGGATTAATATGCTGAAATAAGGATAAATCCTTAGGGATGACTCCTCTAATAAATTGATACTTGGAAAAACTCACTGCCTCATCAGTTATATTGTGTTCTCCTTCTATACAGGAGCCATCTTCTTTCATAATTCTCTTTATAGCAACCCTCTTTCTTGTACCTTTTACTAGAAAGTGAAAGAACTTTGTATTCCTATTCCCTTTTTCAAACCACTGGACACTAGCTTTTTGCCTCCAAAATTCTTTTTCATAATAAAGATAAAGTTTGAGTTCCGCATAAGCCTTTTAGAGTGCTGACCTGTTTTATTGTTATGACCCAAGCCTAGGGCCTAGACGTGATACGACAAATGAGAAACCCAGAGGTACCTCACACAAGCCTCTTAGCATTCATTTAGCCTTTAATTGGTAATGACAATCAATAATAAGTAGAAGAAAAAAGGGAAAGAGGGACTAAGGGAGAATATCATAGAATAAGAGTCATTATCAACCTTATATCATCATACATTTGTATCCAAACATACCTCTACTAATAAACTTGGCGGGAGATAAGACATATCCCTAGCTCACGCTCACAAAAATAAGATGAAATGTCATAATAAATGTCTAAAGGTCTCAACATATCATAAGCTAGAAAGATAAGGAGTATCATTCTTGAAACATGGGAACTCACCCAATAGTAGCTTTCAACGATCTCTACTAGGCACGTGGAAGAGAATGAGGAGGAACGCCAATCCCTACATGGTGATATCATGTAGGCAAAAGGGTATTCGTTAGTACTTTTAATGTACTCGGTATATAGGCATGCAGTATACGATGAAAGCATTAAATCATCATAAGGTAAAATACATGAGTAGATGCATACATGAGATATCAAGTAAATAGCATTTGGAACCTTCAATTGTGGGAAGATGACTATAACTGACATTAAGACCATGCGAGCTATAACATGAAATCCAACATAACCTCCTAATTGACAGGGGGAGACTACTTGCCGCGTAGAACTTCGTCAAACTTCATTCATTACTTTTACTTTAACTTTAGATGGCCATACGTGGATCCACTAGCCTGGCCTATAAGGGATCCTTTGTCGACACATAGTTAATGAGACAAGGGATTGCTACTAGGATTCCCTTACCGAATCCTACCTCAATGCCCCATTCGGTGCTAAGTGAAATCCTAGGGAATAATATGGTAAAATAAGCATACATATAGTTTAAGACTTTAAATCATCATGTTGTAGAATAGCTCCTTAAAATCTTTGGTGATTCAAATATGCAAGAATTGTCCTTATTGCATAAGAATCCATCATTCACATCATTTCATAATTATTTTATTTCATAAGACTCCTTTTTTGATCATAGACATTACTTTCATAAACATTCATTTTGCGTCAAAAGCTTTCAAGTCAAACTTCATTGAAAAATTAGAGAAACTAGGTGGGTTCTATTCAATCCAACTCTAAAATCATTAAAACCAATCTTAGCATGCATGAGAGTAATGGAATGCACAAATTTAAAACATACTTGGAACAACCTACCAATTCACTTTAAAACCCTTCCATGCCTTCATATATAGACCTTTGATAAATCAACAATTCTATGAAATTGATAGCCAATATAAGGTAAGATAGGTAAAGAAACTTCAAATACTCAATAATCTTATACATTTTGAATCATGATATAAAAATCCATAAAATTCACAATTGACATTGAGCTACTAAGTTAGAAAATATTTGGGCTCCATGGGTGGAAAAACCCATGAATAAAGACCAACATACCTTGGGGAATAAGGCCCTAATGATAGCTTGAAAATGGACGCTTATTCTTGATGAATCCTAAATTTTGCTTGAGAAGAAGAAGACTTTGGGAGGAGCTTTGGGAGAGAAGGGTTTTGTAAATTTGAGACTTAGTGTTAAAATGAGGGGTTTGGGGAGGTTTAGGGTCATTAGATAAGGTAGATTCTATCCCAAAATGACCACACTTTGCTAATAAATCATGGGAAAAGACAAAAATTCCCTTTATAAAATCTGAGTTGGACAGACCCTATGATTTGTCCTTATGAGTTGTAAAGGATCGACGAGAGTCGTAGAAATAGCTCATCTTGCAGGGTTTGAGAAAACCCTAAGAACTAACCCTCAGGAATTTTCCTACGACTTATCTCTACGAGTCGTAGACTCTTCTACGATTCTTAGAAGGAACTCGTCTTGCAGGGTCTGAGAAACCTTGAGGACCGAGTCTCTAAACTTTCTCTATGGGTTATTCCTACAATTCATTGAAGTGTCTATGAGTCGTAACCTTGACCCATGAACTCGTTCCTCTACTTGTTCAATTTCCAGCCTCAACATGAGCCCTATGATTCATTCCTATGACCCCTTAGGAGTTTTTATGACTCATAGGTTGAGTCGTAGAACTCAAATCTAGCCCATTTTCCAAAGTTTGTTTCTTCTTTTTAAATTTTCAACTTACGGGGTCTTACATCCCTATAGTGGGGAATTCCTCAAACAGCTCTTTCTTTAGTCTGACCACCTCCTCCCTAATAGCCAACTATTTAAAAATATCACCAAACAAATATTTGCTCCACTTAGCAAGCGCAATCTTGGTCTTCTTCTGATTGATTTTTTATTGAAAAAATATATCATCACCATAATCTGCTACCCAATTCTTTTTAACCACTTCTTTAAAGTTATCTCCTTTCATCTATAACTTCAAGAATTTGAAAGGCTTAGCTACAACCTGGGAGCCAAAACCACAAGTGACAAATAGAGGAGCATGATTTGATCCTGTCTTAGATAAGTGTGTAAGATCAATATTCCCATACAGATTCAATAACCCTTAGTTGACTACCACTCTATCCAACCTTTTAAAATTCAATCACCATCACTCCTACCATTCCACCAAGTAAAAGGGCTTCTAGAGAAATTAATATCATACAATCACAGGAAGTGATACAAAAAGCAAAACCCTCCACCTTATAAGGATAGAATGGAAGCCCTCCTAACATCTCCTCTTATCCCATTATAACATTAAAATCACCACCTACCATCCAAGGCATATGATAGTTATGACTAATATAATAAATCTCATCCCACAACCTAAATCTCTCATTAGCAGTACATTTAGCATAGACAAATATTATTATAATTTGATGACCATCCTCAAAGTAAGGTGTAATGTCAATTGTTGATCTGAATTCGAAATAACTCCCACGTGAATATGCTTATTAACAAACACCCAAATTTGACCATTTGTATTGTAGTTCACATACTGCATCTTTAATCTCCATTTAAATTTTTGAATTTGTCTAGTATCCTGAAATGGTTCCAATAATGCAACTAGGACAAAATTATGATGTCTTTGCAACATTTGAACTCTATGGAAAGCATGCTGAGCTGCAACAAACCTAATGTTCAAAAGAAATGCTTTATATGTCATTTAGAAGTGGATTTAACTCCCTTTTTTTCCTGAATCCTTATTGGCTTTGTGATGTTGATAGTATCCCCTTTAGTTCAGATTTTAGATACAACTCTAGGTGATAACCCAACCTCTTTTCTAATATTTTCTATAGTGTTGTCATTCTCCTCCTCTTGTTTATCTTGAATCAATTATGATGCATTTTCAATATTAACAGGTTCAACATTTGTTGCAGATGTCTCTAGCACCCCTTGATGTGATACTATAGAGTGTAAGGATTGTAAAGGAACTGATCTTTGACCTACTGAGTTTATAGGATCCATTGCACTTATACTTGGAATAACCTCTAGCTGCAAATAAAAAGCATTTGGAGGGTATCTTCTTTCAGTAGATGGTACAATATTCAATGGTTCTTGATAAGAGGCATTAGCCAATTCATTCAAGAGTACCAACTCCTTCTTCTGATCTTCATGCATTACTAAGGTTGTATTATCTTCAATATCTCTCATCTTGTTATCCATATTAACCTTATCTCCCTTTGCATCATTACTGGAATCATTATCCTCTTGCTATGCACCTTTTATGCTTTTTGTTACTTCAACTTGATCACCAACATAATCAAAGGTACCAGCAATATTAGTAGCCATCTCTTCATCTATTGCCTTTACTTGTGATTGATTGGTCTCTGATTCTGTAGAGACTGTGATATGTCCTAATGTATTCAAATATTCTCCAAAAGTAGAGGATACCCAATTCTTAGTTGTCACCTTTCTTGTGCATTGTGGTGAATTCGGTACTATTGATAAACCTCTTTTATTTGTGACCCCTTTTTGTAAATTGTTACTACTGTTATCATGCATGTCTGTACTATTTCCTTGATCATCAGTTAAAGTATCAAAAGAATTTTGAGAAATTACACCCTCCCCCATGCTACTTCTCTTTTCAACACCTTTCTCCTTTGCTATGATTTTACTAGTAGGAAGCTACCTTTTAATGTGCCTACCCATCTTTATAAGTGGACCCTCCCTTTCTGATTTATTGAAAAATTCTTTCACCTACTTTCCATTTCATCCTCTTTCCATGGTTTCCTAAACTCTGGGTGCAAGACCCTATATTCATGTTAATCATGTCCTTGTAATTTGCTTCTTTACAATATTTTGGTAATATGTCATATTGAATCTTCACCTTCTCAATCCTCGAGGTCTGTGAGGTTTCATTAACCACTTGTAACTCCACAAACTTTGGAAAATTAGATAACAAGTCCACTTGAACCTTAACTCTAGCACAATCATCTAGTTTTTTTGATAGTAGCCAAGTCTAGATGAAGGGGCTTCCCTACTGCAGTTGCCAGAGAAAAAATGGATTCCTTAACAAAGTAAGTTAGTTTTAAATTCGGAAAGGAAATCCAAGCCATAGTTCAACTTTGAACTTAGCATCGTAGATCAAGGGCCTCATCAGATATGCATAACCATCATTAGCCAAAATATAGTAATTAGGTTTGGACATCATATTAATGAAATCCTCTTCATGACTAAATCTCATTAATATATGTCTGCTTCACAATAATCCAACTTTATAATTCCCTTTGATGTTGCATTGCTTAGGAATCTGAATTCAATGCCCCTCTAATTCAGGTCATCCATAAGAGAATTTTCCATCAACAGCATATTGGAGATTCTCTATAGTTTTCATCCGTTCTACTTCTTCTTCAATCCATATCACTCTAGGAACACCGTTGTTGTAACATAATTTCTTGACTGAAATAGGCTCAACATCTGGATTCACTGAAACAGGAGTGTCATCACCCTTGAGAAAATTCACATATTTATTTAAAGTAGGAGGATTATCTCCCTCCAACTTATCGCTAGGAAATTGTGTAGACGCGGTAGGAAAACTAAGGTTTCCATTCAATCTCGTATTAGGGTGTCTCAAAGTCAGAAAATTGGAAAGGGTAGACTGGTCATCTGATGAAGAGGACTGACCAGTGGCCATAATGGCCATCGTTGAGGCCATAATGGTATGTCGTCATTCCTAGGTTAAAGAGAGTCGCTAGTCTTTTCTTTAGCATATATGTTGATTTGTTTTCTAAAACGTCATTAATTGTGAGTGCCTCCCCTATAATTCATTGCTTAGTTATTGTTGTATTGTGGAAGTTCCTACTTTTAAATAAATAAATCAATAATGAAATAAAATAAAATATAAAATATAGAAGATATACTAAATTTATTATTTTTAGTTGGGGGTATTATAGTAGTTTAACATTCAAATTAAGGTGTATTCAAATTTTGTTGAACTTCAAACTCACTCAATGACTGCAAATCACACTTGAATTATTTAAGAAGAGAAGAATAGAAAAATTAGATAACTTGTAGTTTTAAAATATGATGAAAGACTCCATTTATAGATAACAAAGGGTAGTATGAATAGGTACCTATTATGCCTTACCAAAATAGTTACAACCTTCAGAAAAGTCATAATCCTTCGAAAATGCCATACTCAGAAAAGTCACAAAATCTTTTAAAAATCACAACCCTTTGGAAGCCGCAATCCTTCAATGTGAAAATATGCATGCTTATAACATAATTTAATATAAACACATAAATATAAAATATAGAAGATATACTAAATTGGGTATCCTAAGAGAAGAAGAATAGAAAACTTTAAAAAATTGTAGTTTAAAAATGTGAGGGAACCCCTCTATTAATAACCAACAAAAGGTATGGTGGTGAGTATTCTTATGGTAAAGTGTGCTTATTGTCCCTTATCAGAAAAGACACAACCTTTCAAAAAGGTTACAACTAATAAAAAAAGACACAACTCTTTGAATAAGTTACAAGTTTTCAAAAAAGTCGCAATCCTTCAATGTGAAATTGTAAGACCCCAGAAATTGGAAAGTCTCAAAATGAGGAACAAAGGATGAAAACCCAGAAAAATGCAGAAACTAGCATCAGGTGATGACCATGAAGCCCATCACAGATCGTGATATGCACCAAGCCTTGTGGTGAGATACTGTGGTGGTGGTTCTGAAAGTGAGAAATGCATGTAAGGGAACACGGACCTTGGTGCGGACCACGAACCGTAGTGCCCTCTGTGGTGACCCCTCTCCTAAAGCCCTCAGGAAACTTTCCAAGGCAAGGATCACGATTGACCACCATGGACCGTGTAGCCTTTCAAGGACTGTGGTGGTTTCTCCTTTAGGAACTCCTGCAGGTCCTGCACCACCTCCACATTTTACGGACAGTGATGCTCTGCACGGACCATTAATGTCTCAATGGAGGAAGTACTAAGACTTTCCTTATAGACCCCAAGATTGCTCCTCTAAGTCAGTTATCAAGAAGTAACACCACAGGCCGTGGTGATGATCACAGATCATGATAGGTCCTCTGTGCTGCTGAGTCCGACCAGTTTTAAGAAGGGTATTTTGGTCTTTCTTCCTGTATTTTATCAGATAAATGAGGTTATTTTGGGGAATGAATCTAACCTATCTAAATGAAACTAAGCCTTTTCCAATTCATTCATTCTCACTCAAGTCATAAGACACAAAACCCTTCCTTCTCTGAAGGTATTCTTCTTCACCAAGGAAAGCTAGGGTTTCATTCCAAGATCTTCAAGTCTTCATTTTCTAACCTTGCATTGGGAATTTATTTTCCCAAGGTTTGTAGGTCTCATTCATGGGTTCTTCCACTCATAGAGCCCAAGTATTTTCTAAACCTAATAGCTCATTTCAAATTATGGATTTTGTGGGTTTCCATATTATGATTTCAAATATATGGATTATTCAATATTTGAAGTTTAGTTATCTCTCTTAACCTATATTGACTCCCAATTCATGAAATGGTTGATTTATCAAGGTCCTATATGAAAAGATGAAAAATAAGGTTTAAAGTGTATTGGTGGGTTATTTTAAAGATGTCCTAATTGGTGCATTCCGTTACTCTCATGCATGCTAGGATCAATTTAAATGGTTTGAAAGTTTATTAAATAGAACCCACCTACTTTTACTATGTTCTCAACAAAGTTGGAAATCAAGGCTTTAACTACAAATGAATATTTATGAAAGAAATGTCTATGATCAAAGAAGTCTTTTGAAATAAAAAGAATGATAAAATGATTATGAAATGATGGATTCTACTCGTGAAAGGTCGAATTTCACTTTTGTGAATCAAAGAAAGGTTTTAACAAGCTATTCTATCGAATGATTATTTGATGATCTAAAGCTATGGAAATGATTATGTTTTTATGATTATTAAATTATTCCATGGGATGGACCTAGCACTGAATGGGGCATTGTGGTGGGATTCGGTAAGGGAATCCTAGTAGCAACCCCTTGTCTCATTAACTATGTGCCAACATAGGAGCCCTTGTAGGCTTAGGCAAGTGGAACCATAAATAGCCCTGAATATTAAAGAAATGAATGAAGTTGGAAGAGCTCTACCCGACAAGTAGTCTCCCTGTGCCAACGTAGGGGTTATGTTAGATTCCATGTAATAGCTAGCATGGTCTTAAATGTCGGTTAGTCATCTTTCCATAAAGTGAATATTTCAAATGTTATTTATGATTGTTTACATATGCATTCATCTACTCATGTACTTTACCTTATAATGCTTTAATGTATTCACTAAATTACATACCTACATGCTCAGTATATTTAAAGTACTAACACATAGTCTTTTGCATACATGATATCACCATGTAGGGACCGACGTTGCTCCACATTCACCTCCACATGGCTAGTTGAGTTCGTTGAAGGCTACTATTTTGGTGAGTTACCATGTTTCAGGAATAATATTTCTTTCCTCTTTTAGCTTATTTTATGTAAAGACTTATGGATACATTTCATAGTACTTATTTCTATTTAAATTGAGGGTGAGCTAGGGACATGTCTTAGCCCCCGCCAAGTCTTTTAGTAGAGGTATATTTGGAGATGAATGAATAATGTTCTAAGTTGGACATTGACTCTGATTCTATGATGTTTCCCTTAGTCCCTCTACCCTTTTTACTTTCTCTTGTTATTAATATCATTACCTATGAAAAACTAAATAAATGCTAAGAGGCTTGGGTGAGGTACCATTCGGGTGTCTCATTTGCCATTTTGTGTTTAGGCCCTAGACTTGGATCATGACAAACATGATATCGGAGCTTGAGATTTTCAGTGGTCCTCGGAGGCCAATATACCAAATTGAATATGGTCTTATTCACGGTTGTGAGGTGTGCCATAATTATGAATAGGACACTATGAGATGTGTAGGAAAGTTTTCACTTCTTTCAAAATTTAAGTCGTTTCCTAGAGTCGTCTTAAGACTTCCTCTAACTAAAGAATAGTTTTATGTCTTCTAGATCATGCCTACCATAAGAGTGCCTCCACCTAGACAAAGGGTTGAAGACTTGGACCAAGATCCTCCGATTCTCGAAGCTCCACATTCTGAGGAAGGAGTCACACATGACGAATTTTGAAACATCATCACTTTATTCCTCCTCCTCAAGTGTGTCACGACCTAACCTAGGGCCTAGTCATAACACGACGATCAAAATCCCAAGGGATCCCAACCAAGCCTCTTGTTCATATCATAAGCATACATATGGTATAGTGATCTTCGGTACATTTATGTGCCTAGTAGCAAATAAAACCCATAATTCATTAGTCAAGTTGAGAGCAAATTTCTAGAGTTACGTTCATATTTTTACATATTTGTGTATTGTTGTAACCAACCAACATGATTAGACACTTTCAGGGCTACTAAGAAAAATGGACGTTCAAAATAGGATTGGATTGAAAGTGGAGCTCAAAGGAGAAGTTGGGAACAAAATGTGAAGAAAATACACTATAAAGAAGTGTGTCCGCGTCGCGCACTGAGCTTCAATGATTTAATTCCAAAACTTAAAATTTATTCGACTCAATAGTATGATGCGTGACAGGTCTTCTTCGTGGACCTGGTTCTACATAGAATAATTTTTCACTGACACAAAAAATGAAAAATTTTACTGAACTGAACCAAGACCGCATCGCGGAATTCAATGCACCTACTTTAACTTTGTATTTTTGGTGATATAAATAGCACCTTTACATACTTTATTGAAAGGTAGATCAGATTGCTAAATTTTGGATTGAAGAAGACGAAGTAAGAACTACTTTTGGTGATATTTTCTTCTTTTCTTTCAATTGAATTCAAATTTTTATGTTATTAATGATTTATGTAATTATGTACAAATGATAAGTGGTTAAATCCCCTTGTTCCTGGGTTGTATCCACAAGATAAAAGTTTAAATCTTATTTTCTTTGGTTGAAAATAGGTTTTTGTATGTGATTACACTTATATTCTTACTCTGATTGGTTTAATTCTTGATCACTATTAGAACCAATTTGTTGTTCACTCGGAACTCGAAAGACAGAAAAGGGATAAAACACAAGTATATAAGGAGCATGTTTTTCCTAGAAGTATCTAGAGTAATTCATTTATAGAATGACCGTGACACATATCTATACACCATATATGGTTACTAAACAGAATGATATGATTAATGCATTTTTTTTGGTTCATGCTTAAACCTGCTCACCGATGTAATTAAGCTGCCAACAAGAGTAGGCAATTAGAGGTCAGAAAATCATAATTATAAAATTAATCCTGTAAATCAGTAATCAAAAAACCCATTGGATACCAAAGTAAAGGATGTTAGACCAAAAATCTATAAGTGCTACAACCTTGGACTTTTCTTTAAATTAATAATATTTCTCTATTATCTTTAAATTATTTTCTTATATCGTTTTTGGTATAATCATTTTAGATATAAATGAACTCAACCCTTTGAAAATACGCATGAATAATTTGATTCATTGAAAAGCTAACTAACTCCTAATTAAATTTTTCTGTGGATTCCATATTTGGCTCTTAAAAAGGGTCACTGTATTACTTTTGAGACCGCATACACTTGCGTGTGTGTTTGGATGCAACAAGTTTTTGTCGCTGTTGCCGGAGAGAATTATTTAATTTGGCAATAGTTTTCTTTGCAAAGTTTCTTGTGTTTGTGTTAACAACTTGATCTTAGTTGTTATTTTTGGTAGGAGAATTCACAAAGGCACACTAGAGAGAAGTGGGAATATTGTAAAGCTGCTAGCTAAGCCTGGAAGATTTCTTCATCAGCAAAGAATGAGAGCAGCTGCTCTATATCCCATACCATAGGTAAATCTTGGTGATATAGATGAAAAGCTAGTAGAGGTCCCTGTAGAGATGGAATCCAGGATAGTATGTGATATAGCAGTCCTACTCACAACGAATGTCACTTCCAACATTCAGAAATTGCCAACTGGAGGAAGATTTGAACTAAAACAGAATATGGTGCAGCTGTTGCACTCTGATGGGCAGTTTACAGGTTTGCTTCATGAAGATCCCCAAGTCTACATCCATAACTTCTTGGAGATTAGTGACACTTATACGCTTAATGGGGTATCTCCTGACTTTGTGCGGTTAACTTTGTTGGGGGAGGCTAAGAGGTGGTTGAAATCGGAACCACCAAATCCAATCACTTCATGGAATGATTTGTGCCACAAGTTTCTTATCAGGTTCTTTCAATCGGGGAAGATAACTAAGTTATGGGCTGAAATTTTAAGCTTTAAATAAAAATCTAAAGAAAATTTATAACAATATTGGACAGGTTTAAATCTTTGCTAATTAGTTATTGTCACTATCATCAAGCTAATCAGGTGTTGGTTCACACCTTCATAGAAGGGTTGGAACCCAACACCAAAATTCTTCTTGACTCTACAACAGGTGGACAGGCACTAGAGAAAACATATGATGAGCTCTATACATTGCTTAATCGCATATCTCAAGAAAATCTTAAGAGGAATGGAGGCAACTCTAGACCTGTGGTTCAAAAACAAATAGGCATATTGGAAGTTGATGCGGTGACGACATTACCTGCATGAATTATTTCAATGCAAAATATGATAACAATGTATTTCAACAATTTAGCAAAAGGACAACAACAAGCTCCGATAAATATGGTTCAGCAATAATACATGTGGTGTGAGGTGTGTGACAGTAGTGAATATGTAGCACAATACTATAGAGCTAATCCCGAGTCGGTGAATTTCGTGGGTTATGCACCTAAGGGTGGAGGTAATCAGAACTACGTATAAACTTGATGCCTAGATCTATGCTTACAAGTGCCTGATATATATCGAACACCTCTAATTTTTCAAGTGCTCTCAAAGTCAATCTACCTGCAACCACATCAATAACTGCATCGCCTATCTAGCTAATACCATCAGGTCTAGTTACAGAATGATCAACTAATTTTAACAAAATAGTGGTTGATTTAAGTTCCATTTGGTATAAGCGTATGCCATTTGGTCTTTGCAATGCTCCTGCCACTTTTCAGAGGTGCATGATTGCTATATTTCATGATATGGTGAAAACATTTAAAGAGATTTTTTTGGATGAATTTTCAGTATTTGGAGAGTCTTTTAACCTTTCTTTGCATAATCTAGAGAACGTACTACCAAGGTGTGAGGAAACAAATCTTGTCTTAAATTGGGAAAAATGTCACTTATTAGTAAAGGAGGGTATTTTATTGGGGTACAAACTTTCAAAAAATGGTTTGGAGGTAGACAAATCTTAAATTGAAGTAATTGAGAAGCTTCCACCATCGATTTCAGTGAAAGGTGTCCACAATTTTCTAGGTCATGTCAGATTCTATCAACGATTCATTAAAGATTTTTCAAAGATCGCCAGACCTATGGGAGGTAAAATTTATTTTTGATGATAAATGTTTGCAGGCCTTTGAATTCATGAAGAAGAAGCTGATTGAAGCCTCAATCCTGATAGCTCCTAACTGGGAGCTACCTTTTATGTAGATATACGATGCAAGAGACATAGCAGTGCTGTGACAAAGAGAGGAGAATTTTTTTCACTCCATCTATTATGCAAGCAAGACTCTTGACTCAGCTCAGGAAAACTACACTGTCATAGAGAAGGAGATGGTGGCATTGGTTTATGTGTTTGATAAATTCTTCTCTTACCTAGTAGGTACAAAACGAATTATTTATACTAACCATGCAGCCCTTAGGTACTTGTTCAACAAGAAGGATGCTAAACCTAGATTAATTAGATGGATCTTACTACTCCAAGAATTTGATATTCAAATCAAAGATAGGAGGAGATGCAAAAATCAAATAGTAGACCACCTATAAAGATTAGAGAATTCATCTCATGTAGGTGAGAAAAATTCAATAAAGGCAGAGTTTTCGGATGAGCAATTATTGACAATAGAGGTACAAGAACTCCCATGGTATGCAGATATTGTGAACTACATATTGAGTGGAGCATTTTCCTTTGTAGAAAACTCCTAACAAAAGAAAAGGCTAATGTATGAAGCAAAGTTCTATATATGGGATGAACCTTATTTGTTCAAAAAAGGTGTTGATCAGATGATAAGGAGATGTGTGCCTAAATCTGAAGTTTAACAAATTCTACACAGTTGCCATTCGTCTGCATATGGTGGACATCATGGAGGCGAATGAACAGCCCATAAGGTATTGCAGTCAGTTTTCTTTTGGCCTAATTTATTTAAAGATGCTATAGGATTTGTGAAGAGCTTTGATCAATGCCAAAGGTTGGGCACAATATCTAAAAGGCACAAGATGCCATTGAATAATATCCTGGAGGTAGAGATCTTTGATGTGTGGGGAGTTGACTTCATGGGTCCCTTTCCATCGTCATATGAAAATCAGTAAATACTAGTGGCAGTTGATTATGTTTCAAAATAGGTTGAGGCCATTGCTTTGCTAACCAATGACTCTAAAGTGGTAAGTTGCTTCCTCAAGAAGCATATTTTCACAAGATTTGGCACTCCAAGGGCTATCATCAGCGATATAGGTAAGCATTTCATGAAACTAGGCATTTTATAAGTTTGGTGTCAGGCACAAGATTGCTACGGCATATCACGCCAAAACTAGTGGACAGGCTGAGGTATCAAATCGTGAGGTGGAGAAAATCCTTCAGAAAACCGTCAATACTACAAGAAAGAATTGGGCTATTAAACTAGATGAAGAACTCTGGGCCTACTGTATTGCATATAAAACACCTATTAGAACTTTATTGTACCATATGGTGTTCGAAAAAGATTTCACCAGCCGGTAGAACTAGAGCATCAAGCATATTAGGCTATCAAAAAGTTCAACCTAGACCCAAACTTGGCAGGTAGAAAGCATATGGATCAGCTCCATGAATTGAAGGAATTTCGACTCCACGCTTATGAAAATACAAAGATGTATAAAGAGAAGATGAAGTGATGGCACACCAAGCATATAGTGTTCGAACATTTAAGCCAGGTCAAAACGTCTTGCTTTTTAACTAGCGTTTGCGTCTTTTTCCAGGTAAGCTTTGATCAAAATGTATTGGAACATTTGAGGTGGTGCGAATGTCAGCACATGAATCCATGGAACTATGGAATCTCACCAAATCGATCGCATTCATGGTGAATGGTCAACATGTTAAGTACTATTTTGGACAAGACGTCGATCGTGAGGAAGAAAGAATTGAGTCAAGAATGAATAAAGCTACAAATGAGTTGTGCCATGACTTTAAATTAGGCGCTGTGCGGGAGGGAACCCATGAGGTAGTGTAAAATATTTTTTTATTAGAGGTTATAATGGAGTTTTTTGGTTTGATAAAATTTTATTTTGTTTTAGTGTATAATTAGGATAGTATAAGTTTTTCACAAAAATAATAATAATAATAATAAAAAGAGAGTTTGGACGATGCCTTCACAGTGAGGTCCGCGATAAGTCCGTGTCGCAGACTTACTTCATCTAGTTTAATTTTTGCCCAGGTATGGTTTTGAATATTTTTTGGTGAAAATAATTCCCAAGTAAAGTGTGCGCAAGGTTCGCATCGTGGACTTAGTTTATTTCTGTACAAAATGAATTTTAGAATTTTGACACGCTAACCAGTGAGGTCCGCAACAAGTCCACATCGCGGACCTGGGACATGTTTTGAGAATTTTGATAAAAAAAGATGGGTTTAACCCATTTCTAATGGTTTTAACCCAACCCAATCGATTAATATTCCTAAAAAATATGTTTTTCTTTAGAATTTTCAACATAATACCCTTCCTCATTTCTACAAACTATATAAATTCTCTCTTTTCTAAAGAAAATCCGGGAGCACTCATCAAATTTAAGCGAGATTTTGTGAGTTTCTACTCCACACTAACAAGGTATGTGTTCTTGAACTGTTTTTATAATATAACTGGTTGAAATTTAAATAATTAAATTCTTGGGCCTTAGATTTTGACTCAATGTAATTGATTCTCATTGTTCTTAGATTGAAAATGCTTATGGGTGTGTAAAATTACTTAGAAATTGCTTGTTGTGGTTAACTGATTATGGGTTAAGTTATTGAACTCTAACCCTGATTGTAATGTTAAACAAAATGGATATTTGTGGTTGTTATGAATAATGTGTGTTGAATTCTTGAGTAAGCATACATAAAGTATTGTGTTAAAGTTGGTTTGATTTGTGAAAATAGTGTGGGGTAAAGTTTCTATTGTTCTAAATTTTGGGGTTGAAAACATGCTTGTAGTAGTGGTGATCATGTATGCAAATTTCTGCTTGAACTTGAATGCTATGTTGTGTTAATCACGAGTTTACCTGGTGAGCTCAGTGTGGAATGATGTGGTAGTGTTTTAAATGTGAAGAAGAGCTCCATGAGGTAGAGAGACAATATTCGCTGAAAGAGCATGCTATGGCTGTCCTAGGACTTGGACCTGATTTTTATAAGCCAACTGAAGATGACATCCCTACGTATAAACATAGGAGGAGGAACGGCTCAAATGTGGAGTCAAATTTGGAGGCCACAGAGTTTGACCCTTTGACGGCGGAAGATCTAGCTGCTATTGGGCTGATGGATGTGTAGACAGGGAAGTCTACTACCTTGTGCTCTTGAGGACAGTGTCCAACTCTAAGTGTGGGGTGGAATGTCTGTTTAATTAAACTATATCTATTTATTTTTGTTAGTTTGACATTTTGGTTTATCTGGATTGCTATATCTGGCTACTTTTGTTAGATTTATGTTACGGTATATCTACATTGGTACTTGTTTATATTTGTCAATATTGATGTTTTGGTTTATCTTAAATGTTGGTTTTGGTTTTCTTAAATGTTTGATGTTGTTTAATTTTTTTTTTACTTATCAATTGACTTTGGGTTTCATGGCATTTATTTTCGGTTCTTTGGCCATAGATAGTCCTTTTGAACTGTATTAATTTTTTTTAGATATTTGTAATATATATAAAGTATTTTTCCAAACTATCAGATTGCATAGGTAGCATATGAGAAGGTTGAAAAACATGAAAAACAGACTAAATTGAGACACCTAAAACTCTGTTGTTAGATTTTGAATAATGTTGAATTCATGTGATTGTGGCTGAAATTTCTGAAGAATTGTCGTTCTGAAATTAAACATGTGTAGTTTGAGTAAGGTTAATTGTATAATCTATGTTGCTCTCGATTTCTAGAACTTTCCACGTGTGTATGAGTAGTGATAATAAAGAAAGTTTAGAATTCAGGGAAATGATCTACGCAATTCTTTGATAACCTCATTTTAAAACCACTTGTTGTACCCACCTTAATGTAAATCCATAGTTAGCCCTTTTGATCCTTTAAAGTGATTTTTTATTGGCAGCCTAGTTTGAAGCCTATTCCCATTTTTTTCTGAGATCATAATTTTGATCCAAGAAGCCAAGCGCTTTGGAAGAGAATAAGCAGAGAAATGGGGGGGGGGGGTTACAACCTTGTGTTACTAAGAGTAAAACCATTGGTGCAATTAATTGAAATAAAATCTTGTGTTAGGGAAGACAAGCTTCTAGAAAGTGAAAAGAACGCTGACCACATTATGGTTGAAGAGAGTAAAGAGAAGAAGAATTCCCCTACAAAGATAAATGAATTGAAAGGCTAAGCTAATGAAATAACAAAGTGCTAATAATAAGTATATGAAATACTTGCATGGAATTAATGAATGTAGTGTGCTGAAAGCGCTTGAGAACCAAGTCACTATAAATGGCCAGATTTTTACCTACCCGTCCCCTAGCCCACATTACAACCTAAAAAAGTCCTAAGCAATCCTTAAGTCTTAGCTGCCTTAATAGAATTACTTAATACACTAAGGGCATGCCTATGATTCATCTCGAGAAACTTGTGATTTTATTTGAGAGAGTGAACGAATTTTGTCTAAATACCCATTGTTGTTGACAAGGAATATAGCTGCGAGAGTATGGGTAATTCTTTCTTGGTGAGAGCACTTGTTTAATGAAAAAATGGTAATTCTGCATGAGTTTTAATTTAACAAGACATATAAGTTTGTTTTAGTACATAGTCAACTTTCGAGTTTATGTGGTGTTGAGTTAATCAGTCGCTTGAACAAATTTAGACATGTGTGTGTAATGTAAGATAATTGTGCAATCACTGTGGTTTGGTAGAATTTCTTTATATATCATGTCTTTGGTGTTTTAGAAATAAGACTGGGAGTTTGTTCGAGGACTAACAAAGCTATAAGTGTGGGGTGGTAATCTTGGGTACATTTATGCGCCCAGTAGCAAATAAAACCCATAATTCATTAGTCAAGTTGAGAGCAAATTCCTAGAGTTTAGTTCATATTTTCACATATTTGTGTATTGTTGTAACCAACCAACATGATTAGACACTTTTGAAGGTTAATTGAGAAAGAATAGTCATTCAAAACATGATTGGATTGAAAGTGGAGCTCAAAGGAGAAGTTGGGAACAAAATGTGAAGAAAATACACTATAAAGAAGTGTGTCCACATCACGCACTGAGCTTCAGTGATTTAATTCTAAAACTTGGAATTTATTCAACTCAACAGTGTGGTGCGTGTCAAGTCCGTGTCGCAGACCTGGTTATGGATAGAAAAAATTTCCACCAATACAAAAAATGAAAAATTGCACTAAACTGAACCAAGTCCACATCGCGGACTTCAGTGCACCTACTTTTACTCCATGTTTTTGGTGATATAAATAGCACCTTTACATACTTTATTAAAAAGTAGATCAGATTGTCAGATTTTGGATTGAAGAAGACGAAGGAAAAACTACTTTTGGTGATATTTTCTTCTTTTTTTTAATTGAATTCAAAATTTTATGTTATTAATGATTTATGTAATTATGTACAAATGATGAGTGGCTAAATCCCCTTGTTCTTGGGTTGTAGCCACAAGCTGAAGGTTTAAATCTTATTTGCTTTGGTTGAAAATAGGTTTTTGTGTGTGATTACTCTTATATTCTTGCTCTGATTGTTTTAATGCTTGATCACCATTAGAAACAATTTATTGTCCACCCGGAACTCAAAAGACGGAAAGGGGATAGAACACTAGAATATAAGAAGCATGTTTTTCTTAGAATTGTCTAGAATAATTCGTGTATAGAATGACCATGTACATATCTATATACCATATTTGGTTACTAAACAAGATGATATGATTAATGCATTTTTGTTGGTTCGTGCTTATTTCCGCTCAACGATGTAGTTAAGTTGTCAACAAGAGTAGGCAATTAGAGGTCGAAAGATCATAATTATAAAATCAACCCTGTAAATCAGTAATCATAAAACCCCTTGGATACCAAAGTAAAGGATGTTAGACCGGAAATCTATAAGTGCTACAACCCTGGGACTCTTCTTTAAATTGATAAAATCTCTCTAATAACTTTGAATCATTTTCTTATATTTTTTTTTGGTATAATCATTTTAGATATAAATGAACTCAACCCTTTGAAAACACGCATGAATAATTTGAATTATTGAAAAGCTAACTAACGCCTAATTAAATTTTCCTGTGGGTTCGATATCCAGATCTTAAAAAGGGTCACTATATTACTTTTGAGACCGCATACACTTGTGTGTGCATTTGAATGCAAGATATAGAAAATGTAAAAACATCATAGAAAAGAGTCTAACATAAACATAAGGAAAATATGATCCGATAATATATGACTCTACATACTTGTCCAACAATGCCTTTAGTCATTAACATGGGCGAGGGATAAGACATGTCCCAGCTCACCCTCAAGTAAAAAAGTAAATGTCTTTGGAAGTAAAAACAACAACTCATACTTGTCCTTGATAGATGAGGACTCACCCAGACTTCACCGTAGGAACTCAACTAGCCACGTAGATGGATATAATCCTCAACATCAACCCTACATTATGAGACAATGTAGGCAAAACTATGTATTCGTACATTTGAATGTACTCAGTATGAGGGAATGACATACAATGTAAATAATGAGATACAATGATTAATTAAAATACATGATAAGAGAAGAAAGGTAAGGACATGATAGAATCATAATGATCAAGCATTTGAAAAGCATAATTAATATCGTGAAAGTACATAAAAGATCATACATATGTGGTATAGGAACGACAACCAACATTAAGACCACGCGAGCTATAACATGGAATCCCGATGTTGCCCCTACATAAGAAAAAGGGGAATCTACTTGCCAAGGTAGACTCTACCCCGCTAGGCGGTTGATACGTTCACTATATGTAGATCCACTAGCTAAGACATAAAGTCAACTTACGGTGGAACATAGTTTAAGATACATGAGGCTACTACTAAGGTTTTGGTAGGACCCCCTCACAAGTCCACTCGATACTAAGTCAAATCCCACTGAATACATACATAACATATAAATCATAATGAATATATATCATAGTCATGATCATAGGCTTGAAATCATAGAGTAGCTCATTTTTGTAACATAAATGCAATGCAAGTATTGTCCTTCCACATTACATAACGTACCTACATAGCCGTAGCTCATACATAATTCATATCATACTTTAAGGCACTACAATGGGCCATAAGTAATCTTTTCCATAATTTGCATGAAATTTATGATTTGAAATATACTTATAATTCATGATCATAAGTGAAATACATAATCATAATTCATACTTGGAAATTGGGGAAAAACATGAATGCATGATCAGTTGACTTAAAAATCATGATAATACGTTAAAATGATTGAATTGCTAATCATACTTCATAATTCATCATAGAAAATAGGCCTCATGCATGGACAATCATAATTGGACTTAGAACTCATGTAATTCATATGGAAACATTATTATGAAGATAAAAAATAATGATTAAAAGCATAATCTAAATAGCCCAATGAAATTCATAAGATTAGGGTTACAAATCCAATTAAAATTCATGAGATTTTGGAAGAAATCCTTGGGAATCCATGGGTGAAAGGGACCCATGGATCAATCCTTACATACCTTAATTGAATTTGACCTTAGAACTGGAAAAGGAGACATGTTCCTGAAGAAACCCTATCCCAAAAGCTTGATGAAGAATATGTTCTTTGGAGGAGCCTTGAGAGAGAAGTATTCTAGTTGATTAGGAGTTAATGAGGGAAAAGTGTAGATTATAAATTATTTAGGATATTTTTGAAGTAAATCTAGTCCAAAAAATATCTACTAACATTAATAAAAAAATAGAAAATGTGTAAAATACCCCTCATTAAACTGTAGGTGGGGCTCACCACGGAAGACCAATCACTGCGTGAGGTGCTAACAACTTTTCATGGTGGTGTCTGTGATGTTGAACTTACACTCAAATTTTTTGAGAGTTATAGAGAAAGTTTCAGAACTTTCTTCACGGGACCCTTCACAGTCCATGAAGTTCACCACGGTCCATGAAGAGTGGATGTGTTGCATATCCTGCAACTTGACCTACAGGGGTGACCACCACGGAGCTCACCATGGTCCATAAAATGTTCCATGGCCCGTGGTGTCCAGTCGTGGTCCTAGCATTCGTATCAAGTTTTGAGTCTTTAGGGGAGAGGTCGCCACGGAAGGCTCTTAAAGTGAACCCTATAGGAAAGGGCCATAACAAGGGATCACTGACCGTGGTAGGCACCACGGACCATAGTTCCCTCCATGGTGACCCCTCCCCTAAAGCCCTCAGGAAACTTTCCAAGGAAGGGTCCATGTAGGCTTTCATGGACCATGGTGGGTTCTATGGTTGTTTCTCTTGTAGGCCCTCTTACAGATCCTGCACCACGTCCATGGTTCAGGACCGTGATTCTCTCCATAGACCATGAAGGTCTCCGTGGAGGAAGTACTGAGACTTTCCCTACAGACCACAAGATTTCTCCTCTAAGTCAATTATGATGGAACACCACTACGAGCCATGGTGATGATCACAGACCATGATGGATCCTCTGTATAGATGAGTCCGGCCAATTTTAAGAAGGGTGTTTTGGTCTTTTTCTGTGTTTTATTAGCAAAGTGGGGTCATTTTAGGGACTGAATCTAACTTATCTAAATGATCCTAAGCTTCATTCATTGTCACTCAAGTCCTAAGACACAAAACCCTTTCTCCTCTCAAAGTCTTCTTCTTTACCAAGGAAAGCTAGGGTTTCATTCCAACATCTTCAAGTCTCAATTATCAAAGCTTGCATTAGGGATTTATTTCTTCAAGGTATGTAGGTATCATTCATGGGTTCTTCCACCCATAGAGACCAAGTACTTTCTAAACCAAATAGCTCATTTCAAATTGTGGATTTTTTGAGTTTTCATATTATGATTTTAAATGTTTAGATTATTAAATATTAGAAGATTACTTATCTATCTTAACCTATATTGACACCCAATTCATGGAATGGTTGATTTATCAAGGTTCTGTATGAAAGCTTGAAAAAAGGGGTTTTAATGTCTATTGGTGGGTTGTTTTAAAGATATCCTAATTGGTGCATTTCATTACTCTCATGCATGCTAGCATCAATTTAAATGGTTTGAAACTTGATTAAATATAACCCACCTAGCATTACTATGTTCTCAATGAAGTTTGAATTGAAGGCTTTGAATCCAAATAAATGCTTATGAAACAAATGTCTATGATAAAAGGAGTCTTATGAAATGAAAAGAATGATGAAATGATTATGAAATGATGGATTCTCTTTGTGAAAGATTAATTCTCACTTGTGTGAATCAAAGAAAGGTTTTAATGAGCTATTCTACTGAATGATGTTTTGATGATCTAAAGCTATGAAAATGATTATGTTCTTATGATTATTAAACTATTTCATGAGATGGACTTAGCACCGAATGGGGCATTATGGTGGGATTCGGTAAGAAAATTCTAGTAGAAACCCTTTATCTCATTAACTATGTGCCAACAAAGGAACCCTTGTAGGCTTAGGCTAGTGGATCCACAAATAGCCCTAAATGTTAAATAAATGAATAAAGTTGATGGAGCTCTACCCAGTAAGTAGTCTCTCTGTGCTAATATAGGGGGTTATGTTGGATTCCACATAATAGCTCGCATGGTCTTAAATATCGGTTGTAGTCATCTTCCTACAGAGTGAACGTTTCATATGTTATTTATGATTATTTGATTATGAATCTATCTACTCATGTAATTTACCTTATAATGCTTTAATGTATTCATTGAATTACATGCCTACATACTTAGTACATTCAAATTACTAACACATACTTTTTTGTCTACATGATATCACCATGTAGGGACTGACGTTTCTCTACATTCACCTTCACGTGATTAGTTGAGTTCGTTAAAGGCTACTATTTTGGTGAGTTTCCATGTTTCGGGAACAATATTCCTTTTCTCTTCTAGCTTATTTTATGTAAAGACTTTTGGATACATTTCATAGTACTTATTTCTATTTAAATTGAGGGTGAGCTAGGGACATGTCTTAGTCCCCGCCAAGTCTTTTAGTAGAGGTATGTTTGGACATGAATGAATGACATTCTAAGTTGGACATTGACTCTTATTCTATGATGTTTCTCTTAGTCCCTCTACCCATTTTACTTCCGCTTGTTATTAATATCATTACCTATGAAAAGCTAAATAAATGCTAAGAAGCTTGGGTAAAGTACATTCAGGTGTCTCATTCGCCGTGTCGCATCTAGGCCCTAGGCTTGGGTCTTGATAGAAATATAAATTAATAAATAAATACAATACAATACAATCATATTATATAAAAAATATACTAAATTGGATGCTTTGAATTTGGGTATTATTTTAACATTCAAGTTAGGGAGTTCATGCTTTTAAGATAATATAGTTATAATTAAAAATATAGATATAGATATAGAAATAGATGAATTTAACGTGTAAGATTCATTAGCCTATTAGAGATAAATAAGTTTATTTATGAAAATATGTAAAAAGTATTTATAATTATTTATAAAAATAATGTATTGTACATATATCTATCTAATTCTATATCTATATTATTATACAAACATGAATAATAATGTTGATTGATTAAAATATTCTTTAAATATGAAAAGACTTTGATATTAATTATGTAATCTTTATACACTCTAATGTCCAAAAACATAAATGTTTTAAAAACTAAACTTTTACAGCTAAACAATTTTTTTGATCACTTCGACTTATGCAGATTTCAAAGCTGCTCCCACTCTTTAAAGATTGCCTGCAAAGTCAAACCCCTACTTCGCTTGGTTTATGACCTACCAAAATCTAACTGTAAGACCGATAGCTATTCAAAATTGCTTCGTTCCCTTGTGTGAGACATAGTTTGAATAACATGATAAGTTCATTAAAGTAAGATCCAAAAATAAGGTGTTTATAAGAAAATATTGATTGAACAATATTTGAAGTTATGTAGCAACGAAAAAAGTTTCAGAATAGCTAGGAGTACTAATTTTTATATATTAGAATATGATTAGGATAATAATAATCCTACATATCTATGCAACCTTTGATTAACAAGAAGATGATATATTAGTATACCATATTTTTTAAAATTTCTTTCATAATTTTCTTGAACTTCTTAGAATTAACACTCCCAATACTTTTGTATATCGCATCAAAAACAAAAAAATAAATATACATCATTTTTTGCAAAATAATAATAATAATAATAAAAAAAATGAGGTGGAGGAGGAAGAGGGACTCAATAGGTCCGAGGAAGTGTCCAATCCTAAATTACTTATTTGAATATAACCATTTATGACTTCTTTTATGACTCAAATCGATATATAAGTCACACTCAAAATCACAAACAACTTTAACTCATCCATTGTATAAAATATCGAGAAAAATAACACATAAGCAACAACAAAAAATACACAAAATTACTAAACTATTTTTTAATTGTAGAATCTTTGCAACGAACCCTGTCAATTAAATCATTCCAACTCAATTTTTGTCAATCTTTTGGTTCTTTTTCCTTTTTTTCTTTTATTGTTTGAGTAAAATAGATGATGATAAAAAAAACTTAGACTAATAATAATATGCCACTTCAAATTAAAGAGAATTGTAAGACCCCAAAAATCAAAAACTTGGAAACCAAAGAGAAGTCTTCTAAATGTTGACTGGACCCAAGATTGCGATCATCTCTACGAGTCGTAGAGGTTTCAATGACCCATAGAAAGGATTCATAGAAGGTTTCTTGGTAACTGATCATGAACAACCTCAAAGGAAGGTCCTACAATTTAAGTTTACGACCCATAAACCCCTACATGTCCGATAGAACAACTCGTAGTTACACTTCAGAGGGTAAGTTTTAGAAGTCCCTTAAGGTAAATTCTATAACTTGATAGGAAGGTTCATAGAAATATTTATGAGTCATAGACATGACTCATAGTCAAACTTTAGAGACCTATATATTTGTAGGTTTTAGGACTTGCAGGATGGACCAAGTCTATGACCCATAGGCGAGTTGATGAGTCGTAATAACGACTCATTCCAAAACATAAGAGTCTCGATTTTAAGACCATTTCTCAAACTTACAAGACGATTCGTTTTGATGACTCATCATTTCTTCTACGATCTATAGAAAGTGTCTCGTAGGGTCAAGTTTCAGATTTAATATGGGGTAGTTATGTCATTTTCCAAGTTCGGTTCAATAAACCTAGACACTTTTATGGCCAAGTTCAAAGTCTATATATATTCAATTCTTCAAATTCCCCTCCTATTAAATTCATTCTCCTAAATTTCTCTAAGGAAACAACAAAGTCTCTCAAGGTTTCTTCTTCAAGCTCAAACTAGGGCTTCCAGATTTCTACAAGGTTTATTCTTCAATTCTTAATGAATTCAAGCAAGGTATGTGGGGATTGATTCATGGATTCCTTTCAACAATGAAGTCCTAATGTTTTCTCAAGATTTCACACAATTTCAATTGAATTATCAACCCTAGTTTTGATGAATTGCATTGGGCTGTTTCAATATTGTTTTGAATTGTTATCTATGATTATTCTAAGCATGTTTCTACATAAATTCAATGACTTTAAGTTGAATTATGAATGTCCATGCATAAAGCTACTTTCAAGTTATGATTATGAAAGTTAAAGATGATTTTATGTGATTATTAGTTTAATGATTTTCAATGAAAGTTTCTATGATTTAAAGTTGAGATTATGATTTTATGATGAAAGTTATAATGATGATCAAAGTTAAGATCAAAGAAGTTATTGTGGTATAATAAGTCCAATTCTAAGACAATCACGCTAAAGAGGGTGATAAGTACAGTTCTCACTGAAGTTATGGATTCTTATGAATCACTAAGTTAATAAGATATTCGTAATGTTTTATATATATGGATTGATAGAGATTGGATATATTTCTCTATTATGTTATAATCATGTTTTGAGTTTCCGTTGGGATATTGACTAAGCATCGAGGGATTTTAGGTAGGGTTTGGTTGGGTAACATAGTTAGTTACCCAAGAGAATCCTAGTATGCAACCTAAAGTCCCAAACTATGTTGCCCGCGTAGGTTGCCTTTATGGACTAGCTAATGGGTCTACATATAGCATGGTTGAGTTGAGTTGAGATGAGTACTATGATGGAGTATACCCTGGCAAGGTAGCCTACCCATTCTCGATAAGGGTTCCATCAGATTCCAAGTAATAGCTTGCATAGTGTTAGATATTGGTTTAAGCACTTATCCCTCACAATTTGAAGCTAAACTATGAGTTATATGATGAAGTTTTATGATATGCATTGACAATGAGTTTCATATGTTTCAAAATGTTTTAAGCCTTATTCATGTTCATTATGACTGGTCATGCATCTTATGACATAGTATTTATGTTCCCTTACTTGTTCATGCATACCCTACATATTTAGTACATTCGAAAATACTAATGCATATTTTTCCTACATTATTTAATAATGTAAGGACAGACGACACTCATGACCATCCCATTTATGGCTAGAGTTGCTCTAGATTCTCAAGGAATTTGTGAATCCTCACTCTATCAAGGACATAACTTTTATTCTTGTTGTTTATTTGACTTTCTTCATTTGTTTGGGTAAGCTAGGAGCTTGTCCTAATCCCCCATCAAAGACTAAGACTAGAGGCATGTTTAGATAGCTTTATGATATAGTCCGTATTGGACGTCTATTGAGTTGATTTCCCTTAGTCCCACTCTCTTTAGTTGATTACTTCTTCTTATATCCTATTATCATGTTATTTACCTTATGAATGCAATGTATGCTAAGATAGATTGGTTGGGGTCCCTCGCATTCCAATCGCTGTGTTGCAGCTTGGTCCTAGTTTAGGTCATGACAAAATTTTTATCAAAGCACAAGGTTTAGAAGAGTCCTAGGGATCCTAACATGCCACGTTGAGTAGAGTCTTATTCATTGGTGTGAAGCATGACACATCCATTAATAGGAATCTACAAAACGTCTTAAGAAAAGTTTCACTTCTTTCATGATCTATGTCGTACGGTAGAGTGGTTAAATCTTTCCCTCTAACGCTTATTCTTGGTAATTTTAAGAATATTCCTCCATTGAGATACCATGCTAGAAGGAACGTGGTTGGATAGGAGAAACAAGCTTCAAATGACCCTTTAAATGATCAAGTTTCCAATGCCGAGTTTCGAGCGGCTTTTTAAGCACTTGCACAAGCCGTTACGGCTCAAGTTAACTGTGAAGTGGTTGCTCCCATGAACCCAAATGTTGGTACGAAGGCCACTAGAGTTTGTGATTTCATAAGGATGAATCCTCTGGAGTTTTAGGGTATAAAGTTTATGAGCATCCACAAGAGTTTGTTGATAGAATCCACAAAATTGTTGAGATCTTGGGGATTAGCCCAGTTGAGAGCACAAAATTAGCCACTTACCGACTGGGGGGTGTTGCTTGTATTTGGTATGATCAATAGAAAAGTGAGAGGCCTAGAGAGGCAGATCCCATGACTTGGGATGAGTTTAAGAGTGTGTTTCATAAATGCTTTTTCACATTGGAGTTGAGGGAGGCCAAAGTGCAATAGTTCATCAACCTTAAGCAAGGTGGTATGAGTGTGAGGGAGTATGCACTCAAGTTTACTCAATTGTCAAAATATGCTCCATTCATGGTTCCTGACTCAAGACCTTATGAGCAAGTTTGTATTAGGTGTGTTAGATATGGTCTCAAAGGAGTAAAAAAGGGCTATGTTGATTCGAGAGATGGATATATCTAGACTCATGACCTATGCCGAGCAAATAGAGGATGAGAAGTTAAAGGTGAAGAATAGGGATTCCAAGAGGCCAAGGATCGATGATGGTGATTTCTCTCATGGTAAGTCCGGAGGTGGTGGACGTCCTTATTTTTGCCAAAATTACTTCGATTAAGGGTCTTCTAATGCAGTACTCTAAGGTTTGACAAGGATAGGGTACCCAACCCCAAGCCTCAAGGAGGTTCTCCTATTGGCCAAGTTACTCCCGTATGCAAGAAGTGTGGTAAGAACCACAAGGGTGAGTATTTAGCCAGTTTGAATGTGCTATCGATGTGGTAAGCCGGTTCATCATAATAATAAATGCAAGGTCAACAATGGTCTTCCTCAAGGACAAGTTACTAATGGAGGCCAAGTTTCTCAAGGTGCTCAAGTGCAACCTGTCACGACCCATCCCCGTAAGCTGTGACGGGTATCCGAACCGGACACCCATGTGTACCCCAGCTAACGATGCATAACCTGTCTCCTGCTTACACTCAATAGATATTCAAGGGAAAGAAACATACAGGCCGACAAGGCTGTAGTAACATATAAGGACATTCTTAATACAAATATACGCAAGACGACAAGGCTGCCACGACATCGGGAGCGCCATGGATTATAAGTCATATCAGTACAACCGTACATACCCATACATACAGCTCATATACTACTCAAGCACAGCTCATATATAGCCTATACACAACTCATATACAGCTCATATACAATGTATATACAGCTTATATACACATATGCTCTACACATACACAACCCACATCTGTATCCACAAACCTCTAAGAGTCAAAAGAACAGTAACATAAGGCGGGACAGGGCCCCCACCGTACCCGTGAACAAAACTTATATACATGCATCAAGTTTTAGTACCCAAAATTAGGCTCCAGCACAATGGAGCATTCTTGGACCGCTGACTGGGACTCCTATGCTGGCGGATCCCCAACCTATGTACTTGCACCTACGGGTATGAAATGCAGGCCCTCCAAGGAAAGGGAAGGTTAGTACGACATATGTACTAAGTATATAAAATGTAACATAAGACAACTAGAGGTACATCTGAGATAGAGAAGCAGGGGAACATATTATCAAACTAGAAACATGTACCTCTGTGAATCACAAAAGCATGCATGCTTAACTTATACAATATAGCCGTCCCTCTCAGGGCCCCGGTGAATCATATCTGTAGGACCATCACAGGCCTAGTGCCATCACCCATTATTACAATATATCAACATACATATATACATACGTAATGGCTCTCTAGTGAAGGGATCAGTAGACAATGCAGTGAGTTGTGCACGATAACGTACCCTCCCCAAGAATCGGTGAAAGAAGTGTTATATTATACACGAGTAGAGTAGTGAGTAACTATATGTAATTCAAATCATTATCAGAGACTCGATAGAATAAGAAAGTTAAGCGTTTCTTTGAGGACCCGAGTAACGGTGTAGTCATCTCGAGTGTCCTTTACATACCATTATGGGATATCTCAATTGTAATTTTGGGGACCCTAGACATGTATTAATGTAGGGCCAAATCGTTTATGGAATCAGAAACACTTATTACCTTATAGTCTTTAGGACGTAGAGCCTGTACATTTGTTACCTCGTTAATGTATAAAAGTTCCCAGAGAAATACTTCAACTACTATAAGAGTTCAATATTCAGAAGCAATTAAGAGATGTTTAAGAATGGAGTTAATCTAGAGCTCATACCATATTCAACTTACAACTAAAATAAGGACATGCCCAAAAGAATAACGAAAATAAGCTTTATTTAGTCTATACTTTCCTTCAGGTGATCTTCATATACATATGGTACCCAGTCCACCATGGGCTCGGTAAACCATTATGGCATCATAATCTCATTTTCATACCAAATATGTATCAAGGGAAATGAGAGGTAGATTTCCACACACTACTGTTTAACACGTAGAAGCCTTACTAGGCAATACCCAATCCTTACAGAAGTTTCAATACTAAGCAGTGGGTAGGGGTTATGAGGCGTACTTGGAATTCTGGGAATGGAATTATCCCCACACTCCATATACAATTCACTTAAGGCTAAACATTGCCAAAAGGAAGGAAAGATAGTTGTACGTACTTATACCAAAACATGCAAAGAGAAAGCTTTACATACCTCTTATGGACTTCCCTAAATCGCGTTCACGTCGTTGTCCTCAAAACCTAGTTAACATGGAATTAATGTAAGTATTAACAACCTTATACTTCTCAGCAACTTAGACTACTCACGAGTATTCATAGCATTCACCCCTTCGCTCGCCTTCTCGACTAGTTTTCTAACTAGTTAAGGTGTTAACGGAAATCGGATAGTACCTCCCCTATAATGTGCCCTATCCGAATTTCCAATCATGTCCTTAAAACCTACAGCCAACCAACAACATAACCATCAGATCATATATATATATGTATATTATAGCAACATTACACAATATAAACCCCAAACAACTCATTCGAAACTACAATACCAAAACTCGGGGTTTTATCCTCCTTTTCGTGAATTCTTTAATTGTACAAAGCGGAGGGTCATGTGGCTGAAAGAATTAGATCCCACTACCTCATTAATTCATTTTACAGCATCACAACACACTACCACACGACCAGCAGTCACACACCCCAAGCACAATGCGTTATTCGATTACAATTCAACTATGGCGATTCCAAATTCATTTATTTCTAATGTCGAACTTTCCACGACTTTTACCCAACTTCAAAAAGACCACGAGGTGTGTAATACACCCTATAATAACCTTATAAACTTCAAATTAGAGGGGAAGACCTTACCTTTCCCGAAATTGTCTAGAACTCGCCGAAATTGTGTCTCGGAAATTTTTTAGCGCGCTGAACCATCGTGGCAGATTGCTGTGCATTTTTTTTGGCTGCACCGAACTCTAATTTTATACTACTAATACTTCCATATCACCATGGTATACGCTATATAATTAATTTACGGAACAGAATCGGGACTTACCTTATTTTTCTCCCAAGCCGTCGCAATTTTCTCTCCACTTTTAGGGTTTGTTCATGCTTGTTTTTGCTGGAAATTTGATGAAGGAAGCTGGAGTATATGATACATATCCATAGATATATGTGGTATTAGGGTGTGAAACGTGTTATCCCCAAGAGCTGACACATGTCCAGCCCTTATTGGGCCACCGCACCCATGCGCTGAAGGAGGGGCTGCCACGTGGCAGTGAGGCCCACCTCCCCCAAGCAGGTGGGTCACCTACTTGACCCCAAGTAGGTGGGTCACCTACTTGACCCCAAGAAGGTGGGTCACCTACTTGCTTAGGTGCTGCCATATGTCACCCTCCCATTGGCTACCCCGCACAATGTTTTTCCCTCCTCGTGGGTTCGTAATCTCGTCTTATTTTAAGAGCCTATGCCATCCGTGCTACGCAAGCTTGGTATATACTCAAATAGCTTAAGTATTTAAAACTTCTAAGTTCGAGGCGTATGTAAGCAAATTGAGTCCTATGACTCATCACTTGGCCTCCAACTCCCTCCGACTTCTCTTAACCCTATTTCCAACCTCCCCTACCATGGGGTGTCACATTCTTCCTTCTTAGAGTTGTTCAATAGGGTCATAACTTAAGTGGCTCACATACTAGCTTCTAAGTAACTTAAAGAACCTTCCGAGTTCAAAGATGTGGGGTGTAACATCCTTCCCCCCTTTAGAACATTCATCCCCGAATGTTAAATGCAACCTCCCTTAAGACTTTATATCGATTATGGAGAGGTTCCTTTATTTTATGCTATCAGACACATTTCCATCTATATTATTAATATATGAGTGCTCAAGAGTTGGAGTTACCTGTAGATATCGGGAATAGGTACGGATACCTGTGCTTCATGTCCTCTTCGGCCTCCCAGGTCATTTCCTCCTGATTTCTATTCTGCCACAGCACCTTAACCGAGGCTACGTCCTTAGTTCGCAATCTCCTAATATGCGAATCCAGGATGGCGACTGGCTGTTCTTCGTAGGCTAACTCTTTAGTGACCTGGATGTCATCCAAAGAATGCACTCGGGATGGGTCACCTACACATCTGCGAAGCATTGATACATGGAAAACCAGATGTACTACCTCTAGGTCCGCTGGTAAGTCTAGTTCATAGGCAACTTTGCCTATTCAGCAAAGGATCAAGTAAGGACCAATATATCTCGGACTCAACTTCCCTTTCTTGCAGAATCTCATTACTCCTTTCATGGGAGATACTTTCAAGAACACCCATTCACCCACTTAAAACTCCAATGGTTGACATCGACTTTCTGTGTATGACTTCTATCGACTTTGGGCAGTTAATAATCTTTCCCAAATAAGCTTTACCTTTTCCACCGCCTGTTAGACTATGTATGGACCCATATGGAATCCTGCTTCCGGAGAGTGCGAGGTAAGCCGATAATGAAATCTATGTTAATTGCTTCCCATTTCCAGGTTGGAATCTCCATCTCCTGTAGTAGCCCACTCGGTTTCTGATGTTCCACTTTAACTTATTGGCAATTCAGGCATTGGGCTACAAACTCGGCTATATCTTTCTTCATACCATCCCACCAATATAAATCCTTGAGGTCATGATACATCTTGGTTAACCCCGGATGAATAGAATAATGGGCATGATGTGCCTCTTCCAGTACTTGTTGTCGTAATCCTACAACTTTTGGCACACAGACTCTGCCTTGATATTGTAGTATCCCACCCGTCGTGACCTCAAATAGAGGTTTTCCCTTTTAGAGAGTTTCATCCCTATACTGCGCTAGGACAGGGTCCTGGTATTGGAATTGTTTTACTTCCTCTATTATTGATGATTTAGCAATTCCTCAAATAGAGACCCCGCCATTACCTGAATCATCTAGGCGGACTCCAAGAATAGCAAGTTGGCTGATCTCACGGATCATCTCCTTTCGTTCTGGTTATACCTCTGCCAAGATACCCATTGAATTATGGCTGAGTGCATCCGCCACCACATTCGCTTTACCAGGGTGGTATAAGATGTCGACATCATAGTCCTTCAGTAGTTCCAGCCACCTTCTCTGTCGTAAGTTTAATTCTTTCTATTTGACGATATACTGGAGGCTTTTGTGGTCCGTATAAATGTTGACATGTATGCCATACAAGTAGTGTCTCCATATTTTTAAGGCATGAATCACCACTGCCAATTCCAAATCATGCGTTGGGTAGTTCTTTTCGTGCTTTCTGAGCTGTCGGGAGGCATAAGCTATAACTCTACCATGCTGCATCAGAACGCACCCTAATACAATATCAAAAGCATCATAATAAATAACAAAGACGTCTGGTCCTTCTGGAATAGTGAGGATAGGAGCCATAGTCAATTTTCTTTTAATAGTTGGAAGCTTCGTTCACAAGTGTCAGTCCATTGGAACTTAGCCGCTTTTTGAGTCAGTCTTGTTAAGGGCGTCGAAATGGAAGCAAACCTTTCCATGAACCTCCTATAGTATCTTGCTAATCCCAAGAAGATACGTACCTTCGTAGGGGTTGTGGGTATTGGCCAAGCCTTTATGGCCTCAATGTTCTGTGTATCCACTCGAATACCGTCAGTCCCAATAATGTTTCCAAGAAAAGCTACTGACGTTAACCAAAATTCGCATTTAGAGAACATAGCGTACAATTTCTGATGTCGAAGTACCCCTAGTACCGCCCGCAAGTGATCCACATATTCCATCTCCGATCGTGAATAGACCAGAATATCATCAATAAATACAATCATGAACAAATTTAGAAATGGTTTGAACACTCGGTTCATTAAATCCATAAATACTGCTGGAGCATTTGTTAGCCCAAAAGACATCACCTTAAACTCATAATGCCCGTACCGGGTCCTGAATATGGTCTTTGGTATATCCATTTCCCTTACCCGCACCTGATGATAGCCTGACCGCAGGTCTATCTTCGAAAAGCATTGGGCACCCTGCAACTGGTCAAACAGATCATGAATCCTGGGAGGGGATATCGGTTCTTAATTGTTACCTTATTCAGCTGCCTGTAGTCAATACACATTCGCAGTGATGCATCTTTCTTTTTCACAAAAACCACTGGTGCTCCCCATGGTGATGTGCTGGGCCTAATAAACCCTTTTTCCAATAGGTCCTTCAACTGCTCCTTTAGCTCCTTTAACTCCGCGGGTGCCATTCTATATGGGGAAATAGAGATAGGCTGAGTATCTGGTGGCACGTCCATAGTAAACTCTATCTCCTATTCTGGAGGGAGGCCTGGAAGTTCATCTGGAAACACATCTAGATATTCATTAACCACGGGTACCGACTGAAGAGTTGGCACCTCTGCTTCCAGATCATGCACGCGGACTAAATGATAAATGTACCCCTTGTTGATCATTTTCCTTGCCCTAAGGTATGAAATAAACCTACCCTTCGGTGAAGCTGTGTTTTCTAACCACTCGATAATTGGTTCGTCTAAGAATTGAAATCAAACTATTTTATTTTTACAGTCTACGTTGGCGTGACAAGAAGCTAGCCAATCCATACCCATGATAACATCAAATTCCACCATATCTAACTCTAGCAAATCAGCCAAGGTACGATGACTATACACATTTACCGAGCAGTGTCTATATACCTGATTTACCACAATGGAGTCCCCTACTGGTGTAGCAACCTCAAATGATTCTATTGACTTCGGCTTAATTCCGATTCTACTAGCAACAAAAGGAGATCTATATGAAAAAGTAGAGCCTGGATCCATCAACGCATATATGTCTTGAGAAAAGATTAATAATGTACCTGTGACCACATTCGGCGACGCTTCCTGGTCCTGTCTACTGGCTAAAGCATATATACGATTAGAAGGACCGCCAGAACTGGAAGCTAGCCAATCCATACCCATGATAACATCAAATTCCACCATATCTAACTCTAGCAAATCAGCCAAGGTACGATGACTATACATATTTACCGGGTAGTGTCTATATACTTGATTTACCACAATGGAGTCCCCTACTGGTGTAGCAACCTCAAATGATTCTATTGACTCCGGCTTAATTCCGATTCTACTAGCAATAAAAGGAGATATATATGATAAAGTAGAGCCTGGATCCATCAATGCATATACGTCTTGAGAAAAGATTAATAATGTACCTGTGACCACATTCGGCGACGCTTCCTGGTCCTGTCTACTGGCTAAAGCATATATACGATTAGAAGGACTGCCAGAACTGGAAGCTCCACTACGGCCTCTACCATGGCCTGCTGGTATCTACATTCCTCGCCCCATCGGGCGCATAGCCATAGAAGAAGACAAACCCACAACTAACCCAGTTGGCTGAGCTATACCACCTGGAGTACTTTTATGTGGACACTCCCTAGCAATATGGCCTTGACGGCCACAAGAAAATAAAGCACCTGTAGTCCAACGACATTCCCCAAATTGAGGCTTATTATAATAGGGACACTTGGGTATTGGGGGTCTTGACTGGCGAGAACTCTGGTTCACCTGTGTACCTGAGGCTCTAGAGCTTTGACCGGCCCCCGAATATCTGGCGCTTTCAACTTTTCCACCTAGGAACTGTGGAGGTATGCTCCGCACTAGCTGAGAGGGGTATCTACCAAATTGCTGGAACCTCCCACTGCGAAATTACCCCAGATAACCAACTGACCTAGCCCTCTTCGGCTGACTCCTGTCAAACCCTTTGTCAGGCTGACGCCTTCTATGTCGCTCTTCTACCCCTTGGGCGTATGCTTGTACCTGGGAAATATCCATGCCTGGCTGAGAAGCCATGGCCATACAGCTATCAACTAAATAAATATCCAAGCCCATAATGTATTGATGCACCCTATCTGCCATATCAGCTACAACTGTGTGGGCATGTCTTGCCAACGAGTCAAACTTGAGGCTATAGTCTCGAACACTCCTGCCGTTCTGCTTTAACTGCAAGAATCTATCCACCCTGGATAATCTCATTTCTAGAGGCAGGAAGTGGCTAACAAAAGCTTCTACAAACTCATCCCATTCAGTTGGAGGAGTACTCTCTTCCTTTGATAACTCCCAAGACTCGTGCCAGTTAGCGTCTACATCACATAGCCGATAGGAGGCCAATTCAACCGACTAAGTCTCCGAAGCCCTAATGATCCGCAGTGTATGCTGCATTTGTCGAATGAATTCCTGTGGATCCTCTGCAGTTCTCGATCCATGAAATTCTGGAGGGTTATAGGCTAGGAAATCACGGACCCTCAAGCTGTCTTATCTATTAGCATCATCTGGGCCACGCCTCCGGGCCTGTCCTGCCATCAGTCCAGTCAACAGCTGCACGACATCTCGCATAGCTCTATCCTCCACCCCTTGCTGCGGGAGGGAAGGTTCCTGTGCTGGAGGTTTAGGATTGGCAGTTGCTGCTTCCCCAAGCTCCTCTAGAGGTGGCGGCGTAGTAGAACTCGCCGACTGGAGTACAATCCTCGGCATAGACTGGGCACGGGCCCTGGTAATTCTCGGGGTCTGACTAGTTTCCCCCATTGATGACTTGCCCTTCTGGCCCGTGGTGGCTTTCCTTGGAGGCATTATTGTAAACATATAGATCGGTTTGTGAAGGGTCATCCTAAAAATATAGCTCTATCGCACGATTAAGATAAGAAAGAAGATAACATCCTAAATGTCCTGCAGCCTCCTGTCTATAGGTGTGGTGCATAACACACCGATAAATAAGCCTCTACTAGACACGGTCTATGGATACTTCGAGAAAGGACTGCTCTGATACCACTTCTATCACGACCTATCCCCATAGGCCATGACGGGTGTCCAAACTGGACACCCACGTGTACCCCGGCTAACGATGCATAACCTATCTCCTGCTTACACTCAATAGATATTCAAGGAAAAGAAACATATTGGCCGACAAGGCTGTAGTAACACATAAGGACGTTCTTAATACAAATATACGCAAGCCGACAAGGCCGCCACGACACCAGGAGCTCCCCGGATTATAAGTCATATCAGTACAGCCATATATACCCATACATACAACTCATATACTACTCAGGCACAGCTCATATACAGCCTATACATAACTCATATACAGCTCATATACTACTCAAGATATAGTTCATATACAATGTATATACAACTTGTATACATATACGCTCTACACACATACAACCCACATATGTATCCACAGACCTCTAAGAGTAAAAAGAATAGTAACATAAGGCAGGACAGAGCCCTCACCGTACTCATGAACAAAACTTATATATATGCATCAAGTTTTAGTACCTAAAATCAGGCTTCAGCATAATGGAGCGTTCTTGGATCGCTGAGTGGGACTCCTATACTGGCGGATCCCCAACCTGTATACCTACACCTGCGGCCCCTCAAAGGAAAGAGAGGGTCATTATGACATATGTACTGAGTATATAAAACGTAATATAATACAACTGGAGGTATATCTGATATAGAGAAGCAGGGGAACAAATTATCAAACTAGAAATATGTACCTATACTCTGTGAATCATAAAAGCATGCATGCTTAACTTATACAATATAGCTGGCCCTCTTAGGGCCCCAGTGAATCATATCTGTAAGACCATCACAGGACCGACGCCATCACCCCTTATTACAACATATCAACATACATAAATATATACGTACCCGGCTCTCTAGTGAAGGGCTCGGTGGACAATGCAGTGAGTTATGCATGATAACGTACCCAACCCAGGAATCGGTGAAAGAAGTGTTACAATATACATAAGTAGAGTAGTGAGTAACTATATGCAATTCAAATAATTATCAGAGACTCAACAGAATAAGAAAGTTAAGCTTTTATTTGAGGACTCGAGTAATGATATAGTCATCTCGAGTGTCCTCTACATGCCATTATGGGCTGTCTCAATTGTAATTTTGGGGACCCTAGACATGTATTAACGTAGGGCCAAATCGTTTATGGAATCAGAAACACTTATTACCTTATAGTCTTTAGGACGTAGAGCTTGTACATTTGTTACCTCGTTAACGTATAAAAGTTCCTAGAGAAATACTTCAACTACTATAGGAGTTCAATATTCAGAAGTAATTAAGAGATGTCTAGGAATGGAGTTACTCCGGAGCTCATACCATATTCGACTTACAACTAAAATAAGGACATGCCCAAAAGAATAACGAGAATAAGCTTTATTTAGTCTATACTTTCCTTCAGGTGATCTTCATATACATATGTCGTACCCAGCCCACCATGGGCTTGGTGAACCATTATGGTATCATAATCTCATTTTCGTACCAAATACGTATCAAGGGAAATGAGAGGTAGCTTTCCACACACTATTGTTTAACACGTAGAAGCCTTACTAGGTAATACCCAATCCTTACAGAAGTTCCAATACAAAGCAGTGGATAGGAGTTATGAGGCATACTTGGAATTCTGGGAATAGAATTATCCCTACACTCCATATACAATTCACTTAAGGCTAAACATTGCCAAAAGGAAGGAAAGATAGTTGTACGTACTTATACCAAAACATGCCAAGAGAAAGCTTTACATACCTCTTATGGACTTCCCTTAATCGCGTTCACGTCGTTGTCCTTGAAACCTAGTTAACATGGAGGTAACGCAAGTATTAACAACCTTAGACTTCTCAGCAACTTATACTACTCACGAGTATTCATAGCATTCACCCCTTCGCTCGCCTTCTCGACTAGTTTTCTAACTAGTTAAGGTGTTAACAGAAATTGGACAGTACCTCCCCTATAATGTGCCCTATCTGAATTTCCAATCATGTCCTTAACACCTACAGCCAACCAACAACACAACCAGCAGCTCATATATATGTATATTATAGCAACATTACACAATATAAACCCCAAACAACTCATTCGAAACTACAATACCAAAACTCGGGTTTTTATCCTCCTTTTCGTGAATTCTTTAATTGTACAAAGCGGAAGGTCATGTGGCTGAAAGAAGCAGATCCCACGCCCTCATTAAATCATTTTCCAGCATCACAACACACTACCACACGACCAGCAGTCACACACCCCAAGCACAATGCGTTATTCGATTACAATTCAACTATAGCGATTCCAAATTCGTTTATTTCTAATGTCGAACCTTCCACGACTTTTCCCCAACTTCCTACAGACCACGAGGTGTGTAATACACCATATAGTAACCTTATAACCTTAAAATTAGAGGAGAAGACCTTACCTTTCCCGAAATTACTTAGAACTCACCGAAATCGCGTCTCGGAATTGTTTTAGCGCGCTGAACCATCGTGGCAGCTTGTCAACGTCTTTCCCAAAAAAGTGATTGATATATTGTCCATTCACCATGAACATGGTCAATTTGGTGTGATTCCATAGTTCCATAGCTCCATGTACTGATATTTGTCCCACTTCAAATGGTCTACTCTATTTTTATTGAAGCTTAGCTGAAAAAAGACGCAAACACGAGTTAAAGAGCAATACCTTTTAGCCTGACTCAAATGTTCGAGAGACTATATGTTTGTCATGCCATCTCTTCATCTTCTCTTTATACATTTTTTTATTCTCGTAAGCGCAAAGTCTGAATTCCTATAATTCATGGAGTTGATCCATATGCTTTCTACCTGCTAGCTCCGGGTTTTGGTTCAGCTTTCTGATAATGCAATATGCTTGGTACTTCATCTCCACCAGAAGGTGACATGCTTTTATGAATACCATATGGTATGGTGAAGTTCCAATTGGTGTTTTGTTCACAGTCCAGTATGCCTAGAGTGCTTCATCTATCTTAATAGACCAGTCCTTTTTTGTCGCATTAATGGTTTTCTGAAGGATTTTCTTCACTTCATGATTTGTTACTTCAACCTATCCTCTAGTCTAGGGATGATATGCTGTGGCGACCTTGTGCTTGACAACAAACATAGGTGATAGATTCTTTACTGTTTGGTCTATAAAATACTTACCTCCATCACTGATGATGACCCTTGGAGTGACAAACCTTGTGAAAATATGCTTCTTGAGGAAGTGACTTACCACTTTAGAGTCATTGATTGGCAAAGCAATGGCCTCGACCTATTTAGAAACATAATCAACCGCCACTAGTATATACTGGTTTCCATATGATGGTGGGAAGGGACCATGAAGTCTATTCCTCACACGTCAAAGATCTCTACCTCCAAGATGTTATTCAATGGTATCGCATGCCTTATTGATATGGTGCCCATCCTTTTGAATTGGTAACATCTTTTCACAAAACCTACAGTATCATTAAATAAATTAGGCCAAAAGAAACCAGACTGTAATACCTTATGAGCTGTAAGTTCGCCTCCATAATGTCCACCCTACGCAGATGAATGACAACTTTGTAGAACTTGTTTGACCTCGGATTCGGGCACACATCTTCTTATCATCCTATCAACACCTTGTTTGAACAAGTAAGGTTTATCCCATTTATAGAACTTTGCTTTCTACATTAGCCTCTTCTTTTGTTGGGAGTTTGCTTTGAGGGGAAACACTCCACTAACTATGTAGTTCACAATATCTACATACCAAGACAGTTCTTTGACATCTAATGCCAATAGCTTCTCATTCGAAAACTCTTTTTTTATCGGCCTTTGCACACTTGCATGTGATGAATCCTCTAATATGTATAAGTGGTCTACTATTTGATTTTTGCATCCTCTCTTATCTTTGATATTAGTATCGAATTCTTGGAGCAGAAAGATCTATCTGATCAATCTTGGTTTTGCATCCTTCTTGTTGAACAAGTACCTGAAAGCTGCATAGTTAGTATAAACAATCACTTTCTTACCTACCAAGTAAGAGAGGAATTTATCAAATGCATAGAACAATGCGAGCATCTCCTTCTCTGTCACATTGTAATTGGCCTAAGCTGAGTAAAGAGTTGTTGACATAGTAGATAGAGTGGAAAATGTTCTCCTTACTTTTTCCCAGCACTACTCCCACCGCTATGTCACTTGCATCATACATCACCTCAAAGGGTAGCTCCCAGTCATGAGCTATCAAGATTGCGACTTCAATCAGCCTTTTATTTAAGAGTTCAAAGGCATGAAAATAGTTATCATCAAAAATACATTTTACCTCCTTTTCTAATAAGCTACACATGGGTCTGGTGATCTTTGAAAAATCTTTAATAAATCATCGATAGAATCCTGCATGACATAGCAAACTGTGGACATCTTTTACTCAAACCAGTGGTAGAAGTTTCTCGATTACTTTGATTTTAGCTTTGTCTACCCCTAAACAATCTTTTGAAACTTTGTCCCACAACACAATCCCCTCTTTTACCAAGAAGTGACACTTAAAATGACATTTGTTTTCCCCCACCTTGATAATACTTTCTCTAGATTATGCAAACAAAGATCAAAAGAGTCTCCAAATACTGAAAAGTCATCCAGAAAGATCTCTACAAACTCTTCCACCATATCATGGAAGATAGACATCATGCACCTGTAAAAAGTGGCAGGAGAATTGCAAAGACCAAACAACCTAAGATTGAATGCATATGTCCCATAAAGGCATGTGAACTTTGTCTTTTCTTGGTCCTCCTATGCAATGGTAATTTGGATATAGCCCGAATATCAATCCAAGAAGCAATAGTACTCTTAGCCTGCTAACTTATCGAGCATTTGATAAACAAATGGAACTGGATAGTGATTTTTTTTTGTGGAATCATTTAACTTTCTATAATCCATATAAATATGCCAACTAGTCACTGTTCTAGTGGGGATTAGCTCATTCTGTAATCCATATAGATATGCCAACAAGTCACTGTTCTTGTGGGTATTTGCTCATTCTTCTCATTAATCACCACAGTTATTTGCCCCTTCTTCAGTACACACTGATTTGGGCTTATACACTTACTATTAGAGATTAGGTATATTATGCCTATATCTAGCTAATTAATTATCTCTTTCTTCACTACCTCTTTAATGACCAGGTTCAACTGGCATTGTGGTTGTGCACTAGCTTTATGTCCTTCTTACATGAAGATCTTATACATGCACAAAGAGGGGTTGATGCTATGAAAATCATCCATTTGCCATCCAATTGCCTTCTTGTTCCTTTTTAGCACCTTAAGTGCTTCTACGACCTACATCTCAGATAAAGATGACTAAAGAATCATAAGTAAAGTATTATTAGCTCCAAGGAAAGCGTACCTAAGATGGGTTGGAAGTTGCTTTAACTCCAAGTTAGGGGCTTCTTCAAGAGATGGCTTGGACGAAGGACTCAATTTTCTATCTATTGGTTCCACATTCTTTTTCCACATGCTGACATTCGAGATGTCAAGCACACTCGCTAGCTCTCTAGATTCCATGTCACCTTAAATATCTTGACCCATCAAAACTCTTTCTAAAGGGTCCTTTGGTAAAATGTACTGATCTTCCACTTCCTCATCAATGATAGTTATAGAAGACAATTCTTCATAGACTACGGGCAATTTTAGTGCTTGATATAAATCAAACACCTCAACTTTGTCAAGTGCTCTCATAGTCAATCTACCTGCAGCCATATAAATAAGTGCACCTCCTATTGCTAAGAAAGGCTGTCCTAAGATAATGGGAACCTCTGGATCAAGCTCAAAATCTAATACAACAAAATCAACAGGAAAGATAAGTAATCCTACTTAAACTAACATATCCTTAATAATACCATTAGGTCTAGCTACAGAACAATCAACCAATTGTAACAAAATGGTGATTGGTTTAGGTTCTTCCAAGCCTAATTTCTTACGCATAGATATAGGCATCAAGTTTATATTTACACCTAGGTCACAGAGACCTCTTGCATTACTGTAGTTACCAATGGTTACCTGTACCTTGAAACTACCTAATCTTTTTGCTTAGCTGGTAGCTATACTTTGTTTAAGATACTTGAACTACAGTTTTCAGTGAGTGACACTGTTTCAAATTCAGCTAACTTGCTCTTGTTTTCCACTATATCTTTGAAAAACATGGCTTATTTAGGAATACCCTGCAACACATCAATCAAAGGCAAGTTAATTTGTAGTTGTTTAAGCTTATCTATGAATTTTTCAAAATATTCCTCCTTTTTTTCTCTTAAAATTTTTGTGGGAATGAGGGAGGTGGTTTTGTATTTGGTTCTTGGTCTACTTGTGGTAAGCTAGGCTCACCAGCTTTACCTTTACCTTCACTACCTTTGGTTTTTGGTACTAGCTCCGCTAGTGCTCGTCCAATTCATTTGCTTACAACATTTACTTGCTTTGGATTTGGATTAGTGTTACCTGGTAAACCACCTAGTGGGAGAGAATTTTGAGCACTTGCTAGCTGTCCCACCTACTTTTCTAAATTCTAAGTAGTGATTTGATACTGATGAACGTCTCCATCTAGCTTAGCTTAGTCAGCCATAAGTTTTTAAATCATGTCCTCTACGCTCATATTTCCTGCACTACTTGATTGCCGGCTACTCTATTATCGCTGATTATAGTGTTGTCCTCATGGTCTCTATTGTCCTTGTCCTTGATGCTGGTTTTATTGGTTTCCACCTAAGATATGTTTGGATAGTTCCTCCATCTGGGGTTATAAGTTTTAAATCATAATTTTGTTGGCCTCCACCCCTTTGTGCGTTCCCCACAAAATTTACTAATTTTGGATTTGCACAATAATATTTTGATGTGTGTTCATTGCTGCTACACAGTTCATACCATATCTACTGTTGCTGAACTACATTTACATGAGCTTGTTGTTTCCCCAAAGCTAGGTTGCTGAAGTGAGTAGTCATCATGTTTTGCATTGCTGCAATTTGTGCTATCAAAGCTGTCACAATATCTACTTCAAGCATACCTGCCTATTTTTGGATAATAGGGTTAGTGTTTCCTGCATTCCATTCTAGATTACCTTGGGATATATGGTTCAACAATATGTATACCTCATTATATGTCTTCTCCAAAGCTTGTCCACCTGCAAGTGAATCAAGAAGAATTTTGGTGTTGGGTTCTAACCTTTGAATAAAGGTATGGACCAACACCTCGTTATCTTAGTAATGATGAGGACAGCTAATGAGTAGAGATTTAAACTTGTCCCAAGCTTGGTATAAATTTTCATCTGACTTCTTCTTGAAGCTTAGAATTTCAGCTCTTAGCTTTGTTGTCTTTCTTGAAGAAAAGAACCTAATCAAGAATTTGTGAGCCAAGTCATTCCATATAGTTATGGAATTTGGTGGTTCCGACTTCAACCACCTTCTAGCATCTCCTAATAGAGAGAAAGAAAATAAGGTCAGCCTCACATAATCAGGGGACACTCCAGTAAGAGTATAAGTGTCGATGATTTTTAGAAAGTTTTGAATGTGGAATTGGGAATCTTCATGAGGCAACCCCGTGAACTGCCCATTAGAGTGCAACAACTGAACCATGTTATCTTTCAGTTCAAATCTTCCTCCAGCTGGCGGTTTTTGAATGTGGAAGGTTATATTTGCTACGAGTGGGACTGCCATATCACATACTATTCTGGCTACCATTTATAATAGAACCTCTACAGGCACTTCATTATTATCACATAGATTTACCCATGGTACATGATATAGATCAGCTGCTCTCCTTTTTTCATTGATGTAGAAATCTTTCAGGCTCAGCTAGCGGCTCTACAATGTTCCTACTTCTGTCTAGTATGCCTTTGTGAATTCTCCTATAAGAAATCACATCTAAGATCAAGTTGTTAACACTAAAACAAATAACTAAGAAACGTTGAAAATAAATAATTATCATATTTAAAGTCCCCGGTAACGGTGCCAAAAACTTATTTCCACCTGAGCACATGCAAGGGTACGTGGTCTTACAAGTAATAAATTGGATCCTTTCAGAATCAGATTGTCAAACCCAAAGGACTTTAATTAGGCATGATTAATATCTCCAATTAACTAAATTGTTCGCGTGTGTTGCAAAAAGATTGATTTCAATTATATTGTCTACTAAGTTATTGAAACTAAAATTAAGAAACAGTCCAGAAATTTAATGAGTTGTGATCAAATGAGTAAGTAATTCCAGGGTTGTAGCACTTGCAGATTTTAAGTCTAACACATTTCACTTTGGCATTTAATGAGTCTTTTGATTACTGATTTACAAGGTTGATTTTACAGTTTCTTGACCTCTAATTCTCTACCTTTGTTGACAGCCTAACTACATCATTGAGTAGGAATAGGTACAAACCAACACAAATGCGTTAGTCTTATCATCCCATTATTAATGAAGTATGGTGTATAGGTATGTATCACGGGCATCCGACACACGAATCATCCTAGGCAATTCTAGAACAAACATACTCCTTATATTTTGGTGTTCTATCTTTTTTCCGTCTTTTGAGTTCCGGGTAGACAACTAATGTATTTTAATGGTGATCAAGCATTAAAATAGTATAAATGAGAATATAAGAGAAATTATATGAAAGACACCATTTTCAACTAAAGAAAACTATATTAAATCTTCATCTTATGGCTACAACCCTAGAACTAGGGATTCTAGCCATCATAACATTTAGAATAATCAAAAACATCATTAATACATAAAGAATCAACTTACAAATGAAAGAGAAGAAGAAATGAAACTCTAGGAAAGTTCTCCTTCCGTTATCCTTCATTAAAACCTTAATTAAAAATTGATTGTTTTAAAATAAAAAACAAGTGGACTATTTATAGCCTAGAAAAATGTGAAGTTGCAATCCCTGATGCAGAGTCCGCGATATGGCAGTGTTTTTATGCAGTGCAATTTTTTATTTTCTTCTTCTGTGGACTTTTTCTATCCGAAACTAGGTTTGCTACGCGGACCTGGTGCGCACCATACTGTTACATCAAATTAACTCTAAGTATTGGAATTAATATGTTGAAGCTTAATGCGTGATGCGGACACACTCCCATATGATGCATTTTCTTCACATTTGTTCCCAACTTCTCCTTTTAGCTCCTGTTTCAATCCGATCATCTTTTGAATGTCCATTCTTCTTCATTTAACCCTAAAAGTGTCTAATCATGTTGGTTAGTTATATTTATACAGAAACACTCTAAAATGAATTAGATTATAAGAATTTGCTCTCAAACTCTACTATGAACATGGGTTATTTTGGCTATTAGATGCATAAATACACCCAAGATCAAACTTATTTTCTTCCTGTTAAGACTTCTTATAATGCTGAAGACTCTGCTAAGTTGTATGTTCTTGAGTTGGTAAGACTTCATGGAGTGCCCCTGTCTATTATATCAGATCAAGGTACACAATTCACTTCACACTTTTGGGAGTCATTTCAAAAGGATCTTGGTACAAAGATAAAGTTAAGTATAGCTTTCCATCCTCAAACCGACGTCAAGCCCAAAGAACAAGCCAAACTTTAGAAGATATGTTAAGGGCGTGTGTTATTGATTTTAAAGGAAGTTGGGATGAACATTTTCCCTTGATTGTGTTTGCCTATATTAATAGTTATCACTCTAGCATCCAAATGGCTCCTTTCAAAGCATTTATGGGAGGAGAGGTAGATCCCCAGTGGAATGGTTTAAAATAGGTAAGATGGCCTTCATTAGATCAGATTTAGTTATAGATACTATAGAAAAGGTTATACTCATAAGAGGAAGATTGAAAATGGCTCAAAGTCATCAAAACTCCTATTCCGATGTTAGGAAAAGAGACCTTGAATTTGAGGTGGATGAGTGGGTCTATTTGAAAGTTTCACCCTTGAAGGTGTAATACGCTTTGGTAAGAAAGGGAAATAGAGATGTCCTAGATACGTTGGACCTTATAAGATATTGAGGCGTGTTGGTAAGGTGGCTTATGAGTTATATTTGCCACTTGAATTAGCTATGATTCATCTGGTATTTCATGTTCCATTGGAAGATGTAAGTGTTGAAGAGAATTTGACTTATGAAAAGATTCCGGTAGAGATATTTGACCGAAAAGTTAAGAAGTTAAGGAACAAAGAAGTTGTGTCTGTCTAAGTGTTATGGAGAAATCAACAAGTAGAACGTGCTACTTGGTAGGCAGAGGCAGATATAATGAAATGATACCCGTACCTCATTCCCTATACTAAAGCATAAAGTAGTAATTTGTTCTTATTCAAAGTTAATTGAACTCTTATGTATTTAGTTCCTCCTATGTCATTCATATGCATTCATGCTCATGAAATTTGATTTTAAATTCAGGATTTTATGCTAAGTTGAAGTTTTCATGTTCCATGTATTTTAAGGTATCACCATGTTTATGTTGAGTTGCTAGTCCTCTTTTTGTGTCCTTCCTATGATAAGTTAATCTCATTCGAGGATGGATGTTCCCAAGGGGGAGATATTCTAAGAACCCAAAATTCAAAAACTTGGAAACCAAAGAGAAGTCTTCAAAATTTTAAATGGACCATCGCCACTATGAGTCGTAGAGGTTTCAACGACCCGTAAAAAGGAGTTGTAGAGGGAGTCTTGGTAATTGATCATGAGCAGCCTCAAACGAAGGCTACGGTTCAATTTTACGACCCATAAACCCCTACATGACCCTTAGACACAACCCGTAGATAGACTTCAGAGGGTAAGTTTCAAAAGTCCTTCGAGGCAAGTCTACGACTTGACAGGACGATCCGTAGAAAGCTTTATCACTCATAGACACGACTCGTAGTCGAACTTCAGCGACCTACATATTTGCAAGTTTTGGGATCTGCAAGACGGACCAAGTCTATGACCCATAGGCGAGTTGATAATTCTACTAACGACTCATTCCAAAACACAAAAGGCTCGATTTTAAGACCATTTCTCAGACCTACAAGATGATTCATCTTGATGACTCATCATTTCTCCTACGACCCATAGAAAGTGTCTCATAGGGTCAAGTATCAGATTTAATGTGGGGTAGTTATGTGATTTTTCATGTTCGGCTTAATGAACCTAGAAACTTTTATGGCCAAGTTCAAAGTCTATATATATTCAATTCTTCAAATTCCCCTCCTATTCAATTCATTCTCCTAAATTTCTCTAAGGAAACAACAAAGTCTCCCAAGGTTTCTTCTTCAAGCTCAAACTAGGGTTTCTAGATTTCTACAAGGCTTCTTCTTCAATTCTTAATGAATTCAAGCAAGGTATGTGGGGATTTATTCATGGGTTCCTTTCACCCATGAAGTCCCAATGTTTTCTCAAGTTTTCACTTAATTTCAATTGAATTATGAACTCTAGTTTTGATGAATTGCATTAGGTTGTTTCAATTTCATTTTGAATTGTTATCCCTGATTATTCTAAGAATCTTTGTACATGAATTTCATGATTATAAATTAAATTATGAATGCTCATTAATGAAGCTACTTTCAAGTTATGATTATGAAAGTTAAAGGGTTCCATCTGATTCTATGTAATAGCTCACAAGGTCTTAGATGTCAGTTAAAGGTCTTATCCCACACAAGTTAAAGTTAAGCTATGAGTTATATGATGCAGTTTTATGATATGAATTGGCCATGAGTTTCATATGTTTTTAAATGTTTTAAGACTTACTCATGTTCATTATGATTGATCATGCATCTTATGGCATATTGTTTACGTTCCCCTACTTGTTTATGCATACCTTACATACTTAGTACATTCAAATGTACTAACGCATATTCTGCCTACATTGTTTCATAATGTAGGGACGGATGACACTCACGACCGTCCTATTCATGGGTAGAATTGTTCTAGATTCCCAAGGAGTTGGTGAGTCCTCATTCTATCGAGGACATGACTTTTATTCTTGTTGTTTACTTGAATTTCTTTATTTGTTTGGGTGATCTAGGAGCTTTTCCTAATCCTTTGAATTCAACGCTCGAAATCACAATCCACTATCAAGAACTGCAATTTTGATGAATTATGTTAGGCTGCTTCAATTTCTTTTTTAAATCATTGTTTATGATCAGTATGAGTATATTTTTACGTAAATTATATGATTTTAAGTTGAATTATGAAAGCCGCATCAAAGACAAAGACTAGAGGCATGTTTATACGGCTTTAGGATGTAGTCCGTCTTGGACGTCTATTGTGTTGATTTCCCTTAGCCCCACTCCCTTAAGTTGATTAGTTCCTCTTATATTCTATTATCATGTTTTTTACCTTATGAATGCAATGTATGCTAAGATGGCTTGGTTGGGGTCCCTCATATCCCGATCGCCGTATCGTAGCTTGGCCCTAGTTCGGTCCATGACAAGAATATGGTATACTAATATTCCAAAAGCCATAGAAAATAATTCATCATGCTTAGCATTAGAAAATTATATACCATGGATTTTAATACTTAAAGAAATTAAAATATGCAGAAGGTATAAATAGTTTTACATCCATTCTAAAGATTGTATCTTTTATATAAAAGAAAAGAGAAAGGAGTGAGTTCTTAAATTTTTGGAATCCAAAGTAAATGGAATAGAGTTTATTTGTGAGTATTTGGACATATAGTTATGAATATCCATTAATTATTTTTAAAAATCTTGCAGTAAGATTTTATAGGAGTTATTTGATTATTATTATTATTATTTTTATCAAATGAGTAGGTTCTAAAGCTAAGAAGGTAGACGGTTATAAGATTTGGTTCTCTAGTAGATTGAAATATAGGAATGGGGTAGGTATTTTAGAAGACAGTAATTTAAGAGATCAGGTGGTGGAGGTTAGGAGAGTCATTGATAGGATGATGCCGATAAAGGTGGTCGTTGAAGGGATCACGTTGAACATTATTAGTTCTTATACGCCGTAAGCGGGCTTAAGCAAGGAGGATAAGAGGCACTTTTGGGAGGATTTGGATGAGTTAGTGGGAGGCATACCGCCTACTGAGAAGCTTTTCGTGGAAGGGGATTTCAATGGGCATATCGGATCTATTTCGAGAGGGTATGATAATGAGCCTGGAGGATTTAGCTTCGAAGATAGAAATGGAGGAGGAGTTTCACTTTTGGATTTCGCAAGAGCTTGTGGGTTGGTGATAGCCAATTTGAGTTTCCCAAAGAAGGAGGACCACTTGGTAACCTTCTGGAGCTCGGTGGCTAAAACTCAGATAGATTTTTTACTCCTTAGGAAGGATGATAAAGGTCTGTGCAAAGACTATAAGGTCATTCCGATCGACAACCTTACGACCCGACATAAGCTCTTGGTGATAGATTTAGGGATCAAGATAGTAGTGGGGATGGGGGAGAAATTGAAGGATATGGGGGCCTAGGATAGTAGTGGGGATGCGGACACTATGTGGGATAGGAAAGCTAGTTGTATTAGGGTTATAGCAAGGGAAGTGTTGGAAGTCTTGATAGGTAGCCGTGGCCAGCACCGAGGGGACTGGTGGTGGAATGAAGAAGTACAAAGGAAGGTAGAAGCAAAGAAGATAGCGTATGCAAAGCTGATAGAAAAAAGGATGAGGTGGAGAAGTGGACAAATAGGAAACTTTATAAGATAGTGAGGAAGGAGGCGAAGTCGGCAGTTTCGATGGCAAAAATGGTAGCTTTTAAATGTCTTTATGCTGAACTAGAAGACAAAGGCAAGGATAGGAAATTATTCAAGCTAACCAGGGCACGGGAGAAAAGGGAACGCGATGTGGATCAAGTGAAGTGCATTAAGGACGAGCATGAAAACGTATTTGTAGAGGAGACCCTCATTAAACAGAGATGGTAATCGTACTTCCAAAAACTCTTGAATGGAAAAGGGGACAGAGAGATTGTGTTGGGAGATTTGGAATATACAGGGAAGCTTCACGATTCTGGGTGTTGCAGGAGTGTTATGGTCGAAGAGGTTAAGAGTGTTGTGCGTACGATGCGCAGGGGGAGAGCGACCAGACCTGAAAAGAATCTTGGAGAATTTTGGAAGAGCATGAGCTCGATAGGTTTGGAGTGGTTGACTATGTTATTTAATATCATCTTTAAGACGTCAAGGATGCTCGAAGAATGGATTTCGAGCGTAATGACCTCTCTATCAAAAAATAAGGGGGATATCCAGAGTCGCAATAACTACAGAGGTATCAAGCTTTTAAGCCATACTATGAAAGTGTGAGAAAGAGTGGTGGAGATGAGGGTTAGGAGAGGTGTGTCTATTTCAGAGAACCAGTTTAGATTTATGCCAGGACGCTCAACTACAGAAGCCATCCATCTTATGAGAAGACTGGTGGAGCAGTATAGGGATAGAAAAAGGGACTGGCATATGGTATTCATCGATCTAGAAAAGTCTTACAATAAAGTTCCATGAGAAATACAATGGAGATGTTTGGAGGCTAAAGGTGTAACTGTGGCGTACATTAGAGTGATCAAGAAAATGTATGAGGGTGCCAAAACCAGGGTAAGGACAGTAGGAAAAGACTCAGAGCACTTTCCAGTTATGACGGGGTTACATCAAGGATCATCCCTTAGTCTATTTTTATTTTCATTAGTGGTGGATGGATTGACGCGACAAATTCAAGGTGAGGTGACATGGTGTATGCTCTTTTCGCATAACATAGTCTTAATCGATGAGACTCATAGTAGAGTTAATGCTAAGTTGGAGGATTGACGACATACCTTGGAGTCTAAAGGGTTTAAGATGAGTATGACCAAGACAGAGTACTTAGAGTGAAAGTTCAGTGAGACACCTCAGGAGGTTGGCGCGGAAGTTAGGCTTGGTGACCAGGCCATCCAAAGGAAAAGTAGTTTCAAGTACCTTGGGTCTATCATGCAAGGCAGCGGGGAGATTGAAAGGATGTCACACATCATATTGGGGCAGGGTGGATGAAATGGAGGCTCACTTCTAGTATGCTATGTTACAAGAAGGTGCCACCACAACTTAAGGGCAAGTTCGACAAAGTGGTGGTTAGACCAGCTATGTTTATGGGGTGGAGTGTTGGCCAATTAAGGTCTCTCACGTTCAAAAGATAAAAGTAGCTGAGATAAGAATGTTGAGATGGATGTGTGGGCATACTAGGTGTGACAGAATTAGAAATGAGGCAATTTGGGACAATGTAGGAGTGGCCCGGTGGAAGATAAGATGCAGGAAATACAAATGAGATGGTTTGGGCATGTGAAGAGGAGAGACACGGATGCCCCAGTGTGGAGGTGTTAGAGGTTGTCCATGGATGGTTTTAGAAGAGGTAGGGGTAGGCCAAAGAAATATTGGGGAGAGGTGATTAGATAGGACAGGGCGCAGTTACAGCTTAACGAGGATATGACCTTAGATAGAAGGGTGTAGAGGACCCATATTAGGGCAGAAGTCTAGTACATAGTCTCGTTATTCTTCCGAATAAGTAGGAGCATTAGCTCACTATAATTTCTTGTTCTCTGACTTCTGTTATTATCTCTCTATTACTTTTTGTACTTTGATTACTCTATTTTATCTGTGTCTCTTTCGTGTCTCTCTCATTATTTGTGTTATTCGTCATTTGCTTTCCTTTATCGCTTTGAACTTCTTAGCCTTATTTACCTCTTTTTATGCTTCTTTTGAGTTGAGAGTCTCCCAAAAACAGTCGTCCTACCTTTGTAGGAGTAAAGTTTGCGTACACTTTACTCTCTCCAGACCCCACATTGTGGGATTTCACTGGGTTGTTGTTGTATTTGAATTTTTTTTATCAAAACACTAGTAAATCCCATAAAATCATAAAATTACACTGCCAAAAATTATACACACTGTAAGAAAAGATTAAACAATAGCAGAAACTCTATCTTAAAACCATCCTTTAAAAGAAGACCAAAAATCACAATATAAAAAATTGCACCAAGCACAAAAATAGATAAAGGTAGTAAATGTTTTACCTCAAATAAATACATCAACAACAACAACAACAACAACAACACCAACCCAGTGAAATCCCACATCGTGGGGTCTGGGGAGGGTAGAGTGTACGCAGACCTGACTCCTACCAATGTAGGACGACTGTTTCCGAAAGACCCTCAGCTCAATAAAAGCATAGAAAAAGGTCAGACAAGAATATTAGAGTAAATAAGTAGATGACGAAAATGGTCCAAACAATAGTATAATCCAAGCACAAAAATAGTAGATATTATTATTGGATAATAACATAAATACCATAAATAACATACATCAGAGTACAAGAAATCATAGTGCGTTAATACGCCTACGAATAAGGGAGAATAAAACCACTATGTACTAGCCTTCTACCCTAATGTGTGTCCTCCAAACCCTCCTATCTAGGGTCATGTCCTCGGTAAGTCGTAAATGCTCCATGTCCTGTCTGATGACCTCTCCCCAATATTTCTTCGGCCTACCCCTACCTCTTCTGAAACCATCCATGGCCAGCCTCTCACATCTCCGCACTGGTGCATTTGGGACTCTCCTCTTCACATGTCCAAACCATCTCAGTCGCGTTTCCCGCATCTTGTCTTCCACCGAGGCCACTCCTACCTTTTCTCGAATAGCCTCATTTCTAATCTTGTCACTCCTGGTATGCCCACACATCCATCTCAACATTCTCATCTCGGAAACCTTCATCTTTTACATGTGGGAGACCTTAACTGGCCAACACTCCGCCCCATATAACATAGCTGGTCTAACGACCAATTTGTAGAACTTGCCCTTAAGTTGTGGTGGCACCTTCTTGTCACATAACACACCGGAGGCGAGCCTCCATTTCATCCATCCTGCCCCAATACGGTGTGTGACATCCTTGTTGATCTCTCCGCTGTCTTGCATGATAGAACCAAGGTACTTAAAACTACTTCTCTTTCGGATGGCTTGGTCCCCGAGCCTAACTTCCGTGCCAACCTCTTGAGGTGTCTCACTGAACTTGCACTCTAGGTACTCTGTCTTGGTCCTACTCAACTTAAACCCCTTAGACTCCAAGGTGCGTCTCCAATCTTCCAGCTTAGCGTTAACTCCGCTACGAGTCTCATCGATGAGGACTATGTCGTCCGCAAAAAGCATACACCATGGCACCTCACCTTGAATTTATCGCGTCAATCCATCCATCACCAAGGCAAATAGGAACAGGCTAAGAGCTGATCCTTGATGCAACTCCATCAAAACTGGGAAGTGTTCTGAGTCCCCTCCTACTGTCCTTACCCTGGTTTTGGCACCCTCGTACATGTCCTTGATCACCCTTATGTACGCTACAGGTACACCTTTAGCCTCCAAACATCTCCATAGTATCTCTCATGGGACTTTATCATAAGCCTTTTCCAAGTCGATGAACACCATATGCAAGTCTCTCTTCCTCTCCCTATATTGCTCCATTAGTCTCCTCATAAGGTGAATGGCTTCTGTAGTAGAGCGTCCCGGCATAAATCCGAACTGGTTCTCTGAAATAGACACGCCTCTCCTCATCCTCATCTCTACCACTCTTTCCCACACTTTCATAGTGTGGCTTAGAAGCTTAATACCTCTATAGTTGTCACAGCTCTGGCTATCCCCTTTATTTTTGTAAAGCGGGATCATGATGCTCGATCTCCATTCTACAGGCATCGTTGCTATTGTAAAGATGACATTAAATAACCTAGTCAGCCACTCCAAACCTACCAAGCCCGCACTCTTCCAAAATTCTCCAGGGATCTCGTCAGGTCTGGTCACTCTTCCCCAGCGCATCCTACGAACAGCATCCTTAACCTCATCGACCGTAATACTCCTACAACCCCTAAAATCGTGACTCCTTCCTGTATGTTCCAAATCTCCCAACATAATTTCTCTGTCCCCTTTGTCATTCAAAAGTTTATGGAAGTATGACTGCCATCTTTGTTTGATAAGGGTCTCCTCTACCAATACTTTTCCGTCTTCGTCTTTAATGTACTTCACTTGATCCACATCGCGTGCCCTTTTCTCCCAGGCCCTGGCTAGCCTGAATAATTTTTTGTCCCCACCTTTCTCTCCCAGTTCAGCATAAAGACGTTCAAAAGCTGCCATTTTTGCCGTTGCAACCGCCGACTTCGCCTCCTTCTTCGCTATCTTATACAGTTCTCCATTCGTCCACTTCTCCACCTCATCCTTGCTCTCCATCAACTTAGCATACGCCACCTTCTTTGCTTTCACTTTCCCTTGTACTTCTCCATTCCACCACCAGTCCCCTGGATGCCGACTATGACTACCTGTCGTGACTCCTAGCACTTCCTTTGCTACAACCCTAATATAACTAGCTGTCCTATCCCACATATCGTTCGCATCCCCACTACTATCCCAGGCCCCCATATCCTTCAATTTCTCTCCTATCTCAAGGGCACTAACCATTGTCAAACTCTCCTATCAGATCCTAGGTCATTCTTCCCCGACCCTCCTCGTCCTTGTCATCTTTATCCCTAAATCCATCACTAAGAGCTTATGTCGGGTTGTAAGGTTGTCGATCGGGATGACCTTACAGTCTTTGCACAAACCCTTATCATCCTTCCTGAGGAGTAAAAAATCTATCTGAGTTTTAGCCACTGAACTACGGAAGGTTACCAAGTGGTCCTCCTTCTTTGGGAAACTCGAGTTGGCTATCACCAATCCGAAAGCTCTTGCGAAATCCAACAGTGCGGTTCCTCCTCCATTTCTGTCCCCGAAGCCAAAGCCCCCATGCACATCATCATACCCTCCCGAAATAGATCCGATGTGCCCATTAAAATCCCCTCCCACGACAAGCTTCTCAGTAGGTGGTATGCCTCCCACTAACTCGTCTAACTCCTCCCAAAAGCGCCTCTTATCCTCCTCGCATAAGCCCGCTTGCGGCGCATATGCACTAATAACGTTCAATGTTATCCCTTCAACGACCATTTTAATCGACATCATCCTATCATTGACTCTCCTAACCTCCACCACCTGATCCCTTAAATCACTGTCTAATAAAATGCCTACCCCATTTCTATACTTCGATTTACCAGAAAACCAAAGCTTATACCCGTCTACCTCCTTAGCTTTAGAGCCGACCCATTTTGTCTCCTGGACACAGGCTATATTAATCTTTCTCTTCTTTAGAATCTTAACCAGTTCTATGGATTTACCCGTTAACGTCCCAATGTTCCAAGAACCTATTCTCAGTCTAGACGCTCCTTTAACCCACTTACCGCTCCTTGCCCTCGTCCCCGTCCATGAGCGAGAATATGACCCTAGTCTACCATCACTATCCAAAGCCACGAAAATGCGTATGAACTAATAAATTATTCGGGGGTTTAAAATCGGCAAAATGTAACTACAAGTATATGAACAGAGGATAGAATATAAAGATATTAAAATCGGAGGTACCAACTCCGGTAGAGATGAACCTGGTTGCCGCCGGAAAATACTGCTCATGTCGGAATATTGTTCACGTCAGAGTACTTAGTTTAGTTGCAGCGTTTGTTCGTCACCGAAAATACAGATTTGTACACCTGGAAAAAAAACAAAAAAACTTTGTCGTAAAACTAGAGCTTCGCCGGAAAAACTTCTTGGATCTCTGAGAATGGTTGAGTTCCTTGGACGGATCGTACAGATCTGTGAATAAACAAAATTAGATCTAAAAATATATACCCCAAATATCGAGTTACGGCTGGCCGAAGTTGGTTGGTACGAGTCTGGCTGATCCCGTTTGTCGGCGCCTGGTTTCGACGGATTTGCTGGAATGAGGAGGCAAAGGAAGAGAATATAGTACTGCTAATTTCGTAATTCAAAGGATCTTTATAGATCGATTATAGATGGATTATTCATAGATACATCAAACTCGAAAAATCATTTTAAAGATGGATTATTCATAGATAAAAATAATATTTTTTACCATATAAAAATAATATCTAATTACAAATAACTTAACCTAAAATTGTTTCATGATTGTCAGGACAGAACGTTTAATGCACGTTCGTAGACACTAGTAATTATAAAATATGTGTATAGTATATATTATTTTTTCCCATTTTTAATCCTATTTGTTTTGTTAAAATCAAAGAATATTATTTTATTAAAACTTAACCGAAGTCAAAATTAAATAAAAATTTAATTAATTTAATCAATTTGATTTAATATTGAATATGAATCGAGTGGTAACCATAAACAGTAAACACCCTCACTTGGGGTACTAGGAACCATGTATATATCTGGATTCTCATACTTTGTCAGTGACATTTGAATTTGCCTATAATTATTTTACGTGAACAAGTTATAATGACCCGAATCTTGTTAGAAATCGATTCACGTGAACATGTTACTTTTCTCAAAGCTCATTTGGATGGTTGTTGCATCTCATTTTATGATATATCAAAATTATATTGTATTATATTCATTTGATGAACATAACATTGGATATATTGAATAATTTTTTTGGTTTTATAATGTCCAACAATTAGAAGAGCAGGCTTATAATATTACCACAAAAAAGTAGGATATTAGGGATGAGCATGCTATTTTATCAAAAATTCTGGTACGATAATTTTAGTTTTTGGTTTATAAAAGTACTATGTTGTAATAATCCTTAAGGTCATTTTTTTCTTAATGCCTCCTTTTCATCATTTAGAGTGTTCCTACAATGACCCTAAGTGATTTATAACTTGCTGGCACTGACTGTATGTTCGTCTGCTCGATCATTTAGGTTTTAAGGTAGTTTCCCTATTTTGGAGTTTTTATAACTTGAAAAGTTTACTTCAGTCATAACTTTAAGTAAACAATCTCACAAAAAAATTCTGATGGTTCCATCAGCTCCTGAATTGTCAAATTAGGCTAGTAGCATGGTCGCCATGAGTATCGAGGCAATCAGTGTGGGTTTGAGGCCATTTTGCACTTTAGCCTTTAAAATTTGGCCTAGGGTTGACTTTGGTCAATATTCTTAGGAAACGTGCTTGGATGAAAATTTCGTCAACGCAGTTAATTTTGAAATATAATTTTGGTCTAGAATGATCCTTCGTTTTCTTTCCGAGGCTTCTGATCTAATTTCGACGTCCGTTAAGGATTTTGGCTTAAACCGACACTTGAGTGTGGGACCCATTTTTTATTAAAATGACCTCGTATAGAAATTTCAAATGCATCATTGATTCTACAAAATTAAATTTGGTGGGGTAGCATAGTTGTTTTGCTCACATAAGATTTTGAACGAATGTCAAGCACTCCGTCGGAGACGTTAACAATGCCAAAAATTCCATGTTGTAGTTGTTGCTAGTGCAGGTGATTTTCTTCATCGCATTTTCAAAGGATCCTCCGCGATTATTGAGGGTCACCATGTTGGGTCATCGCGATCGCATAGCTTCTGGATGCGATCGCGATGAAGGTTTGAACAGTTCACCATATCCTTGGTCATTACAATCGCGAGACTTGGCCATTGCGATCGTTATGGTCATTTTGAAGGTCAGTCGTGTCACTCCCCGAGAATGTATCCTAGTGTGGTCACCACTCGAAGACCATTATTGATCCCAAGAAAACCACTTGTCCTAGCTAACTCACTCAGCAGAAGACTTAACTCATGAAAAGGTTTTAAATGGGCACAAATAGTATATACAAACGTAACTTCTTGAAATAAAATTTCAATACTCAAATATATATAGAATATAACTCAATGTTTTAAAACCATGATCTCTAACACTAACTGAATAAACTTTGTCTATGAGTAGTGTATGAAGCCTCTAAAACTAACTCTGCAATAGGTACGGGAACTGGAACACAACTACCTCAAACTATCAAACAAAGACTTAAAGTTAAAGACCCAAGAGCATCTCCGAATGTAAAGAGGTCACACCAAAATTGGATGAAAGTCTGATCTCCAACGATGTATTTGTTGAGGATCTCTATCACCTGTGTCTGCATCATAAAATAATGCAGTGCAAAATGGCGTCAATACATGGAATATACGGTATGTAAAATAGTTGAAAGAAAACTTACTCAAAAATACTCAACTCAACTCAACTCAACTTATAGGAATCAACTCTAAAAATAGCTCAACTCTATAAAGCATTCAATAAGTGTAAAAGACTACTTCAAAAGATATGAATAAGTAAATATAACTCATTATATAAAAATATAATACTTTACTTCTTAGGGAGGTCTCTAACCGACAACCATCACTTATGAGCTATTGATGATACAACGAACTACTATCGTTGCCACAGTTGTCAAATACTTTTCCAGGGTAAGGGACAAAAACTCATTTCTGGATCCAATAAAATTCTTCTTTTGGGATAATGAGGAGTCGCCTAAATGAAATGTATGATCCTATCCTACGCTGGCTACGTAGTTTACGAGTTCGGGTTGTTATATACTCTTACCCAAATCGGTGCTCAATACTACTCCCAAAATATGGTTTATTATGCTCATAACTCGAGGGAGTATATTTACTCATTAACTCATTTAGTCTCTTATGGACTTAGCTCAAAACTCATCTCAACTCAACTTATCTCCTCTTTAAAATGAATACAATCTCAACTCAATGAATGCATTTAAAAGCGTAATTTAACTTCTCAACTCAATCTCAAAATACATTCTTTAAATATATTAACATTCATGCTCAAAATAGATGTCTTATAGTAATAATTCTCAACTCATTTATACTCAAAATACTCACGCTCAAATCAATAATGAAGTGACTTCTCCAAATCATGCTCAAAATTATAATTAAGAGATTTTTCAAACTAAACTGATGCTCAAAATCTTTCTCAATCATAGATGAAAATATTTATCCTTTAAACTCAAAATAGTGCATAAAATAATTAGTGCAAAACTCAACTAGGGTTCATGTAAATGTAAACATAATTCATACTCTCAACAAACTCAACCCATGATACTCATCAAGGTATATTAAAATATATACAAGAACATAATTGAATTTGTACACAAAACTCAATAGAAATTATAAATAACTCAAGAACTCAATTCATGAAACCTCGAAACTCAACTCAACTCGAATCAATGAAGATGTAGGGCACATGGACGAACTCAATCAACATTATGAGTAGCCTTACATACTTGGAAGAATTAGATTCTTGAAGAAATTTGAAGGACTTGACGAATGCTCTTGGAACTCTAGCTTTTTCTCCTCTTGAAATAACTTAGAACGTATGAATTTTGATTTGTCTGAGGGTTTGGAATCAATGGGGAGGTAATAAGGCTACAAAGTAGACTTAAGAAAGTTAATTGAGGGTAAAATTTCAAGGATACCCTTCTAGGAACATAAAAAACCATAAAGTTAAACAAAAAAGACCTTTTAATGAATCTTGTCAGCCAAATCGGCGACTGAAAGGTCTCCTCGCCAAATTATTCAGTGAGCCACCAAAAGGTGCTTTAGATCGCCTAAACAATAGTTTGTGGAGTTTTTCAGGTCCATTCAGTGAGCAAAGTTGGGGTTTCACCAAACTATTCGGTGAGTCGCCAAATTGGCTAGTGAGCTCGCCTAATTGTCCTCTCCGTACATGCTTCAGTGAAATGACCATAACTTTTTACCTCTAACTCCAAATGAGGAAAAATTGTTGGCATTGGAAAGACGACACGTGCATCTTTAATTTGAAAGGTTATGGTCCATCTAAATCTTAATATTCTAAGATATATGATCATTTAAATTTGAGCTCATATGATCCTATACGAAAACTCAATCAGTAAAGGATCTTTGAACTCAACTTAGTATTAGAGGTTCCTTATGACCCTAATTCACCTCTAATACACCTCGAATACTTAGGAATTGATCCTAAAATATATATACAATTAGAATTCCTTGGGCTTGTGCCTATACGCATAAGATTAAATGCTCAAATTTTAGCTGGAAAAAAATTAGGTGTTACAATTCACGATCGCGACACATATCTCTCGTGATCGCGATGGTTAATTATATCTGGTCTTTTAATTTAAGACTAGACGTGATCAGATCTTTCTCTCAAACTTTAAAACACTATATCTGGAGCTAGAGAGCTCAATTTTAGTTGATTCAAGGTTCCAGACGTGGAATTTTTGTAGCTTTATAGGTAATCAGTTTTAAAGCATCGGGGAGGCATTATCGGAGGTAAACTCATGAATTAGTTGCTTCCATTGTTGTATTTCTTAGGTTAAATAGTGATTTTGTGCATGTTATTGTTGGGACTGATTCGAACCTCGAATTGTGTTCCTTTTTGGAACAGAAGTTCAGGGTAGAATTTAGGGTCTTTTCACAGAGTCAATTCTATAATTTATGGAGCGAGGCCCATATTCTTGATTTTGACTACGGAATTGTTCTATCTCTGAATTCAGTAATTTTAACATCAAAATGACCCTAATAATGTTATGAACATGTTTTTGATAGCGTGGAAGTGTTCAAAGGCTATTAGAAAGGGAAAAGGTCTAGTTCCATAATTTTGGAGCGCTCGTGATCAGCCTACACATAGGCTACGGTTTCCTGTTCTTTAGATTGAGCTTGAGAACATGATCGGATGTTTATTAGCAAAAATTTGAAATTGGGTAGTATCGAATCATTCTTTTATATTTAGAAATCATGTTGTTTGCCTTTTTTGAGGTTTTATCGAGGTAAATGTGAGCATGCTACTTTCTTTGTTGTTTATTCATGCCTTATGGCTTATGTGTATACTTGTGTTATTGATTCATTTGAAGCATATTCGTCCTTAGTCTTGGTGTGACTACTGATTTCCTTAGAAATGCATGATTTGGACCCGATAGGCCTCAATTTTGCCCAGACCATTCTGCCGGCTTAGATATTTGAAGACTCTTATAGAAAACTTGAGTCTAGTCGTTTGGGCCTTATCTAGGCCATACCTTTGCTTTGGTGACATTATAACTCTATTTTCCCCAATTTTGTGACTTCACGAGTTTCAATGATTGCATTGAATTTCTATTCTATAATTCAAGATTGGTTTGAGATTTAGTTCTAATGGTCTAATTGGTTGATTAAAGTGTGGATAGAAATCCATGGCGTTTGGAATCTATTAATAATTGGGAGCACTAGCATTAGCCACATTTGGCATCTTAGTGAGCATTTGGTTAGAGGTCCAGCCTCAGCTACTTGATACTAATTTAGTTTTGGCACTTCTAAGGAGCATTCGATAGGGTAGGTCTGGCCTCCGTACTAGTTCAGCTTTGGCATTTCTGAGAAGCATCCATTAGGAAAGGTCAGCCTCCAAACTTGATAGATCTTGGGCTCTTTCGAGGAGCATCCGATAGTGTAGGTCTGACCTTCATATTTGATCCATCTTGGGTACTTCTGGGGAGCATCTGGTAAGGCAGGTCCGTTCTTTATATAACTAGATTTTACTAGGTTGGATTGTTCGGCCCTTGGTTCTCGATTTTAGATCACTGTAGTTATAGCTAATATGTGTACCCATCGGGCTTTTGGGGGCCCAGTAGGGTTTTTATTTAAATTTGCACATAAGTGTACCTTTTGAACTTGTGGGAGTCCAGTTAGGTGTAGTTAGTTGTAGTTACTTTAGTTAGTTCCTATTACATTCATGTGCATTACATTGTATTTCCTTACTTTATACTTCCTCTCTTGACCTTTATTGTGTGTATTCCCTCTTTTCATATTGCCTTTACTTTTCAACCTTAGTTGGCTTATGATGCCTACTGGGTACTAGTTGTTGTGGTACTTCTACTAAACTCTACATCTATTTTTGTGATGCAGGTTTGAGAACAAGTGGCCATAGTTAATTCGAGCCTGCAGCTGCCTAATCCAGAGACAGGGTGAGAACTTGACATTTTGTATTGATCTAGTCTCCATATGTATATATATTTTGTCTGTCATTTGTTTTTTGAGACAGTCTTGTTTCAGTGGTCCACTTTTGGGACTTGTACTCTTTTATTAGATAGTTTTGTATTAGTGACATCCAGGTTCTGGGAGGGATCATTTGTGTATATATTTCTTTAGATTTTGTCTTCCACTGAATTATCTTGTTATAATAGAATTGCTTATTCCTGCTTAGTTTCTGCCCTTAAACCAACCATAATTGTTCTAGGTTACGGGTTGGATTACCTACTGGGTTATAGTAGGTGCCATCATGACCTGAGAAATGGGATCATGACAAGTTAGTATCAGCCCCAGGTTCACCAGTCTTACTGGTACAGAGCTAACATCTAGTAGAGTCTTGCGGATCGGTACATAGACTTCCGTAACTTATCTTCAGGAAGCTATAGGATGTCATTAGGAAAATTTCCACTTTTGTTTCTCTCTCATGCAGCATGTGTATTATACGTTTCTAGGAATCTCACTTGTTTTACTCTTTCACATGATGGCTCACACACGAGGTATGTCGGCGAAGAGTGATGCATCTAGGCCCGCAGATAGAGCCCTAGCTAGGGGTAGAGGCTGACCTAGAGGTCTTACGAGGGCTTCAATACTGGCCCATTATAGATATGAGGCTCTTGAGCCTAAGGAGAAGTAGTAGGAAGCATATGAACCTCTATAGCCAGTGGGGCCGGGACCAACCCAGCCAACACCCGGCGCCAGCTACCGGATCAGAGATCTAGGCTATACTCACCCAGATTCTAGAAGCTATCAGTGAGATGAGGTAGGCACCAGCTCTATCTCAGCCCCAACATCGCAGTTCAGTCTATAATAGTAGCCTAGAGGGCCATCCACTACCTTCTTATATAGACGCACCGCTGGTTATAGAGGACGGAGTCATGCCACTGCGCAAGCAGAAGGTGCACAGAGTATTTCAGAGTCTTTCACCACCTACATTTATTGAAGCGATTGGGGACAATTTTCGTGATTTCTTAACTACTTGCCAGGAGCAGCTTCAATCCTTAAGGCTCATGGAGTCGAGAGGAGCTGACTTCACCACTCATCAATTTCGAGAGCCCGCCAGCTGGGTCGCCTTCCGTATCTTGGGATGAAATTTTGGGGGATTTCTAATCCAGTTACATACCACAAAATGTCAGGGATAGGCTTCGTGATCATTTCTCTATATGGAAGCATGGCACCATGACCATCTCAGAGTACGAGGTGAGTTTTCACGAGTTATCCCGCTATACCACCATGATTCTGCTCGTGGAAGAGGAGAGTTATTTTCTTTGTATTTGGGCTGAGGTATATACTGAGGGTTAATATAAAGCATTTGTCTTCAGTTGATTATTTATTTCTAGATATGTCGACTATGCTCGATTTATGGATCATATTCATCGTGAGGCCTAAGGGGGCAGAGATTAGTGACCTCGCTACCAGGGTAGCTACAGCAGGTCCCAAACTAGAGGGATGGACTTATATGATAGATTTTTCCAGAGATTTTAGTAGGGTCAGTCTACCCAGCCTGTTCAGGCGGCATTACCTACTTTTAAGGGTAGCCAGCATCAGCAGGGTGGTCCTAGCATGGGCGAGAACTCGAGGGGATTAGATTCGCTCCTCAATTACTATGGTTGGTTTACAATAGGCCATTCATCTTTGGGGTTTTATGACTGTGGTTCACTTGATCATTGATCCAGATAGTGCCCCTAGAAAGAATGAGGGGTGATTGTGTCATCTCCTCCAGTAACTAGACCAGTGATAGCAGTGCCTCCTCCAGTTAGAGGTGGAGCTTCAAATCAGGATCATTGAGGTTGCTGACTGGGTGCTAGAGATGGAGCACGGGGAAATAGGTCAAGAGATAGGTCGGATGCACCAGGAAAAGGTGCATAAGGCCATTTTTATGTTGATCTACTGAGGTCAGAGGTTGAGGCATCAGACGATGTCATTATAGGTACACTTCTATTATGCCACCAGCCAGCTACATGTTTATTTGATCCAGTATCCACGTATTCATATGTATTTGTCTATTATGCTCCCCGATTGGGTATGAAATCGAAGTCCTTGTCAGAGTTAGTTCATGTTTTGACCCCGGTGGGTAAGTCTTTAGTAGCTGATCAGGTATTTCGGTCTTACTTAGTGACCATCTAGGGTTATAATACTAGAGTTGATCTTATTCTACTAGATATGCTAGATTTTGATGTAATTCTCGGCATGGACTTGTTATCCCCTCACTATGCGGTCTTGGATTGCTATGCCAAGACTATTACCTTATCCATGCCTAGCATTCCTCCGGTGTTGTGACAGGGTGCCTATAGTCACACACCGACGAGGATTATCTCTTTCATGTAGGCTCGGTGGTTGGTTGCTTCAGGATGTCTAGTAATATCCCTTCGATTGACTCAATTCCTGTTGTTAGAGGTTTTGTGGATGTGTTCCCTATGGACCTACCAGGCCTTCCCCAAGAGCGTGATATTGATTTTTCCATAGATCTGGTTGAAGTAGTTTATACATCTTTTCATTGTTTTCTTTTCTTCTTTATTATACTAGAACTATTTTTCTTTTTCTTTTCTTTGTAGAAAGAGAAAGTGGACAAATTCAAATCAAGCCAACGAAGAGTTGTTTGTTTAGATAATTTAAGTTGGTTGAAAAAAAATCATAGTGCATGTTGACTTAATTTATTAGACCATCTCCAACCCAACACCAAATATTACACCAAATCCTTATTTGGTATAAAAATTAGTGTTTTGGAGATCCAACGCAACACAAAATTTTACACCATTTTGGTGTCTGAATCGTGTTACACCAAATTTGGTATAACATTATTCATCACACCAATTCACTTTATTTAATAATTTAATATTATTTCATCATACAAAACTTTTAATTAAACATTATATAAATTGCATGTTTTAATTGATCTCTTGAATATTTAATTATTTTTATGTAATATTTTTTAATATTAATTTTAGATATAAAAGTTAGATTTTTTATAAATTAATTTATATATATATATATATGACTTTTTTTAAAATTAAATTTATGTTAGTTCTACTATAAATTATATTGGTTATAACTACAATTAGTATTCACAAAAATTAATAATGCATACATATAAATTATTAAATAAATAATACAATCTACTTAAAAATAATCAAAAATAATAAATATTCAACAAAGTAGTAATTGACATACATCAAAATTTAAATATAAAACACATAGTAATCATGAATGTTGAATACAAAGTAGTAATTTAACAAGAAGCTCATTTTAAACTACAGAATACATTAATAGAGCATTTATGGGGGCACCGTAGTGATCTTGAAAGATGATATTTATGTAGAATTTAAAATAATTTCTTAAATTATGCATTGTTTATTTAATTGAATTTCATTAATTATTTCACTTTTATTTGTATTATCCACTATTATGTATAATATATAATATTTTTTAGCAAATTATATTATTTAAAAAATTATGGTATAAAATAATTTTATACTAAAAGAAAATAATATGAATTATATATGGTGAATATTTTAGAAAGAATTTATTTTATAAAATAAGAAAATATAAATGAAATAAAAAATAACAATATAATAATGAAGAGAGAGAAAAATATTCTCTTTTGATGTAAAATTTGATGTAGTGGGTTGGAGTTGATTTACACTAACATAGTGCTGATACCAAATTTGGTGTTAGCGTTGGAGATGCCTTTATATGCCAAATTAATCCACAATTTTTAACATTCTCAACCTGACCAAGGAGATATATAGTTGGGTGGTCAACAATTATATGGTCATGAGGTCCAATAATCCATGAGAGACGTAGTAGTGAAATGTTGACGTTGGATGGGCAAAGCTTAAATAAATAAATAAATACGAACTCATAGCTTGGGTATCCTTTTCTGAAGCATACTTTGCTATACCCTATTTGAATTCTGAACCATGGGATGGGAAGAACCTTCTAGAACTTCAGCTAGCGACAATGGTGGAGCCTCCACTTCGGGCAGCGTGAAGAGGTTTCTGATGGCGGTGCAACCGTAGAGTATAAGGGCCACCGAGAAAGATGACCAGTAAGCCTCTTTCGTCTATGAAGCTTGCTGTGATGCTTTTCGTCAGCTATTTGGTTTCTGTTACTACCCTTTCTTTGATTAGCTTTACTATGTAACTAAATATCTTTCTAAAATCTTAAAGTTGTAGGTACAAAAGTTGTTGTATCTTACCGGAATGAGGTAACCTTATATTATTATCTTCGCCTTTTCAATAAAATTACATCTCAAATTTTGACTAGTTAGTATTTGTATCCATTTGCCTGAACCTTGGTGGGTAATAATCCAGTGTTGTACTGGTAGGATATTAGTATTCATGGGAGAGTGCAAATGTAGAAAAATATGTGTTAGTACGTTTGAATGTACTAAGTATATGAGGTATGCATGAACAAGTAACGAACATAATCAATATGTCATAGGATGCATGACCAATCATAATGAACATGAGTATATTTTAAAAGAAACTTAAAACATATGGAACTCATGGTCAATGCATATCATAAGAACTTCAACTTCCAAATCACAACTTGACATCTCATAGCTTTAACTTGAACTTGTGTAGGAGCAACTTTAATCGACAACTAAGACCATGCGAGCTATTACATGGAATCTGATGACTCCTGCATCGAAACAGGGGAGGATACCTTGCCAGGGCATACTCCAAAAATAACTCAACTCAACTCAATTGTGCTATATGTGGATCCACTAGCTAGGTCGTGAAGGCAACCTACGTGGGTAATGTAGTTTGGGACTTTAGATTGCTACTAGAATTCTCTTAGATAACCAACTGCATTATCCGACCAAACCCTACCTAGAAGTCCTCTCGGTGCTTAGTCAATATCCCACAGAAACTCATTAAAACATAATCATAACATAGTAGGGAAAGATAGTAACTGCCTATAATTCCATCTTTAAAAATATTAGAAATTGCTCATCTACTTGGTGATTCATAAAAATCTATTACTTTGGTGAGAATCGTCTTTATCACCATCTTTAAACATCTTTTGATCATAACTCTGATCATCATGACAACTTTAATGCTAGAATCATAAATCACAACATTAACTCATATAAAACATTCATTGAAAATTATTTAAGTCATGATCAACTCATAAACTCATCTTAACTTCATAATCATAGCTTGAAAATATAGTTTTATGCATGGGCATCTATAATTCAACTTGAAATCATAAAATTCATATCAGAACATGCATATAAAGATTATTGATAACATATAAAAATGAAATCAAGCCAACCCAATGTAATTCATCAAAACTAGGATTCATAATCAATTTTAAATTGAATGAAAACTTGTAGAATCTTTGGGACTTCGTGGGTGAAAAGAGCCTATGAATCAATCCCCACATACCTTGCTTGAATCCATTAAGGATTGAAGAGGAACGTTGAAGAAATCTAAAAACCCTAGCTTTTTCTTAAAGGAGAAACCTTGAGTGACTTTGTTCTTGCCTTAGGAATTTTGAGAGAATGAATTAAATAAGAGGGGAATTTGAAGAATTGAATACTTATATACTTTTAACTTGATTATAAAAGTGTAAAGGTTGATTGAACAAAACTTTAGAAAAGACACAATTACCCCTCATTAAATCTAGAAATTTGGATCTACTAACCAACTCTTACGGGTCGTCAAGATGATGATGAGTCATCTAAATGACTCATCCTACAGGTCTGAGAAAAGTACCAAAAATCGAGTATATGAAGTTTGGGAATGGGCAATTTCTACGACCCGTAATCTTCACCACGGCTTGTCAACTTCTTCCATCCTGAGGTCCCAAAACCTGCAAAAAAAAGTCTCTGAAGTTTTGTGATGGGTGGTTCTTATGACTTGTCAAAGCTTCTATGACCCATCTTGTAAGTTGTATACTTGGCCTTGAGGAATTTCTTGTATGAGGTCCCAAAAGACATCCTACGGAAACTTTCTACCGGTCGTCTACTAGAGAACGGACCATAACAGTGAGTCATAGAACCTCTTTTTATGGTTGGTCCCAACTAACCATAACGACTCCCTCCACAACTCATTTTTATGGGTCATGTAATGTTCCACGACTCGTAGAGACAGTCGTTAACTTAGGTCCACCTCAAGATTTAAGAATTTTTTTCCTTGGTTCACACCTTCCGACTTAAGAGGTCTTACAATATCATAAGCATACAAAAGGTAAAGTAAAAGCGGAAACATCATAAAAGAGTCTAACCCATGAATAGTAAATGAAGAATTTCACATGATAACATAGACCCAAAATATTTGTCCAACTTGATGTCTCTATTCATGAACATGGGCGGGGACTAAGACATGTTCCTAGCTCACCCTCAATATGAAAACATAACAAAAGTCTTTGGAAAATAAGAAAAGACAACTCATAATTATCCTCGATAGATGAAGACTCACCAAGACTTTGTCGGAATAAGAAAGCTCCCTAGCTGTGTGGGTGGATATGATCCTCAACCTCAATTCCTACATTATGAGATAATGTAGGCAACAATATGTGTTAGTACATTTAAATGTACTAAGCTTGTGGGAATTACATGCAACATAAATCATAACATGCAATGATCAATATTATACATGATAAAAGGATAAGTAAAGTTATGAGAAATACCATGATGATCAAAGAATTTAAATAACATAGTTGAAGATCATAAAATAGCATAATACTCATATACATATGTGGGATAGGAACCATAACCGACAATAAGATCATACGAGCTATAACATGGAATTCCGATGTTACCCCTACACACCAGAGGAAAGAGAAATCAACTTGCCAAGGTAGACTCTACCTCGCTAAGCGGGTAATGTACATACTCTATATGTGGATCAACTAGCTAGGCTATGAAGGCAACTAAAATGGCATATAGTTTATGAGATATGAGGCTTCTACTAAGGCTTTTGGTAGGGCCCACCCCTACCTCAAGTCCACTTGGTGCTAAATCAAATCTCACGGAGTATATACATAGCATAGTAATCATAGTTAATATATCATAGACATGATCATAGATTCATAATTCATGGAGTAGCTCATTTCATAACATAAATGCAATGCGGGTATTTTTCTTCCACATTACAAGTCATACTTGCATAATTCATGTCATTAGGCCTTAGGTCACCACATAGGGCCCTAAGTCACTTTTTCATAACTTGCATGAAAATCATAATTTGAAACATGCTCATGATTCATGGTCATAATTCATATTTGAATTTAGAGTAAAAACTCATATACATAATCAATTTGATTAAAACTCATAAGAATACCTTGAAAAACATATGACTCCATGATCAAAATTCATAAATTCATCATAGAAAATAGCTTCATGCATGGGCTTTCATAATTCATCTTGAAATCATGTGATTTACGTAAAAACTTACTCATAATGATCATAAATAATAATTTAAAATGAAATTGAAATAGCCCAACATAATTCATCAAAATTGAAGTTCAAAAATAATGAGATTTCGTGAGATTTTTGAATTTAAACCTTGGACTCCATGACTGAAAGGGACTCAGAATCAATCCACACATACCTTGATTGAAATTGGATTTGAATTTGAGAAAGAAGATTTGATCTTGAAGAAACCCTAGTCAATGCTTGAAGAACTCTTGAGAAAACTTGAGAGAGAAGTCTAAAATTTGTTTAGAGAATAATGAGGGAATAAAAGAGCTTTTGGGAGTATTTACAATCTAATTCGTAGTGAATCTAGCCCTTAAATGTCCACATACATTATAAGGATATAGGAAAAAGACCAAACTACCCCTCATTAAAATTCCAATCAGGTAACCCCATGACTTGAGTCTACGGGTCATAGACATAATTATGGGTCATTGTTACGACTCGACCTGCAGGTCCTGAGAAAGGCCTGAAAATTGAGCCTCAGTAATTTTATTATAAATCGTCTTTACAACTCATTGTGTATGCTACCAATCAGACCAATGGGCCTAAAATCTTTAAGTTTTTAGGCACTTACCTTTTTGGGGATCAAAGTTATGAAAGTTGCATTGAAGTTTTTTTCAAAGCAACCTTGGTCATAGAAGTTCTGAATGACTTCCATCACCTCCACCTTAATCATCTCCCAATAGTGTATGAAAAAGGCCATAGAGAATCTATCTGGTCCCGGTGCTTTCTCACCTACAAAAGAAAACACACAATCTTAAATCTTCTATTCTTCAAACTATATTTGTAAGAGTGAATTCTCATCCTCATAGCTCATAACTTGTTCTTTAGGACTGAATTAAGCCCCGGTGGTCAGTTTCTCTGTAGAGATTCTGGTAGAAGTCTGTAATCTCTTCTCTAATCACCTATGGATCAGATACGCTAACTCTATTGACCAATAACATTATCAATGTTGTTGTATAGCTTATGAAAATTAGTTTTTCTATGGAAGAATTTAGTATTTTTGTCACCCTCTTTTCACCACAATGCCTTAGATCTTTGCCTTGATGCTAGTTCCTCAGTCTTTACCACTTCTTCAAATTTTATCGTTAGGACAGACCTCAAATGAGATTCATTATAAGGGAAGCTTCTTTGGTCCTGTATCACATCTAGTTTAGATAGTTGATTTAGGATGGTCTGTTTCTGAAGTCCCGAGTTTCCTTGGACAAATTTGCTCCACTATTTCAGTTTCATTTTGAGGGATTTCAACTTATAGTTAGGATGTAGTCAGGTCTCCCTAAAACACCATTCTTTGATTCTCTCTTTTGAAGTTATCTATTTGCAACCACTAATTTTTGAAGTTGAAATATGACTGTCATTTCTCCCAATTCCCACACTCCAGAAGAACTGGATTATAATCAGAGGTAACTCTTAGCAAGATTAATTGCTTGATATTTCTGAAAGAGACTTCCCAGAGAACTAGATTATAATCAGAGGTAACTCTTGATGAGGAAATAGCATATGAATTACTCTACAAAATTGATCATAAAATAGGACTGGAACATAATAAAAAAGGAGAAGGAAAGCAGGAGAACCAATAAATAGTAATCCCAAAAGAGGTAAGAATCTAGCTTTTGATATGAAATTCAAAGATGAGGAACTAAGGGGAAGAGGGAGAATAACAACTATGATTAACTCATAAAGGTAAAAAAAAATTCATGGAATGTAAGGGGATAAACGGGGTGAGTACAAGAGCCTTAGTTAGGAATATGTTACTTCAATGGGGGGGTTGATATTTACGTGTTAGTGGAGACAAAATTAACAAGGAAGGAGTCTAGTTACTACTAACAAATATGGCATATTAGATGGCTAGGGAAAGTGCACATGGATGCTATTGGAAGAAGTGGAGGGATAGTAGTACTATGGGATGAGAGGAATTAGAAGGGAGAATTGGTAGATAGTGGCAATCAAATGATCACCTGTAAATGTAAAGGCATCAATCAAGAAGTAACTTGGAATTTAAGTGTAGTAAATATTGAATGTGATAGAGTGGAAAGGGAGGAACTCTAGTACGAATTAGCAGTTATCAAAAGTCAATTTGAAGGGACATGGGTGGTGTGTGGAGATTTTAATATCACCAGATATCATATAACTAATGGTCAAAGAAATTTAGGAGAAATGTCTGACTTCTAAGATTGGATTAATGACATGGAACTTTTAGACCTTCCTTTATTTGGAGGATCTTTAACATTGAGAAGGAGTGAGAATCATGGGAGTGCATCTAGGACAGATAGGATCCTCTATACTTCATAGTGGGAGGAAATGCACCTTCTAATCAAATAGTTGATACGCTTAAATTACATTTCGCTAAAGAAGTATAAAGCAATTGTTAATCAAATATAGAATCTAACGAAGGTTAGGGTCAATCTCAAGAGGATTATGGTTTAGACTTCAGATCAATCATTTATTATTTGCTTTAATAATCAAGTTATTCCCATAAAAACTAAAAACAAAAAGGGGGTTATAAAACTAATCAATAAATCAAATAGCAAACGTCAACGAACGAAAGTATAGTTTAATGTGTTTTAAATTAATAAGAAGTAAAACTAGGGTTTTATGTATTCTCCACGAATCCTTAACTAAATAGACCTTTTTGATTAGTAATTCTTTCCTAGTATATTACATGTAGAATCGGTAAGTTAATTTCACCTAAGTTCTTGATCCGGCAAATAAGTGAATTTCACTAAGCAACTTGATCCATCTACGAGTGTATGCTTTACTAACCCTTACCAATGATCCCAGATTTAGCTATTTCTTGATCCGTTCAAGCTAATCAGATGAGGATGATTAGCCCCAAATCTCATTGTTTAATCTCTTTTCCCATCCATTACCTCCTTGATCCAGAAAGTAAGGATAAGGCGTGTTCTAACATTGGCCACCATTAAAAGCAATCAAAAGGGAAAAATAATACATGCATGCACACTATTCAAGAATTCTTCAAGGTTCCCACAACCCTAGTTATGGAATTAGCTATTCATAACTACGTGTTCACAATCAATAATATTTAGGCTAAAAGAAATCATAAACTTACAATGAGAATTATGAAAACCCAAAAATCCTCAATAAAATCTGAACGTAAAATATCAATAACAAAAATCCGAATTCAAAAATAAAAGCTCAAAAGTAGTTTAAGCTATATTCTCAAACCCAAAATGTGCATAAAGTAATCTGAACCTAAGAAGTGTATTTATAGATAAAAAATTTTAAATAAATATAGATTTGGAAATCATAGAAAACTAAAAGTTGGTTTAGGTCTACGGCTCGCTTTAATGGATTGTAACAACTTAGACGAGTCGTAAACCCAGCTCGTAATCCTTCACTTTACAATAAGGATTCTTCTTCTTCACGACCATTTTCTACGTCTTGTAACACTGATGATGGTTCGTCAAATGAGGTTATAGATACTTCCCTCTCTTCATCACTTGTAACTTCAAGTTACGAGTGAGCTTTATGACTCGTAGGAATTTAGACGAGCCGTAGAAATTACTCGTCTTCTTTACTTTACCCTTATTCATTCACTGCTACTTTGACGACTACTTTTGAGGACTATAAACCTGAGAATGAGTCGTTCACTTCAGTTGTGGTCTTCAATTCAACTTTTATTTTTCTCCTGTCTTTTGACGATTGATACCTACGACCCATATAACTAACGAAGAGTTGTAAGATAAGCCTGTAAATCCCAAAAATACCTTCCTTCAGTACTATGATTCCTTAACCAAATCTCTGACTTAGTTTCCTACAAAATATGCTAACAAATACTTAAAAGACATGCACATTCTTAAGTTTTAAAGCATTAAAAGTACCATACATCCACGGTACATCAACACCCTCAACTTAAAATGGTTGCTTGTCCTCAAGAGACACTACTATACTACAACGACACAATGCAAAACAAGATTAAGAATGTACAGCAATCATAGGCTATTAACTCCCGACCCTTTCCACTTTCCATTCACGATACTTTTGCAACCATTATTTCAAATCAAACTAACTTATGTGGATCAATGCTAGACATTTCAACACCAATAGATAAATTAACATGCCAAAAAAACATTCACCATTTTCATGACTATTTAGACAATGCCACGTGTTCCCTCACTGAAAAGAAGTCCCTTTTTCATAATTTGCAAATTATTCTTTAAACTCAGGGACATGGAAAAACACTCACGCTCATAAAAGAGATTCAGACGTTGCACAATACCATAGGCTTGCCTTTATTTTTAATACTTAGACTCTTGAACCGCTGAACTAGGATCACCATAGGACTTTTGCGGCTTGTAACATAGGCTCAGGGGAAGGTGTGGTACATTTAGATTTTAGTGACTTTCGGCCCTTCTAAAACACTACATCAATTTTGAGTCCATATTTTACAACCCATACTTCGTTTTACTCTTTTTCTTCGCTTGTTGCTTTTACCTTAGGTGTGGCTTTTGTTTATTTGTTTTACAACATTTTTCTTATGCTATGTACTTCTCTTTGCTTACTCTTTATAACCCATTTATTCATCTTAGACAACCACATTTTTCTTCCTTTTCACACATCATTTTTTCAAACCTTTTCTTTCTTTTATTTTTCTTTTCTCATACCCCTTCTCTTGTCGCTTTCCTCTCATAGTAGCCACCCTCAACTTAGGATTTTGGCCTGAGTTGAGGTGAACATTATCCTAGGATGGACCAGGGCCAAAAAAAAAGGATTATAATTTGGATTAGGGATATTTGAAATACGTGTTTATTTGATCAAAAATCTCTTTCAGAAGTTTATATCTTTTGGTTCAACAGGTAAAACAATTTTTGGTTGGTTCTTTTAAGGCTAAGTGGACTAATTCAAAAAATTCCTATGATCCTTTCTTAGTCAATAGTTCAATCATCACAGTACGACCAACAGAACAAGTTTTAGATTGGCACAAACAGTCCGAACACACAAATTCCTCACACATACTTGGCAACAAGTTTCATTGTCAATCATCAATCTTTGGTTCATGTTTTAGTCTAAGTCATGTATTATCATACCAGTTTACATCTTACCACACAAAGATCCTACATAGTCAATATATCAAGGAAATAGTCAGAATAATTCAAGTAAATTTTGGAGGGGTCTATTTGTTTTTCTTTAAAACCTTATAGACATAATGCCATAGATCCCTACTTCTATTTCATATTTACATCCTAAACATGCCGTTTCAACATAAAATAAAAAGATCCTATAGGGAAAAAGAACACAAGAAAGAAAACCCCAAGGATTTAGTTGAGTGTCTAGGGTACTCAGACTTTGCGTAGATACTCGTGCATTCATATATAACCACCCCACCCCTAATTGAAAAGACTTGCATTTTCCTCAATGCAATACAACAAAAAGTAAAAACAATAAGGGGGAAAGGAAAAGAATCTGTGGCGCCTAAGCGCCAAAGTCTATATGGTGGCATCTAGGTCCATAGGTGTGGATGTCGGGGCAGCAGCGTATGGTACCACAACAGTCTATTTGTCATCATGAGTGTCAATATGGGAGATCGAAGCTCCAATAGCACACTGCATCTCCTTCTCTCGATGTATCTCCTCGGTCACTATAGATGCCCAAGTGGCCTCCTCAACATCCTGGTGCTCCTTCTTTTTTCTCTTTCTTGATTCATCCCTATCCAAAGTGGATCCTCAGTATGGGGGCTTTTGTATCGGACCACCTCGGACTCATCATCCGTAAACAAATCAAATAATTTTAATGGCTGAACAACAGGCAAAGCGAATGGTATATGGGCTGGTGTAGCCAGGGTTGTGATCTCTGGATGTAGTGCTCTAATCTCAGTCTAAATGGCAGCAATGTCAGCACTGGATGAGCCTGTAACCTCTCATTCACCCTCACCTCAAAGGCATTAATATGTGCCTAAATTTGTCACTCTCGATCAACCAAAGCAACTTTAAACTCTTCTGACATGCACTTCTCTGATTCGGTAATGGCTTTATGGACCCATGGTTTGAGCTACTGAATCAACTGGCCCAAGTAGGCCTTGGTCTGTGCGTACCATTGTATCATAATATATAGATACTCAGTTGAGGTGGTGACCAATCTTGTGTGCTATGGTCGCGGCATGCTAGTAGAAGGGACTACTAAATAGCCAAGGCAGCCTCAGATGGCTCTATGGAAGGTGTCTCGAAGTCTGAAGTAGCTGCTGAATCATCTTACACAAGCAGCTAAACATGCACAAACTCTGGTAGTTGCACCTATAAAATGGGAGCACACTGCTATCCGATCAGTTTTACATCATCTTTAATTATTCTCGAATCTGTAGTCCTATTCTCTATAATCAACAGATCAACCTCTGAAATCAATGGAACTATGGTGTCCTGGCACAGTGCAAACACAAGGCAAGGAAAGGGTATTGTGGTGTTCTACCGAATAACCCGCTCATAAATCTTTGAAAGAATGATTTTCACCATGTCGACCTCATATCCAACCATCAAGCTCGCTACAATGATAGCTCGATCTGGGGTTAAATGGTTATCCGGATTTATCGGGTAGAGTCGGTGTCTGACAATGGTCCACCAAAACTTAGTCACAAAATTCAGTGATGCCTTCTTGATTGGGGTTGGGTGTGACACCCAATCTGCTGTGATGCCATGCTTCGTTATATAACCCACTATCCATCTAAGTAGCTAACCACGTTGCAATAAATCTTGCATAGCATTTTTATCATGAACCACCTTTATTTTCTAATCAAACTCCACTGTAGGGGTTGCTAGTGGAAAGTTAGGGTCATAGATGACATACCGGATAGTCTCCTTAGATAAACTAACCAATATCTCCTAAACCATCATGGTCAAGAGGACAGGCTGCTCTAGCTCCTTTGATTTCGAAGAATCCAACTATTTGATTGTGGCCGTGTATAAAGCATACAATTTGCGGACCATATTATTGTTGTAACTCTCAAGATGTTCAGTCATCTATTTTGTGGCGATGGAACAAGTCATGGATCTCAAGAACTATTTCCAGCCCAGTTATGATCACACATGGCTCTTTAGTAATGGGTCTCCTCAAATTCTGATGATCATTTCTCTCTTGCCCTATTTTGTAGAAATCTAGAAGCTTGAGAATGCACTACCGCTTTAGTTGCCCTCCTATGTAGACTGGTATAGAGCACCGCTCGGTCATTGCCTTTCCCACAGAGGATTTGGATCCTGAAGTGGATGGGGGTAATAAGTCAGTATCACTCCCCTCCGTCTTTACTGAATCCCCCTCTTCAGAATGGAAGGGTGTGGTACTGCAGATTAATGAGGCGGGGAAGATTCTCTGCTTTGGCCTAACACTAAGATGATTTTTTTAGAGTGTTGGGCCTTTTACTTCCTCACCAATGGTAACTCTGAATCATAAGAGGATGCCTATTTAGATGCACTGAGATCAGCATCTGTTGGCACATCTTTGAGGTGTCATCTAAAATATTTCACAACTTTCTTCTTGGAAGGTTTTTTCTTCCCACTACCCTTCTTCGATGTTTGTTTTAGAGGCATTTTAATTGTGAAGGGAGACTTAGGACAAAAACACAATAAGAAAAATAGAAAAGAAAATAACTAGATAGTCACAGTTTTTGGTCCTACAAGGGTGAATTTACAAGTCATAGAAGAGTAAACGGCTCGTAGACTCAGACCTGCAGGTATTGAGTCTCTGAAGTTTATCTACGATAGGACCCTACGACTCGTAGAAGTTTCTATGAATCATAAGGTTTAGTCTTAGACTTAGAATCATTAGTTTGTAGTCTCTGAAGTTTGTCTACGAAAGGACCTTACGACCCATAGAAGTTTCTACGGATCGTAAGGTTCAGTCGTAGACTTAGTGCTATGCTACTAGAATTTTATCATTTTATTTAGAGGCGTGCAATGCACGAGCCGTAGAATATTCTATGACCCATAATTAAACTCGTGAAACTTGGTGAATGTGAAGACTTAACCACTTATCTTGAGGTGTCATTTACGAGGGGTAACTGCGATCCGTAGAATAATCTACAAATCTTAGAAAATACTCGTCTGAACCATGCAAGATTCAGTGATTACATTTACAAATACAGTTCAACAACAAAAATTTCTTGCTTGTTCCTTGTTATTGAATTATAAACACAATTTCAACAAATCCGGTACTCCCAATTCACATTTTAACAAATCAAACCACAACCTAAAAACACCCAAAATCTAGAGCATATTCTATTGACAAGTTTAACTGACGAGATGTAGGAGAGTTTATGAGTCATAAGTAGGCTCGTACTGGTCATTACATGTGAAGTTTCAATTACTGAACATGAAGTCTCCTTGATGAGGGATAACTACGCCTCATAGAATTATCTAGGACTCATAGAAAACCCCCTTTTGAAAAATATTCTTCAAGTTTAGTGAGTGAACTTACATAGGCTCAAATTCAATCACCCATTTTCAGTCAATTGAAACATAAATTCAAAAATACAGAACCCCATTTCACACATTAGTTCAATGATCAAAATTTGAACTCTCAGAAAGCCATATTTTTGTTTGATATAGTTATTCAGTCCTACTAAACTATTTAACCAAGACAAGTGTGGAATGTAATATCATTAAAAAAATAACTTACCAGAAGGAAGAATTCACGCGTTTGAGTTAGGTTGGTACTAGGACTGATATTACTAGATGCTTTAGGAGTTAGGGTTTTTGAATTATAGTTGTTTGATGCTCAAATGGTGTGGATTGATGATGGGTTTGCGTGGTTTTGGCAAGGGTGGGAATTGGAGAAGTTGTTTGTCTGAAAAGGAAGGTGAACAGTGATCTATTATAAGTTTTTGAGAAAAATGAGTTTTAAACTTTGTATATTTTATTTGATGTATTCGCGGGGCGAGGTGGGTGTTTAACTTACTAAGTCCACAAAAAGGCAAGTTATGACTCGTAACAATTATTATGGGTCGTACACTTGTGTCATAGATGGTCTCAAAGGAAAGAAAACATATCTAGGGTCCACGAGTGTAGGCTATGATTCGTAGAATGTTCTACGGGTCGTAGAGTACACTCGTAGACTTAAAGCTACTTCATATTTTGCATTTAGAGTTTGACGAGTAAGGTTTATGAGCCGTAGAAGTTTCTACGGCATGTAAAAATGACTCATATATCTTTTTGAGTCTTTTTTAGTTTCCAGTATTTTTAATTCGGCATGGGCACGTACTCAACCTTTGGCCTATTTTTATACTTTTTATTTGTGACTCTAATTTGACAAGGACCCTAACAAAGTCTATGCCATCCTAAAAACTATCAACTGAGAATAGAAAAAGATAAAAATAGACTAAATAAATACAAAGTAAATTGGGCTACCTCCCAATTAGCATTTGATTTAACGTTGTAGCACGATGTAGATATGCCTAGTTACTCAGACTTCACTAAGCTTCCATGCTTCCACAGTTTTGATTTCATCCTCTATGCCCATATATGCTTTTATTTGTTGACCATTAACTTTGAAATTCATACCATCCTTCTTTTCTAGCTCAATCACACCATGTGGAAAGACTTGACTCACTCTAAGGGGTCCCAACCATTTTGACTTGATTTTGCCAGGAAATAAATGCATCATTGAGTTGAAAAGAAGGACCAAGTCTCTGGGTACAAATGTTCGCTTGTCAATTTTTTGGTCATGGTATTTCTTCATTCTTTCTTTGTACAAGGTTGCAGTTTCATATGCATTTAGGCGAAACTCATCAAGCTCGTTTATTTGATTCATCCTTTGCTGTGATGCGGCATTCCAATTCATGTTCAATTTCTCCAACGCCCACATAGCTTTGTGTTCCAACTCTATGGGAAGATGACAAGATTTTCCAAAGACTAGTTGATAAGGTGACATACCTATGGGCGTATTGAATGCAGTGCAGTAAGCCTATTGAGCATCATCAAGCTTTCTTGACCAATCCTTTTTATTTGTGCTCACCATCGTTGCAAGTATTTTCTTGATTTCATAATTTGAGACTTCAACTTATCCAATAGTTTGTGGATGATAAAGATTTGCTATATTATGTCGAACCCCATACTTTTCAAGTAACGCTTTGAATAATCGATTGCAAAAGTGGGAACCTCAGTCACTGATTATTGCCCTTGGTGTACCAAATCTTGAGAAGATGTTATGCTTGAGAAAGGCGGTGACACTCTTTGCTTCATTGTTTGGAAGTGAGAAAGCTTTAACCCATTTAGACATGTAGTCAACCACAACAAGGATGTATTTCATTCTAGTTGATCTCACAAAAGGTCCTATGAAGTCAATTCCCCATATGTCGAACAATTCAATGACTAGAATAGGAGTGAGTGGGAGGTCATGTTTCCTTGAAATTCCTCCTTCCCTTTGACAATGATCACAAGACTTGGTGAAATCATGAGTGTCTTGATGAATTATTGGCCAGTAGTACCCACATTATAGGATCTTGTAGGCTATCTGTATACCACTATGATGGCCTCCAACAGGCGACGAATGGCATGCTTCCAAAATACTCATCTTCTCTAATTCGAGTACACAGCAATGAATAATCTCATCTGCACAAACACGGAACAAGTATGGTTCTTCCCAAAAGAACTTCTTCACATCAGACATGAACTTGCAGTGTTGGTGAATATTTAAATCGGATGGCACTATATCACTAACCAAATAATTGGCAACATCAGCAAACCATGGAATTAAGACATGTGATGTTGTCAATACTTGTTCTTCTATAAAGGTGTCATTTATCTCAACTCCATCTTCCAACTTTAACATCGCCTCTTCTTCAAGCCTAGAGAGATGGTCCGCAACTTGGTTTTCTGTTTCTTTTCCGTCTTCCACTTCAAAGTCGAACACTTATAACAGTAATACCCAACAAATAAGCCTTGTCTTAGCATCCTTCTTTGCCATGAGATATATCAATATAGCATGGTCTGTGTGTACAATGAATTTGGTGCCCAACAAGTAAGATCTAAACTTCTCGAAAGCAAACACAACATCAAGCAACTCTTGTTCGATCATAGTGTAGTTTCTTTAAGCAACATTAAGGGCTTTGCTAGCATAGTATATTGGATATAAAATCTTCTCATGCCTTTGTCCTAATACTACACCAAGTGTTACTCCACTTTCATCACACATGACTTCAAAGGGCTGCTCCTAATCAAGTGCAATGATGATATGAGCTTATACTAACCTTTTCTTCAACTCTTGAAATGCTTTTAGACAGGCTTCATCAAAAACAAACTTCATCTCCTTCTCTAGTAGTTTGCATAAAGGATGAGCTATTTTGGAAAAGTCTTTGATGAAGTGGCAATAGAATCCGGCGTGTCCCAAAAAAGCTTCGAATACCTTTGACAAAGATGGGAGGAGGTAACTTTTCGATTACCTCAATATTTGCTCGATCTACCTCAATGCCTTTGTTTGAAATCTTATGACCCAGCACTGTGCCCTCTTTCACCATAAAGTGATACTTCACCTAATTTAGCACAAGGTTGCACTCTTCATACCTTTTTAGTACATCTTGGAGATGAGCCAAGCAATCCTCGAATGAGTCACCAACCACTGAAAATCATCCATGAAAACCTCAACTGTATCTTCCACCATTTCTGAAAAGATAGACATCATACAATGTTGAAAGGTCACCAGTGCATTACACAATCTGAATGGCATCCTTTTGAAGACAAACGTCCCATATGGGCATGTGAAAGTGGTATTCTCTTGGTCTTCTGGTGCTATAAAAATCTAATTGTAACCCGAATATCCATCAAGAAAATAGTAGCAACCTTTGCCAGCGAGACGGTCGAGCATCTGATCCACGAAAGCCATTGGAAAGTGATATTTTTTAGTCCATGAGTTGAGCTTACGATAATCCATACACACTATCCAACCGGTGACAGGCCTCATTGGAATGAGTTCAGTCTGTGCGATTGTCACTACAGTAATACCACCCTTTTTTGGTACATATTGGACAAGACTTACCCAATTACTATTTATGATTGCATAAGTGGGTTGAGACGTCGCTAGTGTTCAATTCTTGGTTTGAAATTCAACATGAGTTGGATTTTATGAGTACATATGCCCAATGGTATGCCAATGATGTCAGCTATTGACCACCCTATTGCTCTTTTAAAATGCCTCAAGACAGATGTAAGAGCTTTTACTTGCTTTCGGTGAAGATCGACAGCTATTATGACCGGCAGTGTGTTGTTAGGTCCCAAGAATGCATATTGCAATTGAGATGGCAGTGCTTTAAGTTCCAAAGCCAGAGTTTCCTCGATGGATGGATTCGCGATTGGATTTTCTCTATTCTTCAAATCTAATCCAAGTCTCTTGGGTGCGTGATTGAAAGTCCAAGGCCATTTAGGGCACAAACAACCTTATCATACTCTCCAACTTGATCTTTATCAAAGTTCATGATGACGCCAGCTAGAGCTTCAACACCCAACCTCTCTTTAATAGGTATGTTTGGTTGCAAATCGTCGACAATATCAACCATGAAAATAACTCATAGATCATTGTGATGCTTCATTGCTCAGCATAAAAAAAGATCACCTCTTCATTGTTTAGTCAAAACTTTAGTTGGCCAGTTTCCATGTCTATCAAAGCATCGCCAATTACCAAGAATGGTCTGCCCAGAATGATAGGAACATCAAAGTATACTTCACATTCAAGAATAACGAAGTCAGAAGGAAGTATGAATGATTCAACCTTTACTAAAACATCATAAATAATTCCCACGGGCTTCTTCACAGTACAATTTGCCATCAAGAACCGCATTGACGTAGATTTTAGGGCTCCCAAGCCTAATTGTCAGAACATTACGAGCGATATCAAATTAATGCTAGCACCCAAATTGGATAATGCTTTTGCAAAGTTGAATACCCCGATGGTACATGGTATGGTGAATGCGCTTGGGTCTTCTTTCTTTTACACAAGGGAGCGAGTGGCGATTGTACTACAATGATGCAAGTTATCAGCCGGTTTAAAGCTCACCATTCTCTTCTTTGTGACAAGATCCTTCATAAACTTGGCATAATCTTGAATTTGTTCTAGAACCTCTAACAAGGGAATATTCACCGAAAGTTGTTTCAACATGGAAATAAACTTAAGGAACTTTCCATCTTCGGCCTTTTACTTCAATATTTGTGGAAAAGGAGAAGGAGGTCTTGGCATTGGACTTGGAGTTGGAGAAGTGTCTTTTGCATTGCCTGCTTTCTTATCATGCTTTGCATCTCCTTTTTCAGGCTGTTTGGTGCTTGGCTCTTCGTCTACTGCTTCTTCCTCGATTTTTCTTTCTATTTCATCCTCACTAACAACCACGTTATGCACATCATCCTCAAGTTCTGGCATAGGTGGATCAACTGTTTAAATACCACTTCGCGTGGTCACCATTATGCATTGTCTTTCATTCTTTGGATTTTAAATTGTATTACTTGGGAGAGTTCCTTTTTGGCGTGGGTTCAAAGATGATGAAATATGCCCCAATTATTGCTCAATAAGCTTTCTAGATGTAGAATGTGACTCAACTTTTTGATTCATTCAAGAAAGATCATTGTGTATATCCTTAAGATTATCCTCTATTGCATCATACTTTTTCATCATCTTAGCCATTATGTCTTCGATTCTTGCAAGTCCGGATTCCACAACTCAATTTCCAGGAGGGATATATGCTCCACTATTATTGTTATCTCTCTTTCTCCAATAACCATCTTTGTCTTGCCCGCGCTTTTGATCATTGTATCTATTTTCGATTGTAATTATTCTCGGGATTGTAGGTTCCATCAAGATTGTAGTTGTTGTCATAGTTGTATTTTCCCTCTTGATTGAACATGTTATAGTTCCGACCTTGATTTCTATCACGACCCAATCCTATAGGCTGCGACTCATGCTCGAGTTGGAAACTCATACGTACCCTTAGCCCAATTAGCATATTAGCAGAATAAACAAATATAGAAATTAATTAAAGTCACTAGATAGTGCATGAAAATAGATACAGCTCACGAAAGCTGATAAGGCCGCCACAAAACACAAAAGCCCAAAATATATACAAAACCCACAAATACATATCTACAGACCTCTACAGAACGATAGCATAATTATATGATGGGACAGGTCCCCATCGTACCCCTGACCAATGAATACATATAGGCTACAGAAAGGTCAGTACCAAAATATAGGCTCCGGACAAAGGAGCACTATCAAACAGAGTGGATGTCCTAAGCAAGTGTATTAGAAACTCAAACGTCTGTACCTGTGGGCATGTAATGCAGCCCCCGAGGAAAGGGGGTCAGTATGGAAAATGTACTGACTATGTAACGCATGGACTGTAATAAATAAAGTCATAACCAGAACAGAATGTGCAGAAAATGAGCGAAATATCCAGAAAGTAAAAATACTTATCACAAACACAGATAATGCATGCGAAAAAACATATGTCATATCCGGCCCCATTACGGGATGCGGTGAACAAAATGTGGTCGCCCTCCCGTCACTGGCGCCACAATACAGCATAACTCTAGAGTAGGAAATATCTCCGTAACAGATCATATCATATCAGATGGCCATATCATATCATATCATATCATCAGACATCAATATATGTGTACATGACACAGCATAACTCCACAACCCATGTACAGGGTGTACCTGCCCCCTCACGTCGGGGCATGGAGAATAAGGCAGAGAAGTACGCACGATCATGTATCTCCTGGACCGGGCTCAGTGAAGGAAGCAATGAGGCATCCACGAGTAGAATAGGGAGAAACTAAATGCAATTTAAATCATATTTGAGACTCGATGGAATGATCAAAATGAGCTATCATTCAAAAATCAAGACAAGTGTCATATCAAGTACCTTTTGAATGTTACTATGGATTGCATCAAAAAAGAACCTCTGGAAATCTAAAACATTAGCCATCTAAGTGGCTCTAAGAATAGGAACTTACTTGGAAGCATATAAAAATCATATATTTATTTCATAAAGACCATTCCAAATAAAGGAAGATAGCTTCACATTTTTTTACTACTCTCCATCATATAGAAGGCTTGAGAGCCATAACTCCATTATTATGGAAGTTCTAACATTAGGAAGTAGATAAGAGTTATAAATCATGCTCGGAGCTTTATAGATGGGATAAACCCCAAAACTTACATCATGTAATACTTATCTCAAAACATGCCAAGAGAAGGAAGGGGTAGCTTTACATACCTATGCCAAAAACATGCCAAGAGAAAGAAGGTAGCTTCACATACCTCTTATGGATTACTCTTAACCACGTTCGCCTCATCGACTTTTGAACCTATTTAACATAAAAGAAATACTAAGTTTAATAACCTTTCACTTTCCAATTTCCAAATCTACAACCAAGTATCCATAGGAATCGTTTCCTTATTCATTTCCCTCGATTAGTTTATTACTAGTTCCGAAGTTATCGGAAATCGGACAGCATTTCCCCTATAACTTGCCCTATCAAAACTTCCAATTCATCCTTAATTACCACAGACAACCAAAATCAACAACCAGAAGCATATATACAAGTAAAATCACTTCAACATTACACAATATAAACTCCAACCAACTCGCTCAAAACTATGATACCAAAATAGAATATTTAACCTTTGTTTTGTAAAACCTTTAACCATACGAAATAGAGGGTCGTGTGGCTGAAACAAGAAGAACCCACACTCTTATTATAAAAATTTTCATCCCTGCAACACGCAATCAAACCAGCAACAACTGCAGCACCATAATCACAACACACTTCTTAACTTTGATCTAACTCTAACGACTTCAATTAGTTTGTTTTTAACTTCAAGCATCCTTATGAAATTTTTCCACTTCCATCCTGATTTAAGACATTTAATATACCTCATAAAAACATCATAAACTCCAATTTAAATGGGAAACCCTTACCTTATCCGAAACTCGCCAAAACTCGCCTCGAAAGCTCTTCTAGCGCAGCTGAAACTTCGTGGATGTTTGCTATCCTTTTGGGGCTGCTTCAAACCATATATTTATATTAATAACACATTCATACCCTCTTTTTATACCCTATATAATTAATTCACGGAATAAAATCGGAGGGCTTACCTTTTTGGCTCCAAATCTGTGGCTCCCTCTCTCTAGTCTAGAGTTTCTCTTCTCTTTTTTTTCTAGAATTTTCTTGGAGATAAAAAGGAGTTGTTTGGATAAGGATGATCGTAAAACATATATATAGAGGCCACCTTAAAGGGATGACACATGTCATCCCTTAAGTGGTGGCACGTGTCAAGCCCTTAGTGGGCCAACACATCACCTCCTCCACTTAGGGGCTGCCACATGGCATGTGGGGGCCCAACACCCTTACTTCAGTTGCTTCCATGTGGCACTCCCTTTTGCTGCCACATGTTACCTTTTTTTCCTCCTCGTGGGTTTGTAATCTCATCTTAGTTTACGAACCTATGTAATTCTTTCTACGTAAGCTTGGTATGAACTCAAGTAGCTTAAGAATGTAAGATTTTTAAGTTGGTATCTTACGTACGTAAGTTGAGTCCTATGACTCATTACTTGGCCTCCAACTTCTTCCGGATTATTATAACCATATTTCCAATACTCCCTACTATAGGGGTCACATTCTTCCTTCCTTAGAGTTTTTTGGTAGCGTCATAGATTATCTGGCTCACATGGTGACTTCTAAGAAGCTTAAGAACCTTCAAGAAACTTAAGAAGCTTAAGAACCTTCCAAGGAACAAAAGTATGGGGTATCACATTCTTCCCCCCCTTAAAACATTCTTCCTCGAATGTTAACTTGTCTTATAGGGTTTTATGGGGATTTTCGGGAGTTCTCTACAACTGTTGTCTTTCAATCCTTTTAGGATTTTAGACTACCTTTGGATATAGGGAACAAGTACGGATATCTCTTTTCTACCTCTTTGTAACGTATCCAAAATATTATAACTATATTGTCCTTATCGAACCCTTATTCCTTTACCACGTACTTACTCACTTGGCCCTATATGTAAGACATACATATTCATAGGTTGCATAACCCTACCGGTACAACTTGTATGAGGTAGATGTAGTCTTTTCATCTCTAGGTTCATTCTGCTTCACCCATCTCATTCATATTGAAACTCGCTTGTCCCATCTTATCATACTTCTTTCTTTTCTTTTATTCACTCCTTGCTCTTCTCACTTCCAATCATAGAAGGCTTGCTATCCTTTTTCCTTGGTTATTTATCTATCGCAACATCATTTGCGACCAATGCTATAGCCAATAGCTTGGCTCTTGACCTCGCATGGTATTGTTATCCTTCACACGATCTCTTGAGTTATTCGATACCCTTCCCTGGTCGTACCCTTTCTTTTTTATACACACCCATCTTCTAATGTTATGTAGTGCAGGGTTTTGCTAAAAACTTCTTGACACCGCCTTAAATACCATTCTGACTTCTATCCCATTATTGTTGGCTTTTAGCCCTTCTAACTTGCTTCAGCACAGGATCTTCTTGAAGTTTAACCATCCATTTCCACTCTATTGTAGTATCCATTATTTCCATCTTGCCCTTGCATTCTTCTCACCCACTTCCCCCATTAAGGGGGGGGGTACTTATACCTTTGTCCAATCTCAAAACTCATCCAATCTCTTTTCCCAATCCGCTTGGTACCATATCATGTACATCTCTTTCTTTATCCTTTATAACTTGATTTTGTACGTATGAAACCTTGACTAAGTCATAAAGAGATGATAACATTTCCATACATAGTGGGACATCTCATCTATTAATCTGTACTTGTGTAATGTGACCCATGGAATAACTCATCCAAGGCCACACTTCACTTATCTTTATCAAAAGTTAATTAGCACTTTTAGTCTTTCCAATTTCAATTAGGCAATACTTGTATTCCGATGATAATTATCCAAGGTTCTTTTGCAGGAGTAGCTTTATCCCAACCTATATCTTTTGTTTCATGGGATGAATGTATATTGCACCATTTATTCCTTAAGTTTACCGTCTTTGTCTCTTAAGGATTCCACTATTGTTGGGGCGACGTTGTGTGCACGCACCACCCCTTTATACCTTATATCCCTTGCCTTTACTGTGTACCCAACATCGTCTTTTAATCTTCTCAATAACATACAAAGTTCGCCTCAATCAGGGCCTTACCTTATAACCATGTAGTCGTATTGCACTTTTAAGTTCATATTGTACATTCCCCTTTCGTTCCATAACTGGATTTATTTAATCATATCTATCTTGGGTGCTTCCGTAGATTTCTCTTATCATTTATCCCGTCTATGTCTATCTTTTATTCCATACAAGAGGGATCTTATACTACCTCTGTATTATTCGAAATGCATTACTTCCACATAATCTTTTTTCTCATTTCCAAAATGTATTATGTCCATCCATCTTTATTCGTATCATACCAATCATTCCCTAACACCCATTTTATCTCATTGCTCATCCTTCTATAGCTTGGTCTTTTGTAGTTCCTTCACTTTTAGCATTCGTATCTTCGTCTACACATGTCATGACCTAATGTTACACTGTCATCTCGTTTTCTTCTTGCTTACTCCTTTTAGTTACTCTTTCTTTCCTTATGCTTGCTATCATTTCCGTTATCGCATAATCTTTATTCGCAACTTTCCCTACGGAACTTGATAAGTCTTTCTTATATGTTCCATAGCCCGCTTTTCTATTTCACACTTACCCTTATATTCTTATTACATGGACCACGTCCTATCACTAGCCACTTTCTCACTAGGCTTTACTTATTTTTTAACAATCCTTATTTTATTCACATCATATCTTGTTCGTATTCCACCCCATAACACTTCTTAACCTTTTTTACGATTCTTACTATGGGTTACTTACCCTTCTTAGTTAGTCTTATTCTTAATATCTCCCAAGCTGTCCTATTAATACTTCATATCTGTCATAATTTTGTTTCCCTTGCACTCTTGTCTTAATCATACTGTTACTCCTTTTAATTATAGTTCATCACAGTTTATCCCTTTGTATCAATTCCGTCGGTGCCTTAATATATCGTTCTATCCAAAACTACCAGTCTTTTCTAAATCATCTCCCTACGGTCACAAGTCTTTTCCAACTTTGGTTTACCATATCAATATCGATCTCTTAGTTTTTATTTCCATTAATTTAGTAATTAACTTATTTCTCGAGGTCATCCATACTCGTGGTTTAGCCAAATCTCATCAGTATTATGGGTACGACCTTTCAAGACATACTACAGCCCTGTGTCTCATTCTCTTTTTATTTCTAGGAAAATTTGGGCAGAGTTTCCTCTGTATATCTTACTATCTCAAACTTGCACGCAGAAATACCAACAGTGACACATAGGGCCAACATGTATACATACATATATATATATATATATATATATATATATCATATCACATCATATCGTAGCCACACAGGGCGCCCACTATCAATAGTATGAAAATGGACTTACCTCGTACGTCCACTGGAACTTCCCCTGTTACACTTTCCTGTCTACTCTTCCTTTCAATTTACAACTTTACATTCCAATTCTACTTCAATACCCTATCCAATAGATATCTTTCATTCCTTTTCTTACCTACGTGCCTTATGACTTCCAATATCGTCAGTCACTTCCTTTCGTTGTTGTCATCCTTTTTTTAACATCCAAGGTTAATATAAGGAGTTTTCCTATGACTCGGATCTATAGCACGATCTTAGATGTGAAAGAAAGGTAATATCCTAAATGACCTGTAGCCTCTTGTTTATAGATATGGCACGCAATACACCAATAAACAAGACTCTACTAGACACAGTCTGTAGACACTCCAAGGAAGGACCGCTCTAATACCACTTTTGTCACGACCCAATCCTGTAGGCCGCGACTCATGCCCGAGTTGGACACCCGTACGTACCCTTAGCCCAAATTGGCATATTAGCAGAATAAACAAATATAGAAATTAATTAAGGTCACTAGATAGCGCACGAAAACAGATGCAGCTCACGAAAGCTAATAAGGTCGTCCGAAACAAAAAAAGCCTAAAACATATATAGAACCCACAAATACATATCTACAGACCTCTACAGAATGATAGCATAATCATATGATGGGACAGGGCCCCATCGTACCCCTGACCAATGTATACATATAGGCTACAGAAAGGTCAGTACCAAAATATGGGCTCCGAACAAAGGAGCACTGTCAAATAGCAGAGTGGATGTCCTAAGTAAGAAGATCGGAAACTCAAACGTCTATACCTGTGGGCATGTAACGCAGCCCCTGAGAAAAGGTTATCGATACAAAAAATATACTGAATATGTAAAGCATGCACTATAATAAATAAATTCATAACCAGAACAAAATGTGCAGAAAATGAGCAAAATATCCAAAATGTCAAAATACTTATCACAAACACAGATAATACATGCGAAAAAATATATGTCATATCCGGTCCCATTACGGGACGCGGTGAATAAAATGTGGTCGCCCTACCATTATTGGCGCCACAGCACATCATAACTCCAGAGTAGGGAATATCTCCATAACAGATCATATTATATCAGATGGCCATATCATATCAATCCTCAGACATCAACATATGTGTACATGGAACAGCATAACTCCACAACCCATGTACAGGGCATACCTACCCCCTCACGTCGGGGCACGGCGAAAAAGGCAGAGAAGTACGCATGATTATGTATGTCCTGGCCCGGGCTTAGTGAAGGTAGCATTGAGGCATCCACAAGTAGAGTAGTGAGAAACTAAATGCAATTTAAATCATATTTGAGACTCGATGGAATGATCAAAATGAGCTATCATTCAAAAATCAAGACAAGCGCCATATCAAGTACCTTTTAAATGTTACTATGGATGGCATCAAAATAGAACCTCTGGAAATCTAAAACATTGGCCATCTAAGTGGCTCTAAGAATAGAAACTTACTTGGAAGCATATAAATATCATTGAGGCATCCACGAGTAGAGTAGTGAGAAACTAAATGCAATTTAAATCATATTTGAGACTCGATGGAAGGATCAAAATGAGCTATCATTCAAAAATTAAGACAAGCGCCATATCAAGTACCTTTTGAATGTTACTATGGATTGCATCAAAATAGAACCTCTAGAAATCTAAAACATTGGCCATCCAAGTGGATCTAAGAATAGGAACTTAATTGGAAGCATATAAAAATCATATATTTGTTTCATAAAGACCATGCCAAAGAAAGGAAGATATCTTCACATTTTTTTACTACACTCCATCATATAGAAGGCTTGAGAGCCATAGCTCCATTATTACGGAAGTTCTAACGTTAGGAAGTAGATAAGAGTCATAAATCATGCTCGGATATTTATGGATAGGATACCCCCAAAACTTACATTATGTAATACTTATCTCAAAACATGCCAAGAGAAGGAAGGGGTAGCTTTACATACATATGCCAAAAACATGCCAAGAGAAAGAAGGTAGCTTCACATACCTCTTATGGATTACTCTTAACCACGTTCGCCTCTTCGTCTTTTGAACCTATTTAACATAAAAGCAATACTAAGTTTAATAACCTTTCACTTTCAAATTTCCAAATCTACAACCAAGTATCCATAGGAATCGTTTCCTTATCCATTTCCCTCGACTAGTTTTATACTAGTTACAAAGTTACCGGAAATTGGGCAGCATCTCCCCTATAACTTGCCCTATACAAACTTCTAATTACATCCTTAATTACCACAACCAAACAACAACAACAACCAGAAAAATATATACAAGTAAAATCACTTCAACATTACACAATATAAACTCCAACCAACTCGCTTAAAACTACGATACCAAAATAGAGTTTTTAACCTTTGTTTCATAAAACCTTTAACCATACGAAATGAAGGGTCGTGTGGCTGAAACAAGGAGAACCCACACCCTTATTATAAAAATTTTCATCCCTGCAACACGCAATCAAACCAGCTACAACCGCAGCACCACAATCACAACACACTTCTCGACTTCGATTTAACTCTAATGACTTCAATTAGTTTATTTTTAACGTCAAGCATCCTTATGAAATTTTTCCACTTACAGACTGATTTAAGACATGTAATATACCTCATAAAAACATCATAAACTCCAATTTAAATGGGAAATATTTACCTTGTCCTAAACTCGCCAAAACTCACCTCGAAAGCTCTTCTAGTGCGGCTGAAACTTCGTGGTTGTTTGCTATCCTTTTGGGGATGATTGAAACCATATATTTATATTAATAACACATTCATACCCTCTTTTTATACCCTATATAATTAATTCACAGAACAAAATCGGAAGGCTTACCTTTTTGGCTCCAAATCCGTGGCTCCCTCTCTCTAGTCTAGAGTTTCTCTTCTCTTTTTTTTCTAGAATTTTCTTGGAGATAAGAATGAGTTGTTTGTATAAGGATGATCATAAAACATATATATAGAGGCCACCTTAAAGGGTTGACACATGTCATCCTTTAAGTGGTGGCACGTGTCAAGCCCTTAGTGGGTCAATGCATCACCTCCTCCACTTAGAGGCTGCCATATGGCATATGGGGGCCCAACCCCCTTAATTTAGTTGCTGCCATATGGCACTCCCTTTTGCTTCCATGTGTCACCTTCTTTTCCTCCTTTTGGGTTCGTAATCTCGTCTTACTTTATGAACCTATGTAATCCTTGCTACGTAAGCTTGGTATGAACTCAAGTAGCTTAAGAATGTAAGATTTTCAAGTTGGTAGCTTACGTACGTAAGTCGAGTCCTACGACTCATTACTTGGCCTCCAACTTCTTTTGGATTCTTATAACCATAGTTCTAATCTTTCCTACTATGGGGTGTCACATTCTCCCTTCCTTAGAGTTGTTTGGTAGCGTTATAGATTATCTATCTCACATGGTGACTTATAATAAGCTTAAGATTCTTTTAAGAAACTTAAGAGCCAATCAAGAAACTTAAGAAGCTTAAGAACCTTCCAAGGTACAAAAGTATGGGATATAACTATTTCCTTGACCTTGGCGCCAATAATCCTGATTGGATGCTTGGGCGTTAGTCCGAAAACCCCCCACTTGATCATTTACATAATAAGCATCTTCCTCATATCCATAATCTTCATAAATTGGTTCCCTACCTTGATGGTCGTTTGCATTAATTTTCTCTTGTCCCGTGTTTTTGACTATCTACCTAATGTCAGTTTTTAATTGGGCGAGATCTTAAAGTATCTCTTCATTTTGTAAGTAGGGATTCTGATTTGTGCGAACAAAAAAAGTACTTTTTGAAGTTTCTGTGTCCCTAGAGTTCCAAGATCTGTTGGTCTTTGTAACACGATCAAGTCTCTTGGAAAGTGTTAGCCAAAAATATTTCAGCAGTGATGGTGTCGGCGACAGTCTTTCTATTATCATCAAATATGCAGTAGAATAGCTCAAGAAGTGACTCGTCTGCTATCTTATGATTTTACATGCTACGTAGATACTTTACAAATCTCTTCCAAGCTCCACAATTTGACTCTCTGGGTAACTATTGGAAATTATTGATTCTGTCTGTTAGTTTCAATTTCTTAGATAATGGGAAATACTTCTCCATGAATTCTATGTGTAATTTATCCCAAGTTGTGATAGATTTGTATGGGAGTTCAGACAACCAAATTGAAGCTTCGCTAGTAAGTGATAATGAAAAAATGTGCACTCCAATGATAGTCATATTTAAGCCTGGGTCACCAACACTACTTTGGTAAATGTACGCCACATTTACCAGATGAATGTGTGGATCTTCGGATGGCAATCCTGAAAATAGTCCTCTACTATGAAGCATTTGAATCAGCCTACTTGTGATGCTAAACCTAGTTCCTGGCGGAAATAGAGGTAATACAATAGCACTCATAGTTCCGACGGCATCTCGATGGACGCTATAGTTGTTCCATATGCCAAATTGAGGGCATTTTTTAGGTGGAGGACATTGCCTTGCTACTTGTGTATTATTAAGGACATTATGTGGTTGACGTTGCGGAGGATGTTGTGGTGCATTATCATGTTTCTCTCCAAGATGTTCCGCGCCATAACCAAGTTTGTGTCCCTCGTTGTTATTGTTGTTATTCGCCATCCTACGTAATGCTCTTTCAATTTCAGAATTGAATGGAATCAAGGGAATGCCTTGACTTCTCTTAGCATGCACTAGAAATCAAAACATATTTCAGCACAAAAAAATAACATAAAATAAGGAAATAATGACTACCAATCGATCCCACAAGGAATATGGTTTAGACTTTAGATCAACCATTTATTATTTTCTTTAGTAATTAAGTTATTCCCGTAAAAAGAGAAAACAAAGGGGGCGATTTTTATAAAACTAATCAATAAATCAAATAGCAAACATCAACGAACGAAAGTACGGTTTAATGTGTTTTAAATCAATAAGAAGTGAAACTAGAGTTTTATGTATTCCCCATGAATTCTTATCTAAGAAGATCTTTTTTATTAGTAATTCTTTCCTAGTGTATTACATTTAGAATCAGTAAGTTAATTTCAGCTAAGTCCTTGATCCGACAAATAAGTAAATTTTTTTATTTTTTTTTATGGGAACAGACCCTACACGAGGCTCCCACCTCTCGTGCACAGTCAGGGGTTGAGCAACACCCCCAAGCCTTAACATAAATAATCAAAATAAAATACAAGGAGGGGGACATAAACCTTACCTCCGATTCTATGGTGGTTCATAAGTCGGCTAACCTATTAAGGTCGGCTAACTCATCCCCGATACAAAAAAGAGACTAACTATAACTAGAAAGCATTAAACCTGTGAGAGGACTCCTCTCGGTACAAATCAACTAAGAAAGCATAAATGAGGGAGACTCTCCCCTTCCATGAGAATACAAGAAAGTAGCCTACACTAGTCCTATTCAATTATGCTACGACTCAGGCATAGCTACATTGAGAAAGAACAAGTATACGAACCTTCTATCTCGCATGGGTTGGGGAAATTCTTTTCATCTTTGCTCTTTTTAGACATGTCGTACCAAGTAGGTCCAAGGAAAGTTGCAGCAACAACAATCGTAGCTAAGGGGGATGAAATGATAGGAAGTAAATGTAGCCATAGCAGCCAGCTTGCTTGGGATTGTAGTTAAGGAAGCTGAGGGACAGAATAGGTGTAATATGCATTTTGTATGTGGTGCAGCCCTGACTTGAACAGCTGGTTGGATGGTTCCAGTGTTGTCTACTGATCCGGGGGGTACCTTCATATCCACAAATAAGCAAAGCAAGAGTTCTAATGCAGCCTTGGCTTAGATGTTTGACTGAAGGTGCCTTGGACTTTGGAAGGGGCCATTGTTGTTGTTCAATGTGCCTGCATAGCAGCAAGTAAACAAACAGAGAGTTGTGTTTGTTGGAGCTCCATCTTCTTGTCTTCTCATCAATGAGAGCAGTCAAGGAGTCCCAAAGGACTTGGATGAAAGGGGGCTGCTGCAGGTGTTGGATGAATACAGCAGGTATGCATGGATAGTTGGTGGGATTAGGAAAGGCCCTTGCAGTAGTGGCTGTTATGTCCCTTTGTCTGTGACTTTGTTTACCTGCATAGACAAGCAAACAAAGAACCAAACAAGTGTGATAGTAGTGGGGGTTGTTTCAAACCTGTAAACTGCTTCTTGTTGCCTCCAATGGAGAGATGAGCAGCTCCTTTGAAGGTATCTTATGTGCCTGCACATAACAATTAAGAAAGCAAGGAGATTCCAGAATTTTGGGATGCAATGGGGCTGCTGCAGGTGTTGCAGGGATGGAATATGTATGGGTGTAGGGCTGGTGTGTTGGTGAGGTCCTCTCTTGGAATGCTGTAGTCTCTATGTTGATGCATTTCATTTGCCCAGGTTCCCCAGCAGTTGTTGTACCTGCACAAAAAACATCACAGAAAGACAAATATCCAACCAGACAGGGGCCTTGTGCAGGGGGCTTTCTATTTGATTTGATGGTTGTATCTGTGTTGTCTTTTCTGTAGTTGTTGTTAGTGCATGTTGATGAGTCAATCCAGCAACCTGCAATAATACAACAAACAACCAAAGGCAAAAAGGAACTTGCACCAGTTAGCAAATAGGAATGGACCTCCAAAAGAGCTTTGGGTTTCAACGTCGCTCGACTAACGTCTCCAATTATCCGATTGAGTTGAAACTTCTTGGGGTATACACAAACAGCCCTTTCTTTAGTTCTGCAAGATTTGGAAGCTTTTTGCATAAGTTGGAAAAAAGGCACCCTCTTTTGGCCTAAGGCAGCTGACTTTTTCAAGGTCGCTCGAATAAGTGAATTTCACTACGCAACTTGATCCGTCTACGAGTGTATGGTTTACTAACCCTTACCAATGATCCCAGATTTAGCCATCCCTTGATCTATTCAAGCTAATTAGATGAGGATGATTAGCCCCAAATCTCGTTGTTTAATCCCTTTCCCATCTGTTACCTCCTTGATCCGGCAAGTAAGGATAGAGCGAGTTCTAATGTTGGTCATCATTAAAAGCAATCAAAATGAAGGAAAAAATAATGCATGCATGCACACTATTCAAGAATTACTTCTTATTAAGTTCTACGTCGTTAAATTTTGATGGTTCCCACAACCCTAGTTATGGAATTAGCTACTCATAACTACGTGTTCACAATCAACAATATTCAGGTTAAAAAATTCATAAACTTACAATGAGAATTATGAAAACCCAAAAATCTTCAATAAAATCCGAACATAAAGTATCGATAACAAAAACTCGAATTCAAGAATAAAAGCTTAAAAGTAGTTTAAGTTATATTCTCAAACCCAAAAATGTGCATAAAGTAATCTGAACCTAAGAAGTGTATTTATAGACAAAAATTCCTAAATAAATATGGATTTGGAAACCATAGGAAACTAAAAGTCGGTTTGGTTCTACGGCTCGCTTCTACGGATCATAACAACTTAGACGAGTCATAGACCTAGCTCGTAATCCTTCACTTTGCAGTAAGGATTCTTCTTCTTCACGACCATTCTCTATGGCTCATAATAGTGAAGTTGGTTCGTCAAATAGGGTAGATTCTGCCCTCTATTCATCAACTATAACTTTAAGTTACGAGTGAGCTCTATGACTTGTAAGAACTTAGACGAGCCGTAGAACTAACTCATCTTCTTCACTTTGCCCTTATTCATTCACTGATGCTTTGACGACTACTTTTGACGACCCGTAAACCTGGGAACAAATCATTCACTTCACTTGTGGTCTTCAATTCAACTTTTATTTTTTCCTGTCTTTTGACGATTGATACCTATGACCCGTATAACTAATGACGAGTCATAAGATGATCCCATAATCCCCAAAAATACCTTCCTTCAGTGATGTGATTCCTCAACCAAATCTCCAATTTAGTTTCCTACAAAATAAGCACAACCAACATCAAATATGCTAACAAATGCTTAAAAGACATGAACATTCTTGAGTTTTAAAGCATTTAAAGTACCGTAAATCCAATGTACATCAACATTCTCTGCTATCAAGGATGGGATCAGATCACAATCCCTTAATGCTAACATGTAGAGATATGGACTTCAAGAAGACTTACTTCAACTTTGAGCAATGATGGCTGGGAGTGGAAGGATTCAAGGATAAGGTGTAAGAATGGTGGAACTCTTTCAATGTTCGTGGTAGTCCTGCATTCATTTGACATCCAAACTTAAACTTTAAAAAGGGAAATTGAAGAAGTGGCAGAAGGACAACAAAAAACAATTGGAAGCAAAGAAGGGAGGATATTCTAAACCAAATCTCTAAGCTGAAAACATCATGGAGCAAAGAAAACTCACAGATCATGAGCTATTGTTAAAGACTCATTTAACTATGAAATTTGAGGAAATAGCCAGAAATGAGGAGATAGTCTGGAGACAGAGGTCAAGGATCCAGTTGTTGAAGAATGGAGACAAGAACGTAAAATATTTCTATAGAATGGCTACTGTTCATAGGAGATTCAACACTATTGACACAATTGAAGAAGAGGGAGACACCATCACTGATTCAGATACCATAAAAATTTCAATTCAAAAATATTATTAGAGTTAGTGAGACAGAGAACTGAAGGCCTGACTATAATCTTCAAAACTTCACAACCATTAATAGGGAGGATCATAAATGGTTACAGAGATGGCTTGATGAGGAAGATGTGTTATAGTGCATCAAGATTTATGCTAGTAATAAGGCCGGAAGAGGTGTTACAGTGCATCAAGCTTTGTCCAGTGATAAGGCTCTAGGGATTGATGGTTCTCTATGGGTTTCTACAAAGAGTTTGGAGTGTGTTGAAGTCTGACATCATGAACAAAATACACCATTTTTATGAATTCCAAGTCTCTAAGAAGAGCATCAATGCTACATTTGTGTCTCTAATACCTAAGAAAAATGAACCCTTGTCCCTGAGGGACTTTAGACCCATAAGTCTCATCAGTGGAGTATACAAAATCATTGCCAAAGTTCTAGTAGAAAGATTGATATGGTAAATTTGGTGAGCAAGCACCAGATGGCAATTCATAAAGGAAAGACAGATTATAGATGTTGCACTTACAACAAGTGAATATGCAGACACCAGGCTAAGGGGAAAGGGATCAGGTATCATGTGCAAACTAGACCTAGAGAAGGCCTATGATCATGTAAACTGGGGGTTTCTCTTAAGCATTTTAAGGTAAATGGGGTTTGGAGTAAAATGGCTAAAATTTTATAGAATTTTGTATTAAAATGGTCAGGTTCTCTATTCTGGTAAGTGGTGAACCTTTGGGTTCTTTCCCTTCAGAGAGGGGAAAGAGACAAAAAGACCCCATATCTCCTTTTCTAGTCATATTAGCCATGGAGGGCTTAAATAGTATGTTGAGGGTTGCCACCCAAAAACGCTGGATAATGGGCTTTGAATTTAACAATAGAACAAGCATGAACATGGAAATATGTCATAGCTTCTTTATTTGATGACATCGTGATCTTTTGTGATGCAAAGAAGGAAAAAATAAGGTAGTCAATTGGAGGAAGAGTAGTTTATTTCCCATTAAGGAATTAACTTAGATGCAAAACTTAGCTGATATCCTAGCTATTGGGTAGCAATATAAAAAGTTGTTAATATGGGATGGGATAATACAGAGATTAGAAAAGAAATTTTTTTTGAAAATAATAATTTTGGATTATATCAAGGATCAAAACAGTAATTGGGTAGTACTAAAACCATATTTACGCAAGCTAATAGGCTTATCAACCAAGGTGAGGTGTTTTGTATGGTTAGTGGCCAAGAGAGCATGTCTTACACAAGAAGTGTTGAAGAAGGAGGGCCAAAACATAGTATATGTTTTCTCTGCAATGAGACAGATGAGACTAAAAATCACCTATTGTTTCATTGCAAACTCACTTTCCAGCTTTGGTCCACGTTCTTGAAACTCACAGACAACAACTGGATTATGCATGAACACACTACTGACCTACTGAGCTGTTGGATTAGGAGAGGAGGAAGTAAGAGCCCGAAGAAATGGTGGAGAATGATCCCAACATGCATTTGGTGGACAATATGGAAGGAGAGAAATGGAAGATGTTATCAGTACAAAACAAATTCCATTCAGAAAATGAAAGAGAAATGTATTGTCTCTTTTTTATTTTTGGTGTAAAGAGGAAAGTATAGAGAAAGTAGAACAGCTTGTAGATTTGTTAGGTTCACTTTAATTATACTTTTCTCTCCTTTTGTTGTTAGCAACTTTTTGGAGGTTCCCAACATGTCTTTAATGATGAAGAATACAATTATCAATATTCAAAAACATAAATTACGGGGTGCTACACTGGAACATTCTTTCTTTCTGATACATATGAAGTCAGTGTCTAAAATATTTTATACAAAGAATTCAAAATCGGTCTATATTTCTAAATTATATGATTTTTAACCATTTGATTTACTACATCAGCAATATTTTGTTTTTTTTGTGCAAACGTTCTATGTACAAATACAAACTTGGCATTACAGGTTACAGGACCATATGCTACTGTTATTGATGGTTTGATTATCTTAGACCACAAGGACCCCAGTCATGCTTCTGTCATCCATTTCAATCATCATAGACTTTCCCCAACACCTGCAAGACATGCTCTTTTTATTTCCTATTAGTCAGTTGTTTCATATATTGAGGAAAGAGTCAGGTTCATCTACATTTCTAGGAGACTTCATAGAAAGACATCGATACGTCTTATTGTTGGGAAAATGTTGACTAAAACAAAGATATATATAGTCAAAATAGAGAAAATAAAATAGAAAATAATGACACCAAGAATTTACGTGAAAACCCTTTTAAGTAAGGGAAAAATCATGGGCCAAGAGGAGCAACTGTTATTACTATAGTAAGAAATTTTACACTGGGTAGTCAAGAGTACAATACACAAAGTGACTACACCACATTAAAAAGGAATAACACTGTTTTAGTTTCTCATCTTACTAAAATATCGTTCACACTCTATTTATCTTCACAGACTATTTTCTTATAGTCTATTGTATACCTTACTTTGTTCTCTAATATTTTTTTTCTCTATCTTGGTGTGTTTAACAAATGAGCAAGAGTGCCCTATTTATAGGAAAAAATATGTTCCCTTTGATGTCATTGATGACATCAATTAGAAACCAAAATTGAAATGGTAGGAAAAAATAGTGAGATTTGGTTGTTGAGATTTTCCAACTACCAATTCGCATTTTTGACTCATCAATTTTTTAACCTAACAAAGAAAGAAATTTGTGGCATGGGATGGATACTAACACTTACTTCTCCTTGTAAAAATTATTTACTATTGTATGGTTTTGCAGATTACCAATATCTATTGCATTCAACTTTGCTTTTAAAATCAAACTCTCCCCTCAACTTTGAACAATAATCAAACTCTCCCCTCAACTTTGAACAATAATCAAACTCTCCCCTCAACTTTGAACAATAATCAAACTCCTTCATTTATCCTAATTAAATTTTTATAATGCTTATTATACTCTTTCATTCTCAATTGTTTTTACGTATTTAGAAATAATAATATTTTCATCTTTTTAATTTAATGTAACAATTTTTTCATAAAAGCATGAACATTATTTTTTAGACAAAAAAGCGACTAATTAAGTATATAAGTTAATGATGTTCTATAATGAAGTAAATTAGTATAATGAGAAAATTAATTTTAGTAATAATAATGAAAACTCTAATATTTATTTATACAAGTGAAAATAGCAGAGAATAATAATTACACTAATATATTTCAATGTAGGAAATACAAATAATTAATTTAATTAAGGACAAATTTTTAAAGATTATACTATTTAGATTTTACATTATTTTAGATTATAATTTATGTAATACTTCATCAATGTCAATCAAAACTTGTTTATTTATATAGAAGAGAATGCCCGCCGCCATTTATATTACTTGACTCTCATTATCAAAATAGTTGTTTTAATTTATTTGTCCAATTTATGAAATTTAAGAAATTTTTAATATCTTTTTATTTCTACCCTTAGTATTAAATTATTGCATAAAATAGTAATAGTCAAATTTAAGGTTTCAAAATATTATTAATAATGTTAGTTTAGTAAAATACACCTCTAATTAATTTTTTTAGGGATAATAGTCCGAAAAATACCCGAACTTTGACAAAATTTGTTGTTACGCTACCAAACTTTGGACGGGCCCTATTACCCCCTGAACTATATAATAGTGTATTTTAAAAGTATATTTGCGATTGAGTTAATCAAAAATTTTGTGGGTTTGATAACTATTGACATTATTGTTGGTTTTGAAGTCAAAATTTTAGATTTTTCATTGACTTTAAGTATATTACATTCAATACAAAATCAAGTTCATTGACTTCAATCATACAAACTAGCAAACATAAATATTTTTAAACTTACATCAACACAAGAAAATGCTTCAACTAGCTATTTTGATCCAAACGACAACACTTTCAAACTTAACTCCACCACGAATATACTTTTAAAATGCACTATTAAATAGTTCTAGAGGGTAATAGGGCCAGTCCAAAATTTGGTATCGTAACAACAAATTTCATCAAAGTTTTGGCATTTTTCGGACTACTATCCCTAAAAAGGGTGTCATATATATCAAGAAGGGTCAAAACATATATAACGGATGGAGTAAAATAGTGGAGAAAAGAACAAATATACGTATACATACATATACACACACTTAATGCATGTTATATTGAAATAATGGTCATAATAATAATATTAAATCTTGTGATAAATTCTTAAAAATATTATTCTACTTATAATGTTAAAGAACTTAAAGAAAAAGTTATAAATATCTATGTTAAAAAGTAAATTATATAAAATATAAATAGATATTAAATAGATGTGATATAACAAAAGTAAAATGGACAATGCATGGGATAAAGGGGGAGTTTGATTATTATTCAAAATTGAGGGGACTGATTTTAAAAGTTGGGGGAGAAAATGATTTTCACTCTTAGGGGTCGTTTGGTTGGGATACAAGTTATGATGAGATTAGTTATGATGGGACAAGGAATGCTAGAATAAGTTATGATGAGATTAATTATGCTGAGAGTAGTTTTTATTGCTTTTTTGATTTGCCATATTCCAAATTATATTCATTGCACAAATCTAAGAATAAGTTATTCGTTTACAAAAATGCCTTCCACCTTATTTAATTTTTTTTTATTTACTTAGCAAGCTATTAATTATTATTTTTATTTTTTTTTAATTGGGAAGAGACCCTACACGAGGCTCCCACCTCTCGTGCACAGTCAGGGGTTGAGCAGCACCCCCAAGCCTTAACATAAATAAAATAAAATGAAAATACACAGAGGGGGACATAAACCTTACCTCCGAACTTCAGATGGTTCATGAGTCGGTCGACCTACTAAGATCGGCCACCTCATCCCCATTACTAGATGGAAAGCGATAAACCTATGAGAGGACTCCTCTCGATACAATGCGACTAAGAAAAGCGTAAATGAGGGAGACTCTCCCCTTCCATGTCAATACAAGAAAGAAACCTACACTAGTCCTATTCAACTAAGCTACATTAAAACATAGCTAAATTGAAGAACAAGTATATGAAACTTCCAATTTCCATGGGTCGAGATCGTTCATTTCATCTTCGCCTTCTTAATCTTTTTCATACCGAGCTTGTCCATGAGATGCGAGTGCTTCATGCAATGTTAGTGCATGGTGCTGCAGATTTGGTGACATATGGAAGTATACCATTTGATGAGTCTTAAGTCGGTTAACTTTTTCAAGGTCGCTCGACTAACGTCTCTAATTATCCGTTTGGGTTGTAACTTTTTGGGGTCTGTAGTTGCTGCATATTCTATCATACTGTAACATGTGGGACCATTTTGATAATGCATGATGCATATTGTTGAGCTTTTACTGACTGTTGCTGAAGTATGTGTTAGTGTGTTGCTGCTCTGTATGTTCCTGCACTTCCAACAACAGCCCTTGCAGACCAAGAACAAGACCAAGAATAACTAGACACAAACCTTAAGTCGGCTAACTTTTTCAAGGTCGCTCGACTAACGTCTCCAATTATCCGTTTGAGCTGAAGCTTCTTGGACTTTACAAATACTGTATTTGTTGTAGTCCTACTATATTTGGAGGCCTTTTCCACAAGCTGGAATCTCTAAGTTGCAATTTGCTCCCTCATTATGCTTAAGTCGGCTAACTTTTTCAAGGTCACTCGACTAACGTCTCCAATTATACGTTTGAGTTGAAACTTCTTGGGCTTTGCAAATACTGTATTTTATATATTCCTGCAGTATTTGGAGCCTTTTTCACAATTTGGAAGCTCCAAATTGTAAATTTCTCCATCCTGAGATTTAAGTCGGCTAACTTTTTCAAGGTCGCTTGACTAATATATCTACTTATCCTTTTGAGTTGAAACTTCTTGGGCTCTGTAGGAGATGTATTTGCTGTAGTCCTGCACAATTTGGAGTCCTTTTGATGTTGCATAATGTATTTGTTGAGGGCTGCTGTTTTCTGCTTGCCTCTGATGCTGCTGTGGAGTTGTTGCTGCTGTTGATCAGCTGCATTAACTGCTACTGCTGTAATGTGGCATATGCAAGTGATGTTGTTGAGATGCTGGTGTAAGAACTTCAAACTCCGCTACTGCAACTCCAACCCAAGGCTCAAATTAGCATGAAACTTGCACAAGGAGACACACAACAGAAAACAAAAATAGAACTAGAGTTTCCTTTTTGATGGCTGTAGAATGGAGTTCCATGTGGTGGATGTTGTGTTGTTGGTTTGGACAGTTATTGTTGTGGACTCTTGTATGCTATTGTATTGCTGGTTGACATTTTCCATGTCTGCAGCTACCTGCATAAACAAAAGGACAAGAGAAGAGAAGATAGCTACTCTATCCCGTATCTCTAGTGGTATGGTAATTATTCTAGGAAAGCAGTAAACTAGGGAGACTCTCCCTTTTACAATGGTCCTGAATATCATTATATATATCAGCTATTATTACAAAGTATGAAGAAATCTACTTGAATAGAAACTAACACTAGAGCATGATTAGCGATGTCCTTCAAGGTGGTTGATGGATCTTCTTCATCTTTGTTCTCCTAAAGCTAGCCATGCCAGCTTTGTCCATTTTGTAGTATCCCTTGGTCTCTCTTGGAAGTTGTTAAAAACTGTAATAGTGTTGTGTATGGTCATTCATGTGGCTTTCTTTTGAGAGTGTATCTGCAGGGAAATTAGCTTCTCTAAAAATATGTCTGCAATGGAAGCTTTCCATCTGGCTAATCAATACCTGCAGCTCAGTGAGATAGGTGTGAATATTCCATGGTGGTTTCATCTCTTGTTTGAGCCACTTGATCAGTAGCTCAGAGTCTACTTCAAGGGCTACCCTACTGTAGCCATGTTGTAGACACCATTGAATACCAATAAGAGCTGCTTGTACTTCAGCTTGGTTATTAGACCCAAAGCCTAGAGGAGAGGCAAAGACATATATCAGCACTCCATTATGGTCCCTAAGAATGCCCCATGCCCCTATCTTCCCTGGATTGTTAAGGGCACTCCCATCTGTGTTTAGCTTGACCATTGTAGGCTGTGGTTTAGTCCAGCATACCTTGGTTATTCTCAATTCCTGTTGGCTTTTTTCAACCATGGTAACCAAGTCTGCCCACTTACTTGGCAAATCAATATATGGATTCACAGTCTGCCCATTTCCATGATTGTGCCATGTGTTTTTAAAATTAAACTTTCACCTTATTTAGCTTAAAAATAAAACTTCCACCTTATTTTGCTTTATTTCATCTTATTTAACTTAAAAATAAAACTTTCATCTTATTTAGCTTTAAATAAAATTTTCATCTTATTTAACTTAAAAATAAAATTTTCACATCTTATTTAGCTTAAGAATAAAACTTTCATCATATTTAGTTTAAAAATAAAACTTCTATTTTAAGTTTATTAGAGTAAAATAAATTTTATTATTAAAATTATCTACATTTTAAAGTTATTTATATTTTAATTGATATATAAAATATAATTTTTAAGTGAGTAATAAACTATTTAATTAAAATATGTAACTTAGTAGTGAAGTGAATATTTTAAGAGAAATCAAATATAAATAAACATAAGAATTAAAAAAATAAATTCAACTTATAATATATTCATAATTAGAAATTTTATTTATAAAATGTAATTTTTTTAATAGAAAAATATATTATCATAAAAACAATGATTAATTAAGTTTGTGAATGTTATTATGAATGTTGTTAAAAGTTATGTTAATATACATTAATGTAAAAATCGGTGTATAAAAGAGGGTTTAAGAGAGTATTTTAGTTATTTAATATAATCACAGAATAAGTTATCCTCTGATTACTATTTCATTTCTAGAAATAACTCATTCTCGTACTAATTGTTAATCTTGTGATAAGTTATCTCATCATTTGCAACCAAACGATGAATTAAACGGCATTTAAAAATTATCTTGTGATTAACCCATTTTATCTGTCACATCACACTAAACACCCCTTATTTATTTGTTTATCATTTATTATTTTTCAGTTCCAGAGTAGCTTCCCATGGCATCACTCTGGCTGATTCAATGGCGGACTATCCATTTGGGAATGTTCCTACTTCAAGCAACGAAGCTGAGGCATCACCTACTGTTGAGATACGGTCATCTTCAACATCTACTCCATCAATTTTAGCTCTTTCAAGATTGAAAGCCAAGATGAGGGATTTCTGGTTGTATGCAGTTCGAAGGTGGCCTTCGGTACACCCCATTCTTCCTAAGCTTTTGATATGTTAGATTGCTGAAGCCTGGGCATTAACTTATGTATTTCTCTCTCACTTGTATATATAATTCTTTGCCATAGATGTTATCCACGAAAATCAATGGATAAGGCTGCTTCAGTTGAATCTTAAGCTGGATTTCTCTGAGTTGGATCCTCTATTTTTTAAAATTATACTGCATTTTGAACATTCTCTTGAACCTAAGGAAGCATCTACAACTCCTTGGATTTGCTGCAGCACTTTTCAGATTTTTGGCTGGTGTCAAACTCTCTCGATCTTGTGCACTCACCAATTGTTGTGTCCAGGGTTCCTTGTGGAGCATCACTGCAAACTAATATTTGTGATATTCCATATACGTAAGACAAAGGTTTAGAATTACTTCCACCCAAAATAAATTAATGCCTTGTGGCACGACAAAACCCTTTTTTCTGATGGCTAAACTTGGAGTTGCTAAAACTGCTGAATGTCATGTTCAACTCCTTTGTTTTGTTATAGCTAGCCAAAGTGGTTAAGAGATAGTTGACATGTAGAGATAATTAGGAAGCACCTTGAAAAGCATGTAATGCACATTTGGTGAACTCTGCATCATCTTTCACTTCCAACTTTTTTAAAACAATACACATTCTTGCTGATTCTTGTAGGTGCTTCTTCTTGCTCGTGAGATCTTGCAATTGGTTATCCGGACCACTCTCATGTTCTTCTATTTTGAAAGTGACTTTATTTGCCACTCAATAAACCAATTAAGTGCTGCTAGTTTCTGAAACACATGCTAAAAGTCAGTAAATTCTCTGTGTCAGGACTTTATTATCATATTTCAAAACGTGCTGCGGGCATTCACTATGTTTTCATTGGAAAACCTATGAACCAACGACCTAGGCAAATTGCTTCAAGCTTCTGTGTGCAGAAATAGTTGTATGGTCTGTAACTCTTTGCATCAGACGTCTTGTCTTTGAAAAATGATTTGGTAGATTGCTGGCTATATAATCTTCTCTGTGTTCGTCTCCTTGTGAAGGAAAAAAAATTGCACAAAAATGATCTTTTCATTTGACCAAGATGACATTCCTTCTTGTATACCTTGGGACAGCATTGTTGTATCAGTGCTTATTAGTTTTCTGCGAGCTGCTTCTGCTTTTTAAAAATATTTTTTGTTATGCTTTCTCTGATGTTTTGAAGGAAATATTAGGAGTACTGATCTTCAGAAGACAAGACTCTTTAATTTTGCCAATAATACTGGGCATTGGACGTGTCTGCGGGGATGTGAGCAGGTAGAGTTGGCAAAATAGCCACTTTCTAGATTTAAAGTAACACTAAGACACAAGTCTAGAAAAAATTGGTGTATAGACACCATTAATGACATAATCAATTTGACTTCAAAAGTGAGCAAGACCAACACTCAAGTCTTTGAAAATATACTTTGGGCCCCACTCATTCTTTTCCAACAAAATGGAAATTCTTTATTATTATTCATTAATAAATATTTCCAAAAAGTGAACAAAATATTTTCAGGAAAAAGCCAAAAAAGAGCTCCCGTTTGCAAGTGATTTTGCCGATTCCGGTGCTATTTTCAACCACATTTTCTTCATCACAGGTGAAATCATCATGACCTTACTCATTTCTTCAATTTTCATCCCATTTTCTTGAAGAATCTTCAACAACAAAAAAATCCCGCCATTTTTAGAAGCTTGAGAAGCCCTTCAAATCACTCTCCAAAATCACTCCATAACTGGTGAGGAGATAAATTTCAGTAGTTTATTAGCATTATAAGTACGTTTTCTCCATTATAGGAGCTCGATTTAAGCTAATCTTGTTCATTCGCGTTTCTGTACGGATTTCTACCAGTCATCGACCGTTAAATATTGATATCTAACTCTAGTATCGATCAGTATAGTCTATAATGGCAGTAGCTGAATTTGTTGGTGGTGGTGGTGATTATATGGGAGTATGGGAGGAGACTCCTAAAAGCTGGAATTGGAAATCTTTTAGTAAGACGATAGTGCCCATTGCTTTGCGTCGCAATGGTTCATACAATGATATGGTTGCAAGCGTAATTGAGGCCTGTGAGTTAGCCTCCGAGCCAAACGACTTGGTGATTAGCTATCAAATGAATGTGAGAGGAAAAGTACATCCCACATTCATAAAGAATGATAGGCATGTGGTCTTGCACATGTTGGATGTTGTTGTTGATGGTTGTAAGCCTATATTGAGGATACTGTCATTGCGAGGCATTCAATTGAACCGTCAAATTCACTTAACGACGACGATAATTCAGTTGAAGATGAGAGCTTGGGTGATCATCCAAAGGAGAGCTAGGGTGACTATTCAAATGAGAGCTTGTATGATGATTCAACAAATATGTATGATCATCCAATGAATATGAGGCCATCAGCAAATAGATGCGGAATATCCCAAAAGTTTTGAAGACTTGGATAGAGAGAATGCATTGGGATCACAACCCAGTCATTCCTTTCCGGATGGAACTAATTTCTATATACATCAAACATTTAGTAGCAAGAGTGAGCTGAAATTGTTATTATCTGAAGCAGCGGCAAGGAAATCTTTTGATTTCGCTATAGTGAAGAGTTGTACTAAATACTTAAAGGTGAAATGTGTTTCTCATATTTGCTGGTGGATGTTGCAGGCAAAGAAGTATGAGTGCTCGGAGAGATTCCATATTTACAAGTACATTGGCGATCACAGTTGCGGTATTGAGCATGCCAATAGAAGTCATAAAAAAATCTCAACCAAAGTCATTGTATCACTTTGTGTGAATCAGTATCGTGATGGCAAGGGTCCAAATGTTAAAGAGATTTAGAGAGTTATTTTTAATTCTTTTTGCAGCAGTTCAAGCAACTGGAAATGTTGGAAGGGAAATGTGATTGAGAAGGAAATGGTCCGAGGGACAGCAGAGCATGGGTATTCATGCTTATCGTCTTTTTTCTACATGTTTGACACTCTTAATGTTGGTTCTATCTATTCTATCATGGTAAACGGGGATAGTCATAGATTCATGTATTACTTCTTAGCCTTCGATGCTTGCATTAGGGGATTCACCCACATGACAAATGTAATTGCGGCCGATGGCACTCATTTACATGGTAAATACAAGGGCGTGCTATTGAGCGCCATTGCACGAGATACGGAGAACCATGTTTATCCACTTGCATTTTGTGTTGTGTACAAAGAGAACGATGTATATTGGATGTTCTTCTTTGAGAAGTTGAAGGAGATTATGGTCAGTGAACCAGATTTGTTTTATCTCTGATAGACACAAGAGCATCGCCAACTATATTGCGAAGGTTTACAATCATGCTCATCATGGATATTGTATGAGGCATCTCGGTAAAAATCTCTGGTAAATCAGCACTGTAAAAATTGCCTCTATATATACTACAACGCTGCAAAGGCATATTCTATAAATAAATTTAACGATCATATTATATAATTCAAGAACAACTGCCTTGAGGCAGCCAATGTCTTTGAGCATGAAGTTGGTTTTGAGAAATGGATCAGGGCATATTTTCTAGGAAATAGCCATGATGTGATGACCACAAATATTGCCGAGTCACTTAATGCTATGTTCATAGATGAAAGAGAGTACCCCGTGGCATCCATATTCAATTCGATTGCTAAGAGGTTTCTGAATTGTTTAGGGACAGGCATGCATATGTTCTAAAATCTAAAGATAATAAAATGGTGCCGACTGCCGAAAAGATTGCAAGAGAAAAAATGATCGAGGGAGACTCATTGTATGTAGAGAATGTAATCAGGTACGACAATCAATTCACTGTATTCGGTGCAGATTCTACTGGCAAAGTAAACCTACTAGAAAAAATATATTCTTGCAGGGAATATGACTTGGTCAAGATATGGTGCGTTCACACGATGGCCGCTTAGCGATCAAAGTATGGTAATGAGTATGGTATGAGCATCTATGAGTACTCTTCGCCTTTTTATAAAGCTGAAGCATATCTCCTTGCATATTCAGAATCTATTAATGTTGTCCCTCTCGAGTCGGAATATGTGCGACAGGAATTGCTAAACGTGAAGATTCTTCCACCACTTGTTGATACCAAGATTGGAAGGAAGAAAAGAAAGCGTGTCAGGGCGTTGGTGAGAACTTCAAGAGCAAGAGGAGGAACAAATGTTCAATGTGCAAGAGACCCGGACATAAGAAAACCACGTGTATGAACAACAACAAATCTTAGATAGGCTTGACTCACTTTATTTTTGTAATCAGTTTACTGGATGTCTCATTTTGTTTTTGTAATTAAGCTACTGTATTTTGATTAATTTAGTGCTAGTTGTTATCAACTCTAATTACTATCTATTATCGATCATTCAAAAGATGGCAGAGATTGTGTACACTGATTTTTACTATTAAAAGCATGCTTATATATATATATATATAGAGAGAGAGAGAGAGAGAGAGAGAGAGAGAGTCATCCTATTGATATTTGTTTTATGTATAATCATCCTATTAACTCAAAATAATAATTCAAACATTACTGATACAAGTATTACTTGAATATACCCCTTTTGGAATTGTCAAAAAAATATATGTTACCATTGAAAAAGTGGTAATTTATACTTTTTACCGTTGAAAAACATAGTTTTTGAATATTCTCACTGGTGATCATAATATATAGACCGTTCGTATAGTCGATACATTTTCATGTTTGTGGTTTATGTTGGACCAACAAGATATACACTCCATCATTAGCCAGGTATATGCAGTTTGATAGAATGATTTAAAAATGATCGATACTACACCTATTGGAACATGATGCTTATATACAGACTATAACTAGTATAATTTAAAAAGGAGAATAATTAATTAATAATAGATTATATTATTAAAATTTATCAAATTAAATGAGTTTAAACAAATAATTTGATCATATAAGGGTTCACATAAGTTGGGAGTGGTGGGCAACGATGTATGAAGAAGAGTTGTGGTTATACAATCAACATCTTCAGAGTAATGTTTAATAAAGCACAAGTATGTTGTGAGGTTGTCACTTGCTCAACCATAACTCTTGTCACTTCTCAAAGAACTCTTCCTCGTATATCGTTGATCATCACTTACATGATGAAGACATGTGGTTGAACAAGTGACAACCTCACAATATTACTCTGAAAATGTTGATTGTATAACCACAACTCTTCTTCATACATCATTGACCACCACTCTCAACTTACATGAACCATTATATAATCAAGTTACTTGTTTAAACTCATTTAATTTGATAAATTTCAATAGGATAATTTATTATTAATTAATTATTCTACTTTTTATTGTACTAGTTATAGTCTATATATAAGCATCATGTTCCAGTAGGTTTAAATCATTCTATCAACCCGCATATACCTGACTAATGATGGAGTTTATATCCTGTAGGTCCAACATAAACCACGAACATGAAAATATATCGACTATACGAACAGTCTATATATTATGATCACCAGTGACAATATTCAAACATTAAGATCTCCAACGGTAACAATGTATAAATTATCACTGTTTAATGATAACATCTGTTTTTTTGTATAAAAGGAAGAAAATCTCTCATATATTTTTTGCCTCATTAACTCTTCCATCTTATTCTATTTTAAACAACTCATGGGTTTTTTTACAATGTCTCAAACATCTCAAACATTCAATGCAAAAAATCTTACATTGTCGTTGTGATTTTCTAGCTATGTTGAGGACATCACGCATCGACATAAATCCGAATCGATAATTTTTTAATTGTACAGTTGAAGTATGTTCTTTTATTAAGTGGCTTGAAAATGATTCATCGACGAGTAGCCCATCAAAGTTGAGTCCAAGACCCAAGACATTGAGTTTTCAAGGCATTGCCAAATTTCAAATATTACAAAGGCTTTGGGACTCTGAAGAAAATAGAGATTTACTTATGACTTTATTCAAAGAAGCCGAAGAGCAGAGGAATCACTTGAAAGGGTTGCTAAAAGACATCGAAATAGAAAAGGATCAACTAAAACAAAAGTTGATTTTGGCTGAAGAAAAAGAGAAAGGCCTAAAAATTATATTGTATGGTTCGTAGTTTGTGTTTTCTTTGTGGAAAGGTGTAACAGGTTTGCAGAAGTACTGAATAAATGAAAGTACTTATCTTAAACTATTACACTATTATATCTTTTATTCATGGTCGATAGTATTTATAAACAACAATGATATTAGTCTACTAAAAAGAATAATTTCTACACATGCAGTCTATAATATTAAACATATAATTTTAACATCGAACATTGATAATGATATAACTGTATAAGTAGTTAAGAAGATGGTAAAAAAAGTGCAACAAAACATGAGAACCCACATACCATAAAAAATTTCTCATATTAACATATGTTAATCTATTTATCATCCAAAAATTAAAAAAATAACTATGACATCCCAACAACCACCATCCATTAAAAATAATTATTTTACACAAACATCTCACCTAGCAAAACAAAGCCCCAACTTTCTAGACAAAACCCAACGATATAGAAAAACAGCAAAATAACTAAATATTTCAAAATGTCTTAAATACCAACAATATTAACTAACTGACTTTCTCTTCTTTCTCCTTACCAACATCCGTACTATTAAGTTCCAAAATAATACCCATCACGTCCACTAAAATTGAATCACTATCTTCTTCATTTTTTTCTTCTTTTTTCTCCTCTTATGCCACATCAGTGGCCAAGACTTCTTCTTCTTCTAACTTCTCTCGTTCTTGAACTTCTTCTTCTTCTTCCATCTTCTCATCTTCTTGTTCTTTTTCTTTTTCTTTCTTCTCTTCTCCTACTTCATCAGTTGTTGTCTTCTCCTTCTCTTTTTCTTCATCAACTGCACTGTCCTTCTCTTTTTGTTCTAGCTTCTTGTCTTCTATAAACTCATCAACTGCCTTCTCCACCTCTTTTTCTTCTTCTTTCTTGCCTTCTTCGACTTCATTAACTACCTTCTTCTTTGCCTTTTTTTTCTCTCCTTCAATTCATCGACTGTTGCAAGGTATTCATTAACTGCTGCTTCAAACTCTTCATCAATCTCTATAAGCTCTTCATCAATCTCTTCATGGTCAGTGGCTAAAAATTCATACAAATAAACTATTTAACAACAATATATAAACTAGTTTACCTTGCTTCTTCTTTTTCTTTTCAATTCTCCTCAATTTCTCATCCCATATCTAAGAAACAACTTCTACCATTGATTGCTCGAGGGATCTAATATGCTCACATAGATTTACATCATTAGAATTACTACACAAATAAATAAGATTCTATCAAAAATCAACTACATGATTTATAATAATTACCAGAAATGCCCAGGAAAATTCATACATAGCATATGATACATTCTTCTTTTCATCATACACTTTCTGTTGCTTCTTCAAATTAATTCTCTTTTTTAAATAGGTCAACGTTAAATAAAAACACTCTTTTCCCATGGATAATTCATGAAAAACTCTAAATCATCAGTTATTTTGGTATAGTTTGAATCCACAATCTTCGATGTATCATGAGCAAGCAGCACCGCGTGGATAAACCAAATAGAGCACTTCAACTTCTGCTATTTATTCAATCTAGTACCCTTGATCAAACTCAGTAACCTTGTAGAAGTGATGTTTTTGCACTTCGTCAACATGAAATAAAAATTCTTTCCTTTTTAAGGACTTTGTTCATTTTTGATTCACGAGGTACGTTGAGCAATTCAGCTCTGTAATCAATGCAAATTCTCTTAAGCCAAAACATATAGGCTTATCATTCACACAGAACCAAATTTCATTCAATTTATTATCATTTTTGACACGTCGTAACAATATATAATGGACCATCTGTCCATTAAACTTGAAATAATCTGAAATATGCTTCAAGTGGCCAAAACAAGTACCTTAAAGTCATGATAAAGTTTTTCATCTGCTAAAACTTTTCTAAAATCATGATAAGCAGTCATTCTTAGTCTTACAGATATCCTTGCTGGAAACGATCCTACCTCATCCATCCACTCGCCAGGCCGTATGACTTATCAGAGATATCTTTTGCATAAAATGGCAAGGATAGGGGATCATCAACCTCATCTCTACTAAGGGTATCTCTACTACTCTCCTCATCTACACTATCATTTTTCGGTTCACTAGACTCAACATCATCACTAGCTTGAACACTACTATCCTGGTAGTTGTCAATGCCAGCCATTATTTCAGATTCTGACTCGGGTTCTTCTACTATAATTTTTTTCTTTTTTGAAATCTTTGAAACTTATTCAGCCATCCATTTCATATTTTTAGAATGAGTGAGAGTAGATCGTTTGATACTGACGCCTCTAGTTTTAGCCATTTTATCCTATCTACAAGCATACAACCAAACAGAAAAATAAAATCAAATAGAATAACACAACCAACTAGAGTAAGACTATCGATCACTGGTCTATTAAAATAATCACAATAATGCTTAAATAAAAACATCCAAAAAGTACATCTTTCAACAAAACTTGACTATACAATGACTGTAATCTCCAGAAACACCATTAAAATCAATTTTCATATAGTAAACAATTCAAACTAGAGTGGTATAAATATTAATTTTCAGAATATTTCTAGGTACTACCCAAATCAAAAGCTCATAATAGTGTGAACTCAAAAACATGAAATAAAACTATTTAAACTCGATTAAACTAACTTGAGAGGAAAACGGTAAGAGATTTGAACATAAGAATAAATCTTTGAACTCCGGAAACCTTTTATGAAATTTTCAAAACATTTGTTGTGTGAAAAAGTGAGTTTATAGGGGTCGATAAGGCGGGAATCGTTTGAAAGATGAAAAGTCATTGGGGAAGAAGAGGAGAGGAAAAGTGAAGTGAAGTGGGAAGTTGAAAACCTTTTGATCAGAAAGAGAGAATTTCTAGAAGTTTATTTGAATTCCAAGGTTTATTATTACTATATGGAAATTGGGACTATAAATTAGTTTTATAATAAAATATATTTTTAGTAATGGTAAAATTTATTTTTATAAACTTGTATTTCATCCCCAAATTTTTGTAATATTTAAAGAAGCCCCTGATCCCACAATCCAAGTTTGTAAAATATTAAATAATTTCATGACCCCACAACCCAAGTTTGGAAAATATCACATAGGCCCATGACCCCACCATTTTTTCACCTTTTCTAACCCTAACCCTAAAAATAAATCAAAAAGAAAATAAGGGGCTATTTCATAATATGAATTTGGAAGGTGTCCTCTAATCCAGTTAATCTCATGTGAGCAGTCACATACTTCACTTTCATGTACCATTTAAAATATTTTCTGTATCAAACTTCACAGTAGTGGATGATCTATGTCTGGCACATAGTCATATCTTAAAATAGTGATTTATGGCTCCTTGTCTTCATAAAGATCCAAGTTAGACATTATTGGCTGCTCAAAATGTTCTTGTCGTGCAGATATCAAATACTGGGGGTCTTATGTAATACCCCATGTTATTTTAGCCTAGACTAAGTTCGGGAACCATGAGAAAGATTGCTGAATTGGACTGAACAATGGACTATGAGGGATGTCTATGATTCATAGGTTGTTCTACGAGTCGTAGGAAGGGTTCGTAGAACTCCCCAACACTTAGTAAAATTTTGATTTGGAGAAGCCTCCCTACGAGCTATCATTACGAGCCGTAATCATTTCTACGAGTCGTAAAGCCTTTGCCTAAATTCTAAAAATACAAGCCATAGTACCTTGAGTACAAGTTGACAAGACGACCCATAGAGATGACTACGAGCCCTAGAAACGACTCTTAGAAGCAGCTAACACTTAGTCAAATTTTCTAAAATAGAAGATCACAACTATGAGGGAAGTTGACGAGTCATCAAAGTTTCTACGAGTTGTAGAATCGACCCATAGGGAAATATCAAAGACTCATTATTGCAGGCTTCTGAGAAAGTTGCAGGATGAGGGGAGTTCACAACTCGCCGAGTTTTTGACGACACATAGACATGATTCATAGACCCCAACATTTTCCAGCCCAATTTCACGATAGAATACGACCCGTAGACATTTCTACGAGTCGCAATGATGACTCATAGGCGACTAATTTCAGGTTTTTAATGAGGGTAGATTGGTCTTTTTCCATATCTCTTAGACTAAAACTCTGATGTTTTAGGACTAAATTAAGTCCCTTATCAGTACCTAGTATGCCTAATACCCTCATTAACACTTGAATTATTTGAAAGTGAGGATTTGAGAAGAGGAGAAAGACTAGGGTTCAAGTTCTTCAAGCGAGGTCTCCAAGTTCTTGATTTTTCTTCGAGTCCAGGGATGTAAGGCTGAACTAAAATATAGATTTTGTTCCTCCATGTGTCCATGATTGTGATAGATTGAATGTGTATGGAGTGAGTCTCCATGATTGTATTCCTTGAGAAGTTCTTATCTTAAAAATATAATTTTTAATTAATTATTGATGGAATATTGTTTTTCTATGAATTAATTCCTTGAACACATGAATTGAACTACTTGTTTTACTTAAACCCTAGAAGTATGTTGATTGATATTGAATTGTAAATATCTTAAAATTGAGTCTAGAGCCTTGAATTGTAAAGGTATGATTATGAATGGAATGTGAGCATGATGATAGTGCTTATAGTGTTGACAAATTAATAGTCTTGAATGTTGCCTCAACTAATTATCTAAAAACCCCTCTTAACTAAATGAATGGAAATAATTGGGAAATTGATTGGTTGAAGGTAGTGATTTGATAAAATGAATGAATTGAAGGAGTCCAAAAGAGATTTATTGAATTGGTTTGATTTGGATTTATTTTCTTATGAGCTTGAGTCTTGGGAGTAGTATCGATCACCGAATTGGGTAAGAGTAAGTAATAACTCGAACCTAATAACTACATTGCCAAACATAGGAGAGGATTGAACCGTTAAAGTTGGATGTTTCTCAAATTACTGTCCTGACATGATAGGACTTGATAATTTATGGATCCATAATTGTTGATTCATTCCTACCTAGAAAACGTATGAAGGACGAGGCAACAACGTCGGTTTATTGTACTATTACTGGCTCATAAGTGATAGTTTTTGGATAAGAGAAATTATCATATAGTTCATGACAGTTCTCTGAGTTAGATTAGAATTGATTGGATTGGATTGTATATGAATGGTCTTTTCTAAATCATATTCTTGTTTAGACTTAGGATATTTTGATTGAGTTATTCCTTTTTCTGAGTTGAGATTCTGAGTTGATTTGATTATACCCTGATGCATGTTTCATTCTGCCATTTTACATATTCGTACAATCCACATACTGACATCCATTTGGGACTAACTCATTTCATGATGTAGATACAGGTACTAGAGATCATCAACAGGCGCATTGATGAGGATCAATTCGCTTTCATCTAGTTGGTGAGTCCTCCCTAGGATACCGTAGTTATCTTTTCAACTTTAAGTTAGATTTTCTTTATTTGATTTGTGGTAGTCATGAACCTGTCATTGGCAAATCTTAGATTGTTGATAGAGGCTTCATAGACTAGAGTGTTGATGATGTTAATTTATTTCATTTTGACTAGTTTATTCTTACTTGTTGTTGATTAGACAGATGGTTGGCCTTTGGCCTTATTATGAGTAGTATTCTTGTGAGTTGAGTCTTCCACTGATAGAATATGATTGAATGAATGTGTCATTAGACCAAGTAGTTCTCTTGAGGACCAACAATAGTCTTTGAGTGCCAGTCATATCCAGGGTACCCTTTCGGGGCATGACAAACTATGTATCAGAGCCCAAAGTTCAAGAGTTCTAAGGAATCTATGAAGACATGTCTAGTAGAGTCTTGCTTATTGGTGTGTTTTTCATTACACTTATAATCAAGAGACTATAGGATGTTAGGAATTATTTCCCTTCTTCATATTCTGAGTTCGTGCGAAAGAGTTTAATTCTAAAAGTTCCTTCCTGATTCATGCTTTATGCATTTTTAGATAATGTCTCCTAAATGCACTGCTAGCTAGAGGAACATCGTCAATACTGGAATTCCATAATCTGAGATGCCCTCATTGTAGGGGCCAACCTGTAAGGTCTACTGAGGCACCCTAAGTGCCTACTACTCACTAGCTCTTACTTCAGAAGTTGAGTTCAGAGGTACCATCACTATGCTCACCAAACTAATAGCTGGCCAGAGGGGTAACCAGAGTTCACCGGCTCCTAGATCTAGCTCCCAAGAGATGTCAGGTACAGCGAGGATCCAAGACTTCTTGAGGATGAACCCACAAATTTTCATGGATTCCAAGTTTGAGGAGGACCCCCAGAACTTTATTGATGAGATATGGAAGATCCTGAAAGCGATGCATGCTACAGAGATCGAGGAGGTTGAGTTGGTATCTTATTATCTCAAGGATGTGGCAAATGTTTGGTATAACTAGTGAGAAGAACGTAGAGGTGAGGATGCAGAGCCTGCTATTTGGGATGGGTTTGAGGGATCATTCCTTGATCATTTATTTCCTAAAGAATTGAGGGAATTGAAAGTAGAAGAGTTTGTGAGTTTGAAATAAGAGGATATGATAGTTAAGGAATATAGTCTAAAGTTCATCCAGCTGTCCAGATATACTCCGGAGATGATCCCTGATATGAGATCAAAGATGAGAAAATTTATCTCTGGATTGGGCAGACATGTGAAGAAGGAGTGCAAAGAATCCTTATTGATCTCTGACATGGATATTTCTAGATTAATGGTGTATGCTCAGTAGGTAGAGGATGAGAAGACGAAAGACAAGGAGGAGAACTTAAGCAAGAAGGAAAAATCATCTCGACATGAGAGTGAGCAGAGGTGGAGCAAGGGTAATAGGTCCTTTTTTCATAAGAGATCTTCCAACTATACCCCATCTGTAGCAAGGGAACCTACGTCGCATAACAGGTATGATCATCAGGGATAGACTCACCAGAATTCCAGAACCTAGGGTTCTCAATCCCAGGCTAGTATGTCTCAAGGTTCGAAGGGAAAGCCACCATGTGGCAAATGCGGTAAGCTCTATTTGGGAGAGTGCAGAGAGGTAAAGAATGGTTGTTATAAATATGGCCAAGTGGGCCATTTTTAGAGGGAATATCTGACATGGGGCAACAGAGCCCATTCTTCTACCACCGCACCACCGACTAAAGGGAATCAGAGAGGCATTATTTTAGGTACGAGTAGAGGTATAAATAGTCTATATGCCATGGGTAGTCACTAAGATCAGAAGAACTCCTTAGATGTTGTGAAGAGCAGATTCAATTCTTTACTCTTGACTGTTATATTTTAATGGATTCGGGTGTCACACAATCTTTTGTGCCTTCTTATACAGCTAGTAGATTTGATAAAATTCTTGAGAGTCTTCTAGAACCCCTTCAGTGTATCTACTCCTATTGGTGAGTCTATATTAGCTCAGATGGTCTATAGGGATTGCTCTATCCATCACAATGATATCATGACTGACTTAGTTGAGTTGGTCAAGGTCGATTTTGATGTGATTCTTGGCATGGACTGGCTATATACTTGTTATACCTTGGTTAATTGTAGAACTCAGAGTGTTAAGTTCAGTTTCCCGAATGAGCCTTTCTTAGAATGGAAGGGTAGTCGGTTATGCTTAAGCATATGTTTATCTCTTACCTTAGGTCCAGAAAGTTGATCTCTAAAGGGTGTATTTACCACATCATTAGAGTCAAAGATGATAATGTTGAGTCCCCTACTTTCGAGTCAATTCTGATTATAAATGAGTTTCATGAAGTGTTTCCTGAGGATCTGCCCAGAGTCCCTCCTGATAAAGAGATTAACTTTGGGATTGATGTTCTTCCCGATATGCAGCCTATCTCTATTCTGCCATATAGAATGGCTCTAGCCGAGTTGAAAGAATTGAAAGAATTGCTGAAAGATCTCCTAGATAAGGGGTTCATTAGGCCGAGTATCTCACCTTGGGGCGCTCATGTCCTATTCGTGCGAAAGAAACATGGGTCATTGAGAATGTGCATTGACTATCGTCAATTGAACAATGTCACCATAAAGAACAAGTATCCCCTTCCCAGGATAGATAATATGTTTGACCAGTTTTAGGGTGCCACTTGTTTCTCAAAGATAGACCTCAGATCAGGATATCAGTTGAAGGCGAGAGAATACGACATCCCAAAGACTGCTTTTCAAATCAGGTATGGTCACTATGAGTTTCTGGTTATGTTCTTCAGTCTGACTAATGCTCCTGTGGCATTTATAGACTTGATGAACATAGTTTTCAAACAGTATTTGGAAATATTTTTGATTGTATTTATAGATGATATATTGATCTATTCAAGGAGCGAGAAAGAGCATGCTAATCATCTCAAAATTGTCCTTTAGACTCTAAAGGATAGGGAGTTGTATGCCAAGTTTTAAAAGTGTGAATTTTGGCTTGATTCAGTGGCATTCCTAGGCCATATTGTATCCGTAGAGGGTATATGAGTTGATTCGCAAATGATTGAAGCGGTTATGAACCGGCCAGGGCCCACATCCCCAACTGACATAAGGAGTTTCTTGGGTCTGGCTGGCTACTACCGTAGATTTGTTAGAGGGTTTTCATCCATATCTTCACCATTGGCCAAGCTGACCCAGAAGAAGGCTAAGTTTCAATGGTTAGATGCGTTTGAGAAGAGTTTTCAAGAGTTGAAAACAAGACTGACTACTTGTCCAGTGTTATCCTTACCTGAGGGAACAGATGGTTTTATAATTTATTGTGATGTGTCTAGAGTTGGATTGGGATGTTTATTGATGCATAAGAGGAAGGTGATAGCTTATGCTTCCAGACAGCTTAAGATTCATAAGCGAAACTACCTGACTCACGACCTCGAGTTGGCAGCTGTAGTGTTCGCTCTCAAGATTTGGCATCATTATCTTTATGGCATGCATGTCGATATGTTCATGGATCACAAGAGCCTGCAATATGTTTTTACTCAGAAAGAGTTGAATCTGAGGCAGAGGAGATGGCTCAAGTTGCTCAAGGATTATGACATGAATATTCTCTACCACCCAGAAAATGCTAACATTATTGCTGATGCTCTTAGCAGGTTATTCATGGGGAGTATTTCCCATGTAGATGAGGGAAAGAAAGAATTGGCCAAAGAGGTTCATAGGCTTGTACAATTGGGAGTTCAACTTATTGACTCCAGCGAAGGTGGTGCTGTCATTCAGAATGGGGTTGAATCATCTTTAGTTGTAGAGGTGAAAGAAAATCAAGATCAAGATCTCATTTTCCTCCAACTGAAGGATGATGTTCATAAGCAGAAGATAATGGTTTTTGCGAAATAGGGAGATAGATTATTGAGGTATCAAGATATATTGTATATTTCAAGCGTCGAGGGCTTTCGAGAGAGGATCATGGCAAAGGCCCATAATTCCAGGTATTCCATCCATCCAGGTTCTACAAAGATTTACCATAACTTGAGAGAGGTATATTGGTAAAGTGGAAAGAAGAGGGATATATCAGAGTTTGTGTCCGATTGCCCAAACTGCCAGCAAGTTAAATTTCAGCACCAGAGGCCTTGTGGAGTAGCTCAATATATTAAAATTCCAGAATGGAAGTGAAAAATGATAAATATGGACTTTATTACATGTCTACAGTGATCCCACAGACAAACGGCCAGGCAGAGCATAGGATTCAGACCTTGGAGGATATATTAAGAGCTTGTGTCATCGACTTCAAAGGTAATTAGGATGATCATTTACCTCTTATTGAGTTTGCATACAATAATAGATGCCATTAGAGCATTCAGATGGCTCCCTATTATGCTTTGTATGGAAGGAGATGTATATCATCGATTGGTTAGTTTGAGGTTGGTGAAGCTGAGTTGATTGGACCAGACTTGATTCATCAAGCGATGGAGAAAGTAAAGATCATCTAGGAGAGGTTGAAAACTGCACAGAGTCACCAGAAATCCTACACTGATGTTAGGAGGAGAGATTTGGAGTTCGAAGTAAACGATTAGGTATACTTAAAATTTGCACCTATGAAGGGTGTGATGAGATTTAGAAAGAAGGGGAAACTTAGTCCCCGCTACATTGGTCCTTATCAGATTGTGAAGAGGGTTGGTAGCATAGCTTATGAATTGGAGTTGCCTCCAGAGCTAGCAGTTATTCACCCCGTATTTCACATCTCTATGCTTAAGAAATATTTGGGAGATCCTTCGCTAGTTGTCCCAACTGAGAGCATTGGGGTGAAAAAGAGTTTGAGTTATGAAGAGATCCTGGTTTAAATTATTGATCATCAGGTTCGCAAATTGAGAACCAAGGAGGTAGCATCCGTCAAAGTTCTATGGCGGAATCAACTTGTTGAAGAGGCTACATGGGAAGCTAAAGAGGATATGAAAGCTAGATACTTGCATCTATTTGTACCTCCTAATGATGATGTTGATGGTAATATTCCTTTTTCCTATCTTTGATTTGAGATTCATTACGAATTCAAGTATTTGATAAGTATTCCAGAATTTGAGTAGTTGATTATACGAATGTTTGAATTGTTGAGCTCTTGATTCTATTTGTGCCTTGAGTAAACCCTTAGCTAAGTCTTCATTCAAGGACGAATGATACCAAGGGGAAATATTATAACACCTCGTGTTATTCTAGCCTAGACTAAGTTCGGGAACCATGAGAAAGATCAATGAATTAGACTGAACAATGGACTACGATGAAGGTCTACGATTCATAGGTTGTTTTATGAGCCGTAGGAAGGGTTCGTAGACCTCTCCAACCCTTAATGAAATTTTATTAGGAGAAGCCTCCCTACGAGCTACCATTACGAGTTGTAATCATTCTTACGAGTCGTAAGAATGAGTTATAGAGACTTTGCCTAAATTCTAAAAATACAAGCCTCAGTACCTTGACTACGAGTTGACAAGATGACCCGTAGAGATGACTACAAGTTGTAGAAATGACTCTTAGAAGAACCTAACACTTAGTCAAATTTCTAAAATAGAAGATCACATCTACGAGGGAAGTTGACGAGTCATCAAAGTTCTTACGAGTCATAGAAATAACCCATAGGGAAACTTTAGAGACTCATTATTGCAGGCTTTTGAGAAACCTGTAGGACGAGGGGAGTTCACGACTCTTTGAGTCTTTGATGACTCATAGACATGATTCGTAGAACCCAACATTTTCCATCCCAATTTCACGACGGAAGACGATGACCCGTAGACATTTCTAACAAGTTTTTAATGAGGGTAGATTGGTATTTTCCCATCTCTCTTACACTAAAACCCTAATGTTTTAGGACTAAATTAAGTCCCTTATCGGTACCTAGTAAGCCTAATACCCTCATTAACACTTGGATTATTTAAAAGTGAGGATTTGAGAAGAGGAGAAAGACTAAGGTTCAAGTTCTTCAAGCCAGGTCTCCGAGTTCTTGATTGTTCTTCGAGTCCAGGTATGTAAGACTGAACTAAAACATAGATTTTGTTCCTCCATGTGCCCATGAGTATGATAGATTAAATGTTTATGGATTGAGTCTCCATAATTGTATTCCTTGAGAATTTCTTGTCTTAAAAATATATATGTTTTACTGATTATTAATGGAATATTATTTTTCTACGAATTAATTCCTTGAACACATGAATTGAACTACTTGTTTTACTTAAACCCTAGAAGTATGTTGATTGATATTGAATTATATACATCTTAAGATTGAGTTTAGAGCCTTGAATTGTGAAGGTACAAATGTGAATAGAATGTGAGCATGATGATAGTGTTGATAGTGTTGACGAATTGATGGTCTTGAATGTTGTCACAACAGATTGTCTAAAAACCCTCTTAACTAAATGAATGAAAATAATTGGGAAATTGTTTGGTTGAATGGAGTAATTTGATAGAACGAATGAATTGAAGGAGTCCAAAAAAGACTTATTGAATTGGTTTGATTTGAATTGATTGTCTTATGAGCTAGAGTCTTTGGAGGAGTATCGAGCACCGAATTGAGCAAAAGTAAGTAATAACTCGAACTCAATAACTACGTCACCAAATGTACGAGAGGATTGAACCATTAAAGTCGGATGTTTTCCAAATTACTATTCCTTATATGATAGGACTTGAGTGGTTATGGATCCATGATTGTTGATTCGTTCCTACCTTGGCAAGGTATGAACGGATGTGGTAACAACATCGGTTTGTTGTACTATCACTGGCTCATAAGTGATAGTTTTCGGATAAGAGAAACTCTCATATATGTCTTGATAGTACTTTGAGTCGTATTGGAATGGATTGGATTGGATTGTATATGGCTGGTCTTGTCTAAATTATATTCTTGTTTAGACTTAGGACATCTTGATTGAGTTGTTCCTTCTTTTGAGTTGAGATTCTGAGTTGATTTAATTCTACCCTGATGCATGTTTCATTCTGCCATTTTACATATTTGTACATTCCACATAATGACGCCCATTTGGGCCTGCATCGTTTTATGATGCAGAGACAGGTACTAGAGATCATCAACAGGTGCATCATTGAGGATCTATTCGCTTCCACCTAGTTGGTGAGTCCACCCTATTTTTGGATAATACCACAGTTATCTTTTCAGCTTTGAGTTAGCTTTCCTTTATTTGATTTGTGGTAGCCATGAACTTGTCATTGGCACCTCTTAGATCGTTGATAGAGGCTTCATAGACTAGAGTGTTGATGATGTTGAATTGTTTCGTTTTGACTAGTTTCATTCTTACTAGTTGTTGATTGGATAGATGGTTGGCCTTTGGCCTTATTTATGAGTAGTATTACTATGATTTGAGTCTTCCGCTGATAGATTGTGATTAAATGAAGGTGTGATTGGACCAACTAGTTCTCTTGCTTGAGGACCAATAATGATCTTTGAGTGCCGGCCACGTCTAGGGTACCCTCCCGGGGCGTGACATCTTCCTTCTAATTCAATTATGTATTCTTATTGGTGAAGGTTTGAGACGTAGTAGTTTATCACCCGTTTCGACTTCTGCTTAACAAGCACCCTTTGGAACCTATGAAACTTCTGCAGGTGAAACTTTTTGCATATACTCATGCTCGGGCCATTCTCTGAGTATCATGTGCTAAATTTTTATTTATGTTTATCACCCCAAAATACAAATAATTTATTATTTGAAGAAAAAGAACGGTTGTACCCATTATGGACTTTCATCATATGCTTCAAGTGTGTGAGTGTGTGACTGACTCAGGCTTCAACGCCAATAGAGGAGAGAAGGAGCTTAATTGCAAAATACAGTTTTTTGTTATTTGGAAGATGTGATCATGGCAGAAATAGCAATTATGTGTCACGAAGTTAATAAAATTGGAATTGGTCTTTAAGGCTACTTGTGCATCTTTGCAGTCAGACACCTCTTCTGGTCTGTAACTATGCACTAGTAGATTAACATTTTGATCTGTGTGTGTTAGTTTTTCCTTTCTTCGGGTCTATCATAGGTCATCTTTTTCACTTGTTGGCTGTAACCTTTTCTCTTTGTGTCTTTAGGCTGAGGTTTACCTGTTTTAAATTAGGAAGGCAATCTAATAACTGTTGAAACTGGGAAGTATGGATTAGTTGCTGAATCCACATCAACCTCAGAGGTATATTTTGTTTTACTTTCGAGAATTAAGTGTTTTACATAATTCATTTACGGTAATTTGAACTAGAGAGAATTTTATCACTTCTCTACTCTTCAAAAATTGCTAGGAGAGTAATTGAAGGTTATACAAGTATTACTTTGACTTTGTGCCTTTTAAATGGACCAAGTACAATGGCTCCACTCTAATTTACGAAGTTCTCATAACCTTCGCCCTTCGCCCTTCGCCCTTCGCCCTTCGCCAGTTCTATGCTTCTATTCTACATTGTAAAGGTTTCCGCTCCATGAGTCGAAGTATATTGACCTTTGTATCTTAGTCACTAGCCAACTGATATTTAAATAATATTTTAATACCTATAGCGTAAGTCCCAGTGTTATTTGGGGCGTAATGTCTCATATATTTTTAATTCTACGAAAAAGGGTCTAAAATAATCTTGAATTATTAAAAATGGCATAAAATTCCCATCATTTATCTATTGGGCCTAAAATGTCCTTGACATTCACATTTAGTTCCAAAAATGATCTTTTCTTTAATGAAAAAGGGAATGAAGGGCATTTTTGTACCATTTCCAATAGTTCGAAAGTATTTTAGGCCCTTTTCCATGATTAAATCTCATTAAATAAATTTTGATTTATAATTAATTTTAAATAATTAAATTATAACAAATAGATTACGGCCACGTGTTTAAAAAAATTATTCAAATTATTTAATTAAAATTTTGTTAAATAAATTTTGATTTATAATTAATTTTAAATAATTAAATTATAACCAATAGATGACCTCCACGTATTTAAAAAATTATTCAAAATATTTAATTAAAATTATGTTAAAGAAAAAATCAATTTTGGACTTAAAGGTGGATGACAAGGGTATTAATTTTCAGAATTTTATATGATAATCATCCACTTTTGGTTCCAAAAATTATCTTTTCTTTAACATAATTTTAATTAAATAATTTGAATAAATTTTTTAAACATGTGGCAGTCATTTATTGATTATAATTTAATTATTTAAAATTATTATAAATCAAAATTTGTTTAAGAGAATTTTAATTACTAAAAAGAGCCTAAAATGCCTCGAACTATTGGAAATGGTACAAAAATGTCCTTCATGCCTTTTTCAGTTAAAGAAAAGATCATTTTTGGACATAAAGATGAATGTCAAGGGTATTTTAGGCCCAATAGATGGATAAGGGACATTTTTGTATTATTTTCAATAGTTTGAGGATATTTTAAACCTTTTTTCGTTAATTTTATTACTAATAAAATAACCACAACTAAAATTTTCAATAATTCTGCAAATAAATCACCAATAATATGTATTTATTATTTGAGAAAGGTAACAACACAAGAAAATGATAATAGTTGAGATAATCATAAAAACGAAATCATCATCCACTCCATCATTGATTTCTACATCTACTAGCCTTTGATACCTCAACTAATATTTGCATTGATTTTTGTTTATATATTTCAAAGAAGGAGAAGGATAGAATGTGTAAGAGCAATGGAAAAAACATATATAAAGTTGTCACGAACATAATGTTATGAAATCTCTATCATATCCATTTTAGGCATAATCATCTGAAAAAAATATTTATGGCAATGACATTTTCTACGAAGAGTTATTTTATATGTTATAGAGTTTAGAAAAAATTACAACAACTTAAAAACATGATAGCGTAAAGTATAAATATCATTTCACCATGATAAAAAATATGATCTATAGCAAAAATACTTTTTAAATAATAAAAATCAAATTTGATGTCCAAGGCGTACGCTTTTATGCCCGGGACTTACGCTTTTACGTCCGAAGCTTATGCCTTAAATTCAAGGTGTACACCCTATAGATCTATGCCTTTCATTTGAGCCGTTTTTGGTATGCCCCTTTCCGAGGCTCGCCCCAAAAATGCCTTTGGATATAGTGATTTTCACTAATGTTGATTCAAAGTGTAGAATTAATTAATCACGCCTTTCTACTGAAACGGACAATGGCGTGTTCGAGGAGGAAATAACCAAAATAGTAAAACACATGTTTCACACACTGTCTTCTAATTAATATATTCGATCAAAATAATTCCATGTTACACCAGACAATCTTGATAATAATTGTAAGAATTTTGGATCATAGGTCGCTCATGTGTGACCTTACCTGACTTGACTCAGATTCGATCCGAATCCGACCCATTTTATTCTCTCTAATAAAAAGATAGGGTAAAGGAGTTACCTTGATTGAAACTAAGGGGGTAACAGTTATAAATGTAACTGATTATTAATTTGAAAATCTCTTTAAGTATGAGATAGATTTTTTTTAAGAAACAACGTGAAAACAACAAAATAAATGAAAAAGTTCATAATTTTTCTGATTCAAATTCAAAAATAGACATTTAGTTCTGTGAATACAGTACTCCATTTTCAAAAGAGACGAAGTGGACTTGGGACAATTCCTAGTCGTAGCGAATTCAACACTTCCGCTATAAATAAAAGGTACACAATCCGTCAATTTTACTTTGATTTACTATCAATGGTATCAGATCTGGGGTTGATTGCTCCAGATCTGAAATGTTATTTGTTGACATAGTACCCTGTTTTATTTTGTTGTTGGAAATTATTTTTTCAGAAATACAACAACAACAACGATCCAGTGAAATTCTACAACGTGGGGTCTGGGGAAGGTAAAGTGTACGCAGGTTTGACTCCTACCAAGGTAGGACGGTTGTTTCTGAAAGACCCCCGGCTCAGAAAAATAAAAAAAAAAGTCAGATAAGAATAAGAAGTTCAAAGCGATATGGAAAAACAAGTAACGAAAGCAACTCAGATAAGATAGAGCAATCAAAGTACAGAAAGTAATTAAAGTAATAAATAATAATAGACATCAGACCACAGGGAATTATAGTGCGCTAATACGCCTAATAATAAGGAAGAATAACGAGACTATGAACTAGCTTTATACCCTAATGTGGGTCCTCCACACCCTCCTCCTATCTAAGGTCATGTCCTCGGTAAGTTGTAATTGCGTCATGTCCTGTCTAATCACTTTTCTCCAATATTTCTTCGGCCTACCCCTACCTCTTTTGAAACCATACATGGCTAACCTCTCACACCTGCGCAATGGACATCTGTGTCTCTTCTCTTCATATGCCCAAACCATCTCAGTCGCATTTTCTGCATCTTGTCTTCCACCAAGATCACTCCTACCTTGTCCTAAATAGACGCATTTCTAATCCCGTCACTCCTGGTATGCCCACACATTGATCTCAACATTCTCATTTCAGCAACCTTCATCTTTTGAACGTGAGATACCTTAACTGGCCAACAATTCGTCCCGTATAACATAGCCGATCTAACCACCACTTTGTAAAAATTGCCCTTAAGTTGTGGAGGCACCTTCTTGTCAAATAGCACACCGAAAGCGAGCCTCCATTTCATCCATCCTGCCCCAATACGATGTGTGACATCATCGTCAATCTCCCCACTGCCTTGCATAATAGATCCAAGGTACTTGAAACTACTTTTCTTTTGGATGGCCTGGTCACCAAGCCTAACTTCCGTGCCAACCTCCTGAGGTGTCTCACTGAACTTGCACTCTAATTACTCTGTCTTGGTCCTATTCAGCTTAAACCCTTTAGACTCCAAGGTCTGTCTCCAATCCTCCAACTTAGCGTTAACTCCGCTACGAGTCTCATCGAATTTTCAGAAATCAATGAAAAAAATTATCATGAAATTATCGATTATGAATTTATTATAGAGAAAATCCGCAATATATAATTTATTAAAAAAAAACTGCACAAGAATCTCACCTTTAAGAAATCATTGAAGTTCTGGAAAATAAGGAAAATATCGGAAAAAACCAACGTAAATTGAACACACAATCTTCTGATATAATATCAGACGCGCTGTCTTTGTGCCACTCATTCGGGTATAAATCTAAAAAAATTCCTTCATATTTCTTGTAAAATGGTGCGTAGATCTGTGCATTTAGTTTTTCTGGTCTTTCATTTTTCTGTAAGTCTTCAAATTTGTGCGATTTTTTTTTTTTGCCTAGTATTAATGGAGAATGAAAAGAATGGTCTCGTTCTATCTAAAGTGAAGAAGATGGAGTTTTAATATTTTTGACTCATTGTAAATCATCTTTTAATTAGATATTGAAAATCATGTACTATTCAATATTCTGTTTACTTTATTGGGAGTTGGGACTTTATTAGTTGGTGGAAATTTTTTTGAAAAAGTTTCTAGTACTAGTACTAGTACAGTGGAACTTAATGACTATATATATATATTTTTATATTTCCCTACTAGTACAGTAGTACTAAATGACTATTTTATTTCCATGTTAGTACAGTGGTACTTCATTACGAGATATATATTTTTTATTACCATGTTAAAATATATTAATATATACACATATATTAACATATGTTAATAATAATTTAGTTGTGTATTAAAATTGATTTGAATAAATTTGTTTAGTCATTATGTTTCTTAAACAAATTTTATATCTTTTACATATAATAGTGACATATGTTGTTACATTGAATGGTATAACTATTCTAATTGTTTCCTTGTTCCTATTTCAGACATAGCTGGACAGAAACAAACTCGAATTACTCTAAGTGGAATTCTCGAAGTCGAGCAAAGGGACAATGTAGAAGAGCACGTCGCCGTAGGACATGTTTTCGAGGGCATGAGATCATACGGATTGGTGTCCCAAGGGCGACACAAAATTTGTTAAGGAATCAAAGGGTCATTCGAAGGGAAAAGGAGAAGAAACTAAGAGAGCTCAAGTCTTTTAAGATGTCCCCTACTATTTTTGCCGCTAACTTTATTCAATTACTTGAGCTAAGCGTGTAGAACTAGGAAAATATGTAGAACTCTTGGATTGGGAAACTTTAGCTATATTAGTAGACTATCTTCGAGAATCATGGGGTGAGAGACTTATTAAAGTATATCACGAGGTTTGGCCTATCGAACCTTTTAGGGTGTATATACATTATCTCAAATTCAAGTGAGGGGACTTTATTATCAATGACTTGTAACTTGAATTAGTTTGTTTATTTCAATATATGAATTATATTGTTTCTCTCTTTTATATGAGTTTCTTTGATCATTTATCTGTTTAAATGTGATGAGAATTAATTGAATTTCATCATTAAAATACTTACTAAGAAATTTATTTTTCATTCTTGATTGTATATTTAGTCTGTAGATGATGATAGGATGCTTACGTATCTTTTTAATTCTACACTAAATAGGAAGCCTTCATGAGAATTGATTTGCTTAAATGTGTATGTCACATGCAAAATTGATTAAAAATACTTGCGTGATTGTCTCTTAATTACAAATATGGCATCAAAAAGTAGAATTTCTGATTTGAACAAAGGTGAAAAACTGAACGGTGATAATTATGACATCTGGAGTCGTAAAATATGATATGTAATGGAAGAGCAAAATGCTTTCGAAGGAATAAATCATGTTTTGAATCAACCAAAATAGGGTAACACTGCACAATACAGAAGAGACCCTGAAGCTTATAAAGCTTGGAAAAACGCCAATTCAATTGCACATGGAATAATAGTTAGTTCTGTTGATGATGACCTCATACATGAATGTGAAAAATTCTCAATTGCTCATGTTATGTGGGCACATCTACGAGGAACATATGGGGGTATATCTGTGATCCACCTCCGACAGCTGACTATCAAATTTGATACTTACAAGAAACGTCACGATCAAAATGTCAAACAACACCTTAGGGTGATGTCAAACATGATAGCCCAACTCAAAAATGTTGGTCATGTTCTTTCAGATGAGCAACAAGTTCGAGCAGTGATCCGGTCTCTTCCCAATAACTAGGAATATTTGAAGGTTAACTTGACCCATAATGATAGTATATAAACCTTCCCCGATGTTTTCCTCCATGTTGAACTTGAAGATGAGTGGCTTGGTGCTGCTAAAACTGCTTCTAATACCTTTGTGGAAGAGTCAAGTGGTATAAAGTCTTCAGGCTTCAAGCGCAAGAAAAATTGGAAGAAAAATAGAAAGAATAAAGAGACTGGAGAAGGACCCTCTAACAAAAGAAAGAAGTCAAATTCCAAAAAGGAAAAATGGTTTTTCAAGAAGAGAGACAAGAGAAAAATGAAGTGCTACAATTGTCAAGTTCCATGGCATTTTGCTCGTGAATGTACCGAGCTGAAAAGGTAGCATTTCTAAACACATCTCTGAGTGCTACATATGTTTCTAGCATTTCTTTACTAACTGAATCTTATCCTATGTGGATTGTACACTCAGGATCCACCGACCACGTGAGTTGAGATCGAAAAGCGTTTGTGGAGTTTCGTCAAGTTTCACCTGGATCAAAGTGAATCTATGTAGGAAATTATGCTAGACTAGAAGCTAAAGAGATAGGCACTTGCAAAGTGGACTTGGGTGGTGGCTGATCTTTAATGTTGCATGATGTCCTATATGCTCCAGAGATTCGAAGAAACTTAGTATATGTGTTTGTACTTCTAGATGTTGGTTTTGATTTGTTTTTTAGTCGCAATGGTATTAGAATAACTCTAGATAATGTTTTATATGGTTTTGGACTTCGTTATGATCGTTTTGTCATTTTAGATTGTAATCCTTCAACTTATAACTATTATGTTAACTGTTGTGTAATGACATGTGATTCTATTAACAATGATATTGATGTTATTACATGGCATGCAAGATTAGGTTATATAGGGCAAGATCGAATGAACAGGTTGGCAAAGAAAGGACATTTAGGTCCTTTCTCTAAAATTGATATGCCAACTTGTAAAAATTATCTTGCTGAAAAGATTACACGTAAATCATTTGAAAAGGCTAAAAGAGCTGAATTCTCACTTCAATTTAATTCATTCTAATATTTTTGGTCCAATGAATTGAGGGCAAGGTCTGATGCCACATACTTCATCATATTTATTGATGATTTCACGCGCTTTAGTTATATCTATTTGATTTCTTATAAATTTGAAGCACTTGTGTGCTTTAAAAGATATATGAATAAAGTTGAAAATCAATTAGATAAAATCATAAAGGTTTTAATAACCAATAGAGGACGTGAATATTTATCAAAATAATTTGAAGAATTATGTACGAAAAAAGGAATTATTAAACAGTTAACTAGGGGTGTTCATGGTTCAGCTTGGGTCGGTTATTGATTAAAACTATAACCAAACCAATTTAATCAGTTTTTAAATGTCTAAAACCATAACCAAACCAAGTAAAATAATAACCACCGGTTTGGTTATTGTCGGTTTAGTTCAGTTATTCAGTTTATTACTAGCCGGGACAATTCAAATATTTTCTCCCTACATTCTTACAATTTCTTCTGAATCTCTTTTTTCCTCACGACCCACAAGGGCGAATGTTGCTGCATATTGAGGGAACGACATGCTGATGGCAAATCAGGTGGACCAAACTTGCAACGCAGTTTAGATTTAAAGAACAAGTCAAACAGAGGTTCCAAAATACAAACAACTTTGTCAATTAAAATAAAAAAAATACATATTTAAACTAAACTAACTAGAGAATTCATAATATAATCAAAAGTTGGGCTTGGATTGTTGGACTTGGACATATTTTTTTAAGACATGGGCCTTAAAAATAAGTAGATCAAAATTAAATTAATAAATAAAAGGTATAAAATATCTTTAATTATTTATGAAAAGCTAATATTATACATATAAATAATTATAAATTTTATGTATATAATTATCGGTTTGGTTCGGTTATTTTTTACTATAATCATAACCAAACCAAATATTATCGGTTTTTCAAATTTAAAACCAAACTAAACCAAATCAAACCAAATATCAATTTTTTTATTCGGTTTAGTTTTGGTTTTAACCAAAACTGTGAATAGCCCTACAGTTAACTACTCCTTATACACCTCAACAAAATGGTGTAGCTGAGAGAAAGAATAGAACGTTGTTGGATATGACAAGATTAATGATGGCGCAGGAAAATTTGTCAATCTTTTTCTGGAGAGATGCATTATTAACTGCGGCTTACATATTGAATAAAGTGCCTTCTAAATCAGTATCTTCCACTCCTTATGAACTTTTGACTGGTCATAAAATGAACTTGAATGATCTATGACCTTGGGGTTGTGCTACATATATTAAAGATCATTTAGATGAGTTTGGTAAACTAAGTCTAAAAGGAAAGAAATGTATCTTTATTAGATACTCAGAACGCTCCAAAGGATATATGTTCATTGATGAATTGGAAGATGGAAGTATTACTGAAATTGAATCACGAGATGTTAGATTTTTGGAAAATGATTTTCCCCAAAAGGGTGAAATATATGAAGGTGAGTCTCTCTACAAAAAGTTGAATTTAGAAGATCAGATAATATCGTCAGACATACCTGATAGATCAATGGATCAAGAAATGGTTCTTGGTCCAAGTGGGAGTTTTGAATCCCAAAATCCTATAAATGAATCTGAACTTCATCTACGTAAGAGTACAAGAAAGAGTGTACCTAAACGATCTTATGAGATTGAGGATTATGTTTTCTTGGTATTTCCTACAGAATTGGATGAACCTAATTCTGTGAATAAGGTTTTATTGAGCCCTAAAAAGATGAATGGTTAAAAGCGATGAAAGAAGAATTAGAGTCCATAAAAATCAACAAAGTCTGGAATCTAGTTGACCTTCCTCAGGGATGTAGAGCTATTGGGAATAAATAAATTCTCAAGGTTAAATGCAAATCAGATGAGTTAATAGAAAGACACAAAGCACGATTGGTGGCAAAAGGTTTTATTCAAGAAGCTGGAATAGATTATGAGGAAACTTTTTCACCAGTTGTGAAGTTTACATCTATGTGATTACTTTTGACAATAATTGCACGTTTAGATCTAGAATTACACCAAATGGATGTGAAGATCACCTTTATCAATGGAGAACTAAACGATGAAATCTATATGAAACAACATGTAGGTTTCATTGTTAAAGGCCAAGAAAAGAAAGTTTGTAAATTGAAAAGATCAATTTATGGCCTAAAGCAATCTTCGAAGAAATGGTACTTGAGATTTCATAAGGAGATGATTTCATTTGATTTTGCCATGATCAACGAATACCATTGCATCTATGTGAAAAAGTTTGATGGAAAATTTGTAATTCTTTCTCTTTACGTGGATGATATTTTATTAGTCAGAAATAATTTAGAGTATGTAAAAATAGTCAAGTCAGGGATTTCAAATTTATTTGATATGAAAGACATGGGTGAAGCAGACTAGATATTGGGTGTTAAGATTCAAAGAGATCGTTCTAAGAAATTCTTGAGTTTATCTCAAGAAACATACATAAAAAAATATTGGAACTCTTTCGAATGAATAGTTGCAAACCCATGAATACTCCTGTAGCAAGATGTGAAACTTTAAGTCTTGAAATATATTCAAAGACTGAAAAAGAAAAGGAAGACATGTCTCAGTTTCATATTCGAGTGTTGTCGGGAGTTTGATGTATGTTATGATGTGTAATCACCCAGACATTTGTTATGCTGTGGGTCTAGTTAGCAGGTATTAGTCCAATCTTGGAAGAGACCATTGGAAAACAAATTCACTATGCTATAGTGGATCTGATTTATTTCTAAGAGGTTACACAGATGCTGATTGGGATGGTGATTAGAATGATAAAAAATCAACCTCCGATTATGTTTTCTTACTTAATGGCAGTGCTATTTCATGGAAAAATAACAAACAAAATTGCATAGCTCTTTCAACCATGGAATCTGAATTCGTAGCTTGTGCATCTGCAATACAAGAAGTTGTTTGGTTAAAGATATTCTTTGAGCATTTCAATATTGCAAAGAATTCTAAGGGTCCCATGATTTTAAATTGTGATAGCCAGGCGACTATCGCATATACAAAGGATCCTAAGTATCACAACAAAACTAAATACATTGACATCAAGTATAACTTTATGAGAGACATAGTAGCAAGCGGAGAAATAAATTTATAATATATTCCTACTCGTGAAATTAGCTGATCTTTTTACAAAAGCGATATTTAGAGACTTGTTTGAGAAACATGTTAAGGCTCTAGGTTTGCGTAGGATATAATGATATTTATTTATTGCAAAACAACTTGGTTGTTATAATATTCTCATCAATATAGAATATTGAATTTATATTCATTTCTTATATGCATGTGATAATGTTATTAGAAATAAAGTGTGTCGGACAAGTCATGAGATTGGCTCTCTCACATGAGAAATCGTCTCTTACATCAGAGAATGTGAAGAGATATTTTTTTACTACCATGATATGACTTGTTTTATAGACCAAACAAGAGTCTCTCTAAAAAAATGAATTTGAGAATCATTGAAGAGAGAAACTCGGGGTTGGACATCTAGAGGTGTCTAGATCAAGGTATGTACGATGTTGGATAATTAAAAGAATGAGACATATGTATCAGTATATGGTTGTCACGATTCGACCTAGGGCCTAGTCGTAACATGGCGATCGAAACCCCGAAGGGCTCCAACCAAGCCTCTTGTACATATCATAAGTATACACAAGGTAAAATAAAAGTGGAAACATCATAAGAGAGTCTAAACTATGAATAGAAATTTAAGAATGTCACATGACAACATAGACTCGAAATATATGTCCAACTAGATGCCTCTACTCGTGAACATGGGCGGGGAATAAGACATGTCCCTACCCTCAATATGAAACATAACAAAAGTCTTTGAAACACTAACCAACTCGATGACTAGTCCCCGATAGATGAGGATTCACCATAAACACCGCCGATATGAAGGCTTAACTAGCCACGTAGAGGAATATGATCTTCAACCTCAACCCTTATATTATGAGACAATCTAGGCAAAAAGTATGCATTAGTACGTTGGAATGTACTAAGTATGTAGGTGTCATGACCCGACCTAGAGCCTAGTAGTAACACGGCGATTGAAAGTCCGAAGGGCTCCAACCAAGCCTCTTGTACATATCATAAGCATATATCAGGTAAAATATAAAAGAACAGAAATATCATAAGAGAGTCTAAAACATGAATAGAAATCTGAAAATGTCTTATGACAACATAGACTCAAACATATGTCCAACTAGATGCCTCTAAACATGAGTATGAGCGGGGGCTAAGACATGTTCTTAGCTCACCCTCAATACATAACATAAGCAAAAGTCTTTTGATAGGAAAGCAGTAAGTAACTTGAAACTAGTCCCCGATCAATGAGGACTCTCCACAACACCTTCAAATAGGAACGCCTACTAGTTACGTGGACGATTAAGATCTTCAACCTCAACCCCTACATTATGAGACAATATAGACAAAAAATATACATTAGTACATTAGAATGTACTAAGTATGAGGGCGTGACATGTAACGTAAATCATGGAATGCAAAGGTCAAGTAAAACATATGATGAGATGGAATACGTAAAGTCATGAGAAAATCATATTGACCAACTCATTTTAAAACATAAATTCAAAATCATAACATACTTAAGAGATCATACATATATGGAATATGAACCATAACCGACAATAAGATCATGTGAGCTATAACATGGAATCCGATGGTACCCACAACGAGAAGGAGGAGGCTACTTTGCCAAGGTAGACTTTTAATCATGAACATGTGCTAATTGTGGATCCACTAGCTAGGCCATAAAGGCAACCTACGGTGGCACATAGTTTATGAGACATGAGACTGCTACTAAGGTTTTTGGTAGGGCCCCCACCTCAAGTCCACTCGGTGCTAAGTCAAATCCCACGGAATACATACATAACATAAGATCATAATATCATATATCATAGTCATGATCATAGTCTTGAAATCATAGAGTAGCTCATTTTCATCACATACTTGTAATGTGAGAATTATCCTTTCATCATTACAATTATATTGACATAATTCATGTCATTAGGCCTTAGGTCACCACATAGGATTTTAAGTCACCTTACTTCATAACTTGCATAAAATTCCATAATTTGAGGCATATTTATAATTGAAGATCTCATGGAAACACATAGTCATAATTCATACTTTGAAAATTCATGGCCATAGCTTGAACTTGAAATTAGGGTATGACATGGATACATGATAAATTGACTTGAAAATCATGAAATTAACTTGAAAATATGCATGATCATAAACTTTATATCAATTCATACATAATTCATATAGATAATATCCTTTAGAAGTATAAATCAAACTACCCATAATTTTCATCATAAACCTTAGAAATCAAAATAGAAGAATTCATGGAAAAACTCTTCACTTTAATTCAATAACCATCAATTTATATCAAAATAGACTCATGATCATATTTTAAATTAAAATTCATGCAATTTGGATGGAGATCATAAAATACCATACTTTAATTTGATAGAAAACCTTGAGAAATTGATTGGGCTTCATTGATGAAAGGATCCATGAATCAATACCCACATACCTTGAGTGAGAACACCAATTAATTTGGAAGAAATTGAGAATTTTGATGGAGAAATTGAGTGAATTTGCTTGAAGTCTTCAATGGAAACCCTTGATAGCCTTTTTGTAGAGAGAAAAATATTTGATAGATGAATTTTAAAAGAATGAATAAAATTAGAAGTTTAGATAAATTTATAGAGTTGAATTATGTCCTAAAAACGTCTAAGTTCATTAACTAATAACTTGGAAAAAGTCTAAAACGCGCTTAAAAAAACTTAATTTCGGTAAAAAAATGCTTCCTAGGTACGCGAAGCGGACCTGTCGCGGCCAACTCGGCCAGAAACTGTCCCCAGGTCCGCGACGCGGTCCTGTCGCGGACCACACTATTTTGTGGTTTCTTCAAAAATCTTTCTTCCGATCTACGGGTCCTAAAAATCCACCGAGATCATTTTTCCGCAGGTTTTGACCCCCTTATCAATATTTCGCACTTGTATTTTCCAAAAAGATTAAGGATAATACGTTACATGAATGGCCTATTTCCAAGGCATTTTAAAGATATTTTGTGGGCATTTTTGAGGGGTGTTACAATAGGCAATGCAATGCATAGAAAATCATGTTTGTACAAATAACCATTTTAAATAGCATGGTAGGAGAAGTAGTAAAAATCACAAGTAGTCTTTAAGAAGGATCAATGCATAATAAATCATAGGAGTATCATATAAAGTAAAAGGTAGGATTAGTCATTTAAACTATAAAAATGACCATACGTATGTGGGATAGGAACCATAACCGACAATAAGACCATGCGAGCTATAACATGGAATTCCAATGGTTTCCCCACATCGGAGGAAAGGGAAATCTATTTGTCAAGGTAGACTCTACTCCGCTAGGCGAGTCATGCATATGTTATATGTGGATCCACTAACTAGGCCAAAAAGGCAATTCTACGGTGATACGTAGTTAAGAGATAAGAGACTTTATATAAGGACCCCGTATTTCGAGCCCCCACCTCAAGTCCACATTCGGTGCTAAGTCAAATCCCACAGAATACATACATAGCATAAAAATCATAATTTCATATGTCATAGTCATTATCATAGATTTGAAATCATAGAGTAGCTCATTTTCATAACATACTTATAATATGAGAATTGTCCTTTCATAATTACAATCATATATACATAGACATAATTCATACTTAGAAAATTCATGACCATAACTTGTACTTAAAATTAGGATAAGACATGAATGCATGATCAATTGACTTGAAAATCATGAAATTGACTTGAAAACATGCATGAGCATAAACTTTCTTTCAGCCCATACATAATTCATATAGATAATATCATTAGGAAGAATAATTGAAAATACTCATATTTTACATCATAAACCCTACAAATCAAAATAGGAGAATTCATGGAAAACTCTTCAATACAATGCAATAACCATCAATTTATATCAAAATGGACTCATGATCATACTTTGAATCATAATTCATGCAATAGAAATAGAGATCATAAAACCCATAAAATACCAAATTTTAATTTGATAGAAAACCTTGAGAAATTGATTGGGCTTCATGGATGAAAGAATCCATGAATCAATATCCGCATACCCTAAGTGAGAACACCAATTAATTTAGAAGAACTTGAGAGTTTTGATGGAGAGCTTGAGTGAATTTACTTGAAATCTTCAATGGAGTCCTTGAAAGTCTTTTGTAGAGAGAAAAATATTTGAGTAGGTGAATTGTAGAAGAATGAATAAAATTAGGGGTTTAGGTTAACTTATAGAGTTGAATTAGGTCTTAAAAACGTCTAGGTTCATTAGCTAACAATTTAGGAAAAAGTCTAAAGTTCCCTTACTAAAAAACTAAACTCGGCCAAAAATGCATTGCCAGGTCTGTGAAGCAAGTACACGATGCAGAGGCAAGCAAGTCCGTGATGCGAACTTATCGCGGACCTTACTGATTTGCGCAGTTCCTTAAGAAATTTATCTTTTGATTTACGAGTTCTAAAAATCCACCGAGACTATTTTCCTACAGGTTTTGACCCCGTGATCGATATTCCAAACTCAGATTTTCCAAAAAGATTAAGGATAATGCATTACTTGAGCGGCCTATTCCCAAGACTTTCTTAAGGCACTTGTGAGCATTTTGAGGGGTATTACAATATCTCTCCCTTGGGAATATTCGTCCTCGAATGAGATTCAACTAATATAGAAAAGACATGGAAAAAGGATTTAGAACCCAACATGGACATGAGGACACTTTGAAAAATGCATAGAACATGTAACTTCATACTTAACATAAAACATAGTCTTTGAGAAAAATCATTTTCATTAATCATGTATGCATATGAATGACATATGGAACTGAAACGTAGGAGTTTAATCGATTTGATCATGAACAACTTAATACCTTTAGGCTCGAGTGAAAGGAAAGAAATACGGATAACACTTCATCATGTCTGATTCCGCTTCCCACGTAGCATTCTCTACTTGTTGATTCCTTCATAACACTTTGATGGATACGTCTTTATTTCTTAACCTTTTTACTTGCCGGTCTAAAATCTCAATCGGGATCTCCTCATAAGTCAAACTCTCTTCAATACTCACATTCTCTATTGGCACAATAGAATTTGGATCACCCACAAACTTCCTCAACATTGACATATATACCTTAGACTACTACTCCTCTATAGGAAAATTTATCCCAAGAGTATTACTCCTTACTACCTATATTCAACAAACCTCGAAACCTAATAAAGAAATACACAATGCATCGTACATTTACCCATATGCCATCAACACTACATTCAAGCCTAGTTCTATAACAACTCTAATACAATCACTTGAAACCCTTAACAAGAAGTCATCAATAGACTACTACAATCATTCACATATCCACAACCACACATTCAATCCTACCAATCTAACCACTTTATGGCTCCCTTGAAGTCAACATCACTTAATAGTTTTCGTGTCTACCCTAATATCTCTACATCTACATTTGCATTAACTCCTACTAACAAACACACCAATATACTCTTACCTATCTATTGCCTACAACAAGGTCTCACCTAGCTTGTCTTCTATATCTATCACCTCAAATGGACCAACCATACCACAATTATCACAATATAGAACACCCACTCTTCCCCCAATATTCCCTAACTCATCCATTGAGAGATATGAACTTTACTCAATATCATTTCTCTTAGGCTATCAACATTGGGACACACAATCGACCTTGGTAATAAAATACTCCATCTCTCCCTTATGAGAGAACCTTTATCTTCTCATCAACCATCAATTTATCATTCACTACCCATCATAATTCATAACCATCTTAAACAAGAAAACCACCCTCATTAGCATCACTCAAACCTACCCCTAAATACTGAGTCACACAAAGGTATTAATCAAAAAGGGCTCTAGCAAGATTTCAGGACATACATCAAATCTTATAGAAAGGTAAGAAGTAGCAAAAGATAATATGGCACCCGGATCAATTAAAATATAAACATCAAAGTCAAATACCCGCAACTTACCTGTAACCACATCGGGAGACTCCTCAACCTCTTGCCTAGCTTGAAGTGTATAGAACCTATTATAGTGTCACGACCCAATTCCTTAGGTCATGATAACACCTACTATAACCCACAATTAGGTAAGCCAACCCGTCAACACGAAACTTCAAGTAATGGATTTGAGGGAAGAAACTAAATAAGAGTGACTAATTATAAAGATAGGTAGAAAGAATAAGCGAAAGTAAACCAAAACATGATATAAACAACTAAAGATCCCTCCCAAAACCTGGAAGTCACAAGTACAGAGTTGCTACAAAATAAAAGATGAGTATAAGTCCCGAAAGTGGACTGAAAATATATATAACAACTGACTAGTCTCAAAAGGCAAAAGATGGGCCATCCATACTGAAGGAGACAAGAATGATCCAAAAAGCCAAGTACTCACCCTAGTCTCCAAAGCTGACTGCAACAGGCTCGATCTATCCATTGTGGTAACTGGTGTTCGTTCCTGCATCATGAAAGTAGATGCAGAGTGTAGTATGAGTACCAAGACAACAGATATCCAGTAGGCATCATAGGCCGAATGAGTGGAAAAGGTAAATATAATATGATAAAGAGGAATAGCCTAAATAGGAGTCAACATAAGCATCAAAAAGGAAAAAGTGTATTACCTATGAGAACTATAGCTAACTATACCCAACTGGGCCCCCATAAGCCCAGTTGGGACACTCGTGCGCAAGTTAAATAAAAACTCGGATGAACCCCCATAAGCCCGCCGAGTACACAGAATAGCTACAACTACCAAGGCTAGGAACCAAGAATCTGCGATGTTAGGAGCTGAAGTACTATATCATTTCCAAACCCAGAATCTCTAAGAGTCAATCGATCTAGGGGTGACTTAGGGGTCGAGGCCAGAATTAGGACTCAGATGCTCACCCGAATGTTCAAAGTAGCCAAGGCTGAGACTGGGTACTCGGATGCTTGCCATAATACATAAGTACGGTCGAGGCCAGGAATGGGTACTCGGATGCTCGCTGTAATACATCGGTATGATCGAAGTCGAGACTGGGTATCCGGATGCTCGTCATACTAGCAAGTTGATAGAGGCCGGGGCTGAGTACCCGAATGCTCTCCGATAATTCAGAACGGAGGCCGGGATTTGGTACCCGAATGCTCACATATAATTTATCCCATGATGCGAAATATTCTACTTCCCAACTAGAATACAACAGTACCAAAAATCTTTTCCCAAATGAGTCACTGATATGCCGCTAAAACTGGAACTGGAGCCAAAGTCAACGATCATAAAATCTAGTGTTATCGATGCATCATGAAAGTCACTATTATATCTATTTATAGATGAGGATATTTTTAAGAGCAAGGATAACGCCTAACTAAGGCCAAACTACCAGGCACTAACCCGCTACACCATTCTACAAGGATCTAAGTCCATCGGAGCTATGCTGAGGCATCTAAAGCAAGTTTACATCCTATACTAAGGTCAACATACTCCACTGTATCAACAATATGCTCATTCAAATCTCCTTATAATACTAACAAATAATGACAAGATACACATGCTTCTAAATATCTGAAAAACTCGATAACAAGCCTAAAGCATGATTTCTAACACCTAAAATATACAATCAAACTACCCAACCCAAATTCCAACTATTTTAACATGCTTTCACATATTCTATCTCAATCTAAAGAAAGGTAAAATTATAGCCTACCTGTAGGCTAAACACGCGGGCTTCAAATCACTGTGCTGGAACTTTTTCCTTTTGAACGGCCTCGAAACACTGTCATGCTGTCAAAAATAGAACCAAAATGTCGATATGGTCGTTTAGACACTAATTTTATAATTTTTGGAGAAGGACCAATTTCGGTGTCTAAAACAGAAATTATGGGATTTAAATACGGAATTCTAGATTTGACCCCCCAAAACAGGTTCCAAACGTCACTCCAAACTCAAAAATCATATTTATAACATAATTTGGGATGGAAAACTACGCGAGACGAGCATGCAACCAAAACTCATAAATTCTGACTAAAGAATCAAAAATGGCAACATCAAAATCAGCAAAGTCTACACAAACGAGACTCTTTTAACCCAAAAAAATTATACTATGATGATCCTTGCGAAAAACTTCACAATCTAGCCTCAAGAATCACTCAAAATGAAGATATATTGACCAAGATACACTCTTTCAAAATTCAATAAAATTTTATTTCAAAAAAGACTCAATCAGTAACTAAAAATGCATTTTTACCTCAAACAAAGATTCCTCTCACATTTATGAGATTACCACGAGATTCCTCATAAAATTTTCTTGAATTTAGACCTTTGAATCATCAAAATCAGGTTTATATAGGTCAAGAAATAATTTCTCAATGTTCTTCAAAAACTCAATCCGAAAATGGACACTGCTGCAAATAAAATCATATTTTTTACCTGAATCGAATACTCTAAATCAGTTTTTAATCTCTCTAATGTGTTCTCCATGAAAAATCTCACAAGTTTTCCTTTTGAATCACCCAATTCGGAGCTATATAACTCAAGTTATGGGGTTTTAAAGTTGAGACCAAACCCAAAAATGGCCTTGCTACTGCTGCTGCAACAGATTTTGGAAAAGTCAAAATCTCCGACGGGGTGCTTGGAATTCATTTGGAATCCGATAAAAATAAAACAGATATCCTACCTCACTAAATTTGACATTCCAAACTCAATTGCGCATTCAGAATTCCCATACGAGATTATTTTAATAAAAAGTGAGTCCCACACCCAAAAGCCATTTTAAATCACATTCCACAACGAGCCTCGAGATTAGACCGGAAGCCTCGAAAAGAGAACGAAGGGTTTTTCTAAACTAAAATTAACATTTCGGAACTAACCGCACTGTCAGAATTTTCAATCGAGTGCGTTTTCCAAGAATGTTGACCAAAGTCAATCATAGACTAACTTTCAAAGTCAAAAGCACCAAGTGGCCCCAAACTCGTATCGATTGCCTTGATAGTCATTCCAATAGTGCTACTACACTAATTTGGTCATTTCAGAGCTGATGAAATTATCAGAATTTGAATTTGAGATCTCATTGACCCAAAACTCAAAAGGTCGTAACTAAACAAACTTAGGCCTTCAAAATACCAAGATGGGCTCGGGACCTCTAAAAAATTAGCCATCACTTCTTCTAGACTAAAACTAATCCCCCAAATCCAACGAAGTCGTCGGAATTCCATTCTGAGCATCAAAACTCCAAAAGTTGATCGAAGTCAAATCTTAGCCTAAAATTCCTCAATTTCTCAACTCAAGGCCTCAAAACTTCGTTACAACTCCAAAACTGATTCCGTAAAGTCTCCTAAGCCAATTTTGACAATTCAGAGCTTTTGAAATCGACGGAATTCCGTTTCGAGACCTGTAGCTTCGATTGACCCCAAATACCACTTTTTAATACTTAAAACTTATGAAAACTCAAAATTTCCAAAGACTAACTTTTCATAGGATTTTCTAAAATCAACATCCGGTACCAATTAGAAATGACTCGAGGCATCTAAAGGGAGGGGTAAAAATAGTTATTTTATAAAAAAATTAAAAATGACCTTAAGGGTCATTACATATGGAGCGGGCCGCCACCTCGTTGATCTTGTCCACCTTGAGTAGCTTTCTTTTGAGGACGTCCTTCTCTCCTCTTGTTAGGACATTTGGAGACCTTGTGCCCCATTTTACCACATCTAAAATAAGCACCCGTTCCCATCAAACACCTTCATTGATTGGAATAGAAAATTTAGGAAGAATTAAGTTCGAATCCCCATGATTCCTTTTACACTTGGTGTAGGTAAGGAGAGTAGTACCACTAGCATTCACATCTCCACCTTGGCCTTTAGGGTATGGCACTCTATCTTTATCAAACCTTTGGCCGGAAGTTCGAGGGGAACCTTGACATTGGAATCTTTAGCCTTGTTGAAAACGACCATTATCCTCATCGATCTTAGAATTAGAAAATCCGTCTTCAAACCAAGCCTTCTTGGACTTCCTCATCCTTCTCTCTTCTAGCTTCTCTCTTTCTATTTGTTCAGCATAGGTCATGATACAAGATATGTTCATTTCTTTCACAAGCATAGAGGCTCGACATTCTCTAGCAACTAAGTCGGACACCCTCAAAATGAACTTACTCATTCGGGCACGAGAGTCGGACACCAAAGTCGGAGCATACTTGGACAACTTCATGAAGTTGAGGGCATACTCCCTTACACTCACTTTAACTTGTATACACAAGTCGGCTATTACACTCGAGTGTAATCGTGTATATAAAGTCAAACATAAACTCGAGTTCACCCCTATAAGACGATGAGGGATCAGATTTATAACTACTGAAGTAGTATATGATATCTGGGGTATTGTGAGTAATAGTTTCCTCATAAATATATAGCGTATTCTTTCCATGTGATTGGACTCCTAAGTGGAGCTGTTAAAACCTTAAAGGTAAGCTCTCGATGCTCACAGGTCGCACAAACTATTTATCGTATGAATTGGATGTTTTGTTAATGTCATACTGGTTAGGTCTTCTCCACCATGTGCGAAGTGGGAGATGTAAGAATTTTGGGTCATGGGTTGCCCATGTGTGACCCTACCCAACCTAATTCAGATCCGAGCCATTTTGTTTCTCTGATAAAAAGATAAGGTAAAGGAGTTACCTTGATTCAAATTAAGGGGGGATCAGTTACAAATGTAACTGATATTTAATTTGAAAATCTCTTTAAGTATGAGATAGATTTTGTTTTTGAGAAACAACGTGAAAACAACAAAACAAAAGAAAAAGTTCATAATTTTTCTGATTCAAATCCAAAAACAGACATTTAGTTCTGTGAATACAATACTCCGTTTTTAAGAAAGACGAAGTGGACTTGGGAAAATTCCTAGTCATAGCAAATTCAACACTTCTGCTGCAAATAAAAGGTACACAACCGGTCGATTTTGCTTTGATTTACTATCAATAACAATATGATTTAGGATACCTGCACTATTTACATTGTTTATGATAATAGTACCAGATATGTCAATTATTACTTTTAACTTTACCACGTGTTGTACCAAGGCTTCTTGAGAGGTTTTAGGAGTTACAGTTTAGAGGAGAAGTATGAATTACACACACTTAAAACATATATATGCAGTTAAAAGGAAATGCATCGAGCATCTCCTGCTTAGACTTTATCATTCTTTTTTTTTCTCCTTTTTATTATACCCTGGTTCTCCATTTCAAAGGCGCTCAAGCTCATGGAATTGCAAAAGACAAATCACGACCCTTACCTAGGCCCCCTTTTCATCATTGTTAGCTTAATCTTTTGTATGGATCTGTGTTTTTACAATTCTTAGTTGGTGCATCAAAACAATTAACAAATATCCGACAACATTGCCTTATGTTTTCCTAGGCTTAAGTGTAATTAATCCAGCAAATTATTCTTATGGCGTTTCAGTCTCAAGGAAGCAGCCCAAGCAAATGCACGCTTTGCCTAAGCAGCCGCCAACATCCAACAGCCACACCTTGTGGTCACGTATTTTGCTGGTATTGACTCCTGACTGTTTCTCTTTATGCCCATTATTTTGGTCAACACTTCATTCCCCGCAAAACCAGAAAGAGAAAGAAAAGGAACAAAGATGTGAAGACAGTAGAAAAACTGAAAAAGAGAGGTAAATGTGAAAGAAGAGGAAAAAGACATAATGCTCTTACATTTTGTTTTGATTTGCACTATTTGTCGGAACTGCATAATAGAATGGTGCAATGAGAAGCCTGAATGTCCCCTTTGTCGTTCTCCCGTAACACATTCAAGCTTGGTTTGTCTGTATCATTCAGATTTTGAGTCATGGGTCTACGTACACTCTACCCTCTCCAGACCCCACGATGTGGGATTTCACTGGGTTGTTGTTGTTGGATAGGTTAGATATTGCAAAAAGATTACTGCAAATAAATCATGAAGGACAGGTCTCCAAATGTGCCTGGAAAAGATTCAGTGCTTCAGTAGTGTACTTCACGACTTGAAATGTGAGATCCTGTTTTCTTTTCTGTTGCTCGCGCACGCAGCTCTGGAAGTGCTGTTGGGGTAAAAGGGTGGTTGTGAGCTGTGGTAGGAAGGAGATTTTTGCAACTAATTTACCAGAGTTTCTGAGGTTAACTTTGGTGCCATGCATAGTGGTGTAGCAGATCATTTTATCGAATGCAAGCACATAACTTTACTTGCTTTACACGACAGCCTATTTGTCTTGCACTGAACGACGACCATTAGATTTTCCTTAATAAGGTGTCACGGCTGTTCTGAATATTATCAATTTTACATGTGCTTTGGGAATGGATCAGTCACTGTTGAAGTATGCTGGTATTAGTGATGTAATACAAGACTACATTTGCACTCAGATTTTAATTGGCATGTTTTTTTTTTCCAGCATTAGTTGACGGGAATGAAAAATAAGAGTTGAAATGAAATGTAATATGAGCGTGTATTTCAACTGCAACTTTTTTAAAAATATATATAAAAACATTGGCAAAGTTTTTTAACTCTGGAATTTCACCACATAAACCAAATTCAGTAAATCATTGGGAAGTAGTCCAAATATAAAGATGAAAAATTTCAAAGTGATATTCATAAACTAATTGTTCGCCTCCTTGGAATATACTCCCTCCCTTCCATCCATTGTGTGTGAAGGTGAAATTGATCTATTATTACTTATATTTACTGCAAAATTTGACATTAATAATTGATCTCAAACATATAGTAGAACTATTTTGAAAAGCAAAAGCAAGTCTTTTATTTTTTTTTTAGCTAAACCATCCACCTAGGCTTTCACCCCTGTGGTGGTGAGGGGTTGCCATAGACCCCTACCAAAAGCAAAAGGAAATTGAATTATCAAATGGAGCAGGTTAGATACAGTGATTTTGGTGTTAAGAAAAAGATGAAAAAATGGGAGTATGTTTTCCATTCCCTTCATTACTGTAAATTGGATGAATCATCTCTGAAAGTTAAACAACACAATAGTATTTTACTGAAAAAAATAGTATTTAATGTTAGTGGGATAAAAATGAAACGAGCTATTACACACTTTGACAACATGGTGAAAACATATGTACCGATTCAAAAAGGGAGTAACCTTAAAGTTGCTCTAGGAAAAGGCAACATAATAAAGGCTCATTCTTCATGTCCTCGTACAGAACATATCATAGCGCAGTAAAATAGCTCAATCGAAAAAACAAAAAGAAAAGCAAAATGATTTTATTTTTTTGAATCTTAATTGAATATGTGTAGATATAACTATAGAAAGCCAATTTCAAATGGGGAGCTGCAGTAATGCTGTTGGAATTTGTAACATTTTCACTTGGTATCACACTAGCTAGCACTAACATTTTTCTAACTCCAAAAGTCCTAACAGCAACAAGCTACTATCAATGACTACATATAAATTATTGAGAAGACCTCACATCATATATAAGGAAATTGTCGTATAATAGGCTTATGGTATCCGTAAAAAAGCGGCCTCTCAACCAGAATGCATGTCAAAATCAAAAGGATTAGTGCTACCTTGTCTCTTCCAAGCATGGAAGTCACAAGATGGATTCCTGCATTCACAATATGGATGATATTGATCTTGTTTTTGTGGCCGTGCTACGTAATTTTCAGGTCTATGGACCCAATCTTTACGTGGTGCATAATGATTTTGATCGTAGTCTCCCTTTGTATGATGAGGAGTTTCTTGATTGTAATTTCCACCTTCTCTTTTGTCATTAGTATTCTTGGCATGATCACTTGGCATATGAAAATAAGTTTCCTTGACATGGCTTTCAGTACTACTCTTATTCTCCATCAGAGTTTGATTCTTGGCATGATGACTTGTTGCCTCCTTAGAACAATAGTATATAAGTTTTACACTGTCAGGTTTCACTGTTCGCCGAGTAAGGTAGTTCATGAGTAACTGAGGCTCTATATCCCCTCCTATATATACCCATCTCCTTTCTCTATCTATCTCAACTGAATCCACACCTGAACATAACAAAATATGAGTAAAGATATTACATCCAAATGAAAAGAACTTTATTGTGGAATTTAATTTCTTCCAAAAATACATAGGCACATCTCTTCTTTAGGAAGCAAAATGAATTTATTGAAGACGAAAGCTAATGCTAATATCAAATATTTGTAAAAAGCTTGGACTTTTTGTTGGAAAAAAAGTACCGACTAATTTTCGTCTTTAAGCAGAAAATAACAGAGAAATTAAAGAGAATAAAAACAATACAAGATATAACATGGAAACCCAATGTGAAAAAAACCACGGATCACTCAGAAAAATATTCACTATATGAAAATTATTACTGCATAAAATACACTATTTTTCCTCACACACCCAATTTCTAAAATACTATTCTCAAGGAGATCTTCAAGAGAATTATCTATAAATCTCTCCTCTAGTATACATGAAATTGAATTTTTGATGGTGATATAAACCAAGGAACTAAGCTCCTTATATAAGGCAAAAAAAGCAACAAACCTTTTCTAATCCTTCGATGTGGGATTGCTTAACAAGTTGTCATTTTTGACTTTTCAAATTTTCTTCTTTTTCAAACAAAATCAATAAATCTCCACCTTTGAAAAAGAAGAAAAAAATACCAATCGTTAACAATTTACAGTTATCCAGCTACACATAACAAAATATGTTCTCCACTTGACTCAAAACTCGGCCAATCATGCGCAATTGCAACCTTCACATTGTCTGCTACCGAAAATCATAATTTTAATATCACGAATTATCATACCCCCACCATAATGAGAACCTCCACTCATATTGAATATCACCAATCCAAAAAATTTCACTTGAATTCACTTTTCAATTTCAAGAATTTCAGTTTTGGCTCATGTCTAAAAATCCGCCAATAACTTATGGTGCAACCCTCTTGTTGATTTCCTGAGAGTCCATTAGCCATCAACATTCTTTCCACCACACACCTTGGCATCACCAATCAACCAATGTCCATGTGCAAATTGTGGACACGCTAGAATTATTCCATCTTTTATCATGACAATCTTGGAGAACATGTCGTAAGGATATTTATCCCAGCGTACCATCGGAGCCTTTGTCGAATAGCTCCTTACAATCCTACCTTGTCCGATTTTACTAGTTGTCGATCAAAATTTTTAGTCCACAAAGACTCTAAAATTCCACTAGTCAAATCCTCAATTTTATTTTTACCATTTGACTGGACTTGAATCTTTGACCACCGCTTTTGATCCCTCCTTGCATCAATAGAGAACCATAAAAGTCCCAAAGCTACATCCCCAATGGAATCATACATGTCATAAATCACAATTGCTATAGTTCTAGAACCGTCGCTAAAGCTTCATCATCTCTTAACTAATGCATGCCAAATTTTGACAACACTTGCGGATAATTTTTCATCAGCTTTGACTTTATTTTTTCACGCAACTAGCTCCAAAACTCATTCTCTAACCAAACTTCTAAATCTCAAATTTTGTCCCCATCTTGCCTATCAGTACTAATAAATGGACAATAGCAATAAAAAATACCCACTAAATTAGTTCATAGGAAAGAGAGGTGGATCACAACAGATACACTTAAGTACCAAGTCTTTCCTTAGCCAGAGCCCCTTTAGATTATACTTATTCCCACTATTACCAAATATACAAGTACCCCAAAGCAAATTCACCATAATAGCAGACTCCACTGGAATTAGACTCCACTTGCTACTCCACTAGGATGAAACTGCTGCTTGAAAAATAATAATTTTAATTCAGAATTTTTTTTGATGTGGAAGATCAGACAAAGATGCAACCATGGAGCGTACTAAAATTTCAAAAAAGTTATTCCACACCAAAAACTCTGATATGTTAAAAAAAAGAATTGTTTGGTAACAAACCCATCTCACATCGAATAGAGAAGAAATGTATCAATATATAAGTGATTATCCAACTCCATTGGTATGAGGCCTTTTGGGAAGTTCCCAAAAAGAAATCTGTGAGGGCTTAGTCCAGAGCGGACAATATCATACTAATATGGAGTTAGGGTGGTAGTATGCGCAGTCCCAACAAATGATATTAGAGCCTAGGTTCGGGTGTGTCAGAGTAGTGGACTGCGTTGTGAGAAGTTCTGATGTGACAAGAGGACCAAAGATCTGTAGGGGTGCCTTGTGTCGAAAGTCTTCCTGTCAAGTAGTGGTTCAGGCGGCGTGTCCCGTTGGGTGATAATGGTGGTGCAAGATGATTTGGCAGATTAGATGATGTGACTTAGTTATTGAAGATCTGCGGTTGATACCTTTGTCGAAAGTCTTGGCAAAGTGGTGGTCAAGTGGCATGTCTCACTGGTTGGTAGTGGCGGTGCAAGATGATTTGCAGATTAAATGTATTATCGTTAAAGGAAAACTTGGCCCAAAGCGGACAATATCATACTAATGTGGAGGTAAGCGTGGTCCCAACACTTTCCATGTCATTTACGGCATTTGGTTGCACCTGATAAAAATTTTGATTTGGCACTACTATATATAGACTCTCTCTCAATCACTACTATGTCCACAATAACCAGCACTACCCATCAAATGCACAATCACAATCATCAAATAAGCACTACCATCATTGTCATCTATATATCATCGCCCCAACAATCATTACCACCACTATATATATTTTCTGTAACAATCACCTTTACCATTACAACCACCAACATATATAAATATCAAATACCTCAACCATTACATTAACCTACTCAACTAGCCATGACTACTAGTCATATCTTAAGATATCAGTCAGTTCCACCATCACAATTATCATCATTATCAACCACTATTACTGCTCATCACTATTACCACCCATCAGCAAGGCCCAACACTATCAACTACTATTACCAACAAACTCAACCATCATAGTCACCACCTCTATATATAATCACAACCACTGTTATCGGCAACAACCATCAATGCCACCACTTCTACCGCAAAACCTGCCTCACTAGCCACTACCAAGACACCAACCATCATCTTAATTACAATCTAATGTGGAATTCTATCTACCAATAATTATTTTATTTGACTTTTAATTTTTTATTCTTTTCATTCCATTTTATGTGTCTTAGTTTGACTGAACACAAAATTTTAAAAAGTAAAAAATATATTTTAATCATGTCATCTTAAATTAAAAATGTGTAAAGTGTGTTAAAATATCTTTAAATCTTATTGTATTAAACATGAAATATGGAATGTTCAAACAAGAGAATTAGACTAAATGTAAGAAGTAACATTCTTCTTGAAATATACTTAAAAATGTAAAGACATAAAAATTGAAAGAACGGAACTAATAGAGATAAATAATTATGTATAAGTATTTTGATATTGAGAAAAACAATGTTACTCATTTAGTATTCAAATGTAAAATAGAATGGACAAGTGATCCTTGTTTAAGTGGTTGTACACCTCTGTTATCAATCGATAGATTGAAGGTTCGAGTCATGCTAAAAGGTAAATGAGAATACTATTGATCCTATGTGGATATAAAAAAATACACTAAATATTAACCTTAAAAGAGACCACAGGCCCTTAGGTTATCTTCTAAATCTCAAATTTTATTTTCAACATTCGGCCGTATCCCTCCAAGTTGACACAATAACGAAAAAAAAGAAGGGAAAATAAGAAAGCACCCCCAAAGAGTTGTTTTTCTCTTTAAAATGGTCAAATGAGTTGTTCTACTGGATGTACCCTTAATACTATCCATAAGTCCATAGGTATGTTCAAACAAATTATTTTATACATAGAACTTCATTTGATATTTGACCATGAAGAGAGACACGCTATTTAAACTTATCCCTAGACCTTTGGGTATATATATTAATATATATATATATATATATATACAATTTTCTAAAATACTGTACCATGCCCAGAAGAAAAGGCTAGTACCTTCCAGTCGAACAATTTTTTTCTTCACTCTTTTGGCACAATTTTCACAACAACTGATAGCCTCTATTTTTACTATACAATCCTGCAAAAAAAAAAAGAACAATTTTACCTACGTCAAGGCAATTATTAATAAAATTGCGGAAATAATTATATGATGAATCAGTACCGGTTGAGGAGGTTGATGCTCCATGGATGGATGCCAAATATTCCTAAACTCTAACAATTGCTGACTTAGGGTTAAGACTTGTTTAAACAACAATTATTTACTTCCATTATGATTTATGACCAATTAAACATAAATAAGGAAGCTTACGCCTGCATGGTAAGCTTTTACATAAACCTGCCGGCCCATTAAGGGTCTGACACGGGGAGACCGGACCAGGTATCGGCCCAATACAAAAAAAAATTGGGCCGGTCCGATCAATTTTTGGCTTTGGACCGGTAAGACCGAGCCGTAAGGGACCGGTAGCCGGCCCACCGGCCTGGTTCGAAAAATATATTTTATTATTATTTTTTCTGAAATTAACGTTTGGGCCACTTTTTAAAAAGAGCCATTGGGCCCAACGGCTATATAGCCGATTTGGCCTTTTTAAAAAAAAAATTATTAATCAATTTTTTTTCTATAAATACCTATAACATTTAATCATTTTTTTCCACCAACAATCATTTAATTCTCTCAATTTATCAATTCTCTCTTAAAGCGATATCAATCTTTTATTATTTTTTGCAATTAACAATATCAAGTGGAAGTTTTCAACTTTCAAGTGTTCAACATTTCATCAATTTTATGATTCTTTGTTTGATTCCGACAATTTGGTATAATCGTTCCTTCTCTTGCTTTTATTTAGTAAATTAATTCTAGTATATTTAAATATTTAATTTTTGTGTTTATAATTTTTATTAGTTTAATTTACATAATGGATAGATTAAAAAATATAGGTAAAAGTGTTAAAATTTTGTGTTCCGACGGAGGTAGTGGTAGTAAGAAAAAAAGTGCTTCCGGTAGAGGTAGTACTGTAGAAATTATTCTCGTATGCCTGAAGCACCACCTAGTGAATATGGAGAAATAGGTGTAGGTGCACATGATATGAATGAAAATGAACGAAAATGAACATCAAGAAACTTACGAGATAGAAGAATTAAATGAATTTGAAGTAGAAATAGAACAAGATGATAATGATGATGTGGATGTTAAACCAAGTAGTCCTGATATAGATTTAGGTAATGCTCAATCTAAAACTGTTAATCTTCCTCCACGACCTATAAAAGAAAGAAAAAAACTAGTTTAGTATGACATTATTTTGAACGCATAGCCGGAACAACCAAAGTTCAATGTAAAGAGTGTCAAAAAACTTTCGAGCTTAAGATCGGGGATAATAGAGGTGGAATGGGTCAATTAACTAGACATCTAGACAATGAGCATCCTGGTTGGAAAGAACGAATAGGGGGTGCTACTAGGCCAGTTCAAGGTAGAATAAATCCACAGACCAAAAAATTAATGGGGACGTATAATAAAATGAGGGACCATGAAGAGATAGCAAAAATGATAATTGTGGGTTGTCTACCTTTTTCATTTGCTTCTTCTGATGCTTTTATTCATTATATACAATTAATTTATAATCTCATTTTAACGGTATTCCTAGAAGTACTTGTAGATCAGATATTTTTAGACTTCATTGATAATATGCATATTATTTACGTTGGTTATTAACAAATCTTTCATGTAGAGTTTCACTTACTTCTGATCTTGGTCGTGCTATAAATAAAAATGATTATTTAACTGTTACTTGTCATTGGATAGATAGTGATTTTATTATGCAAAAATGTATTTTAGCAATTCAATATGATGAAGACCGAAGACATAATGCACAATTTATTTTTAATTCTATATCAATGGTTGCAAAATATTATGGTCTTGAATACAAAGTTTTATATATTTCTTTTGCTAATGTATCTAACAACACCGTTTCTATTAATTTTTTGAAAACTGAGATTTCCCCCCTTTAGATGATGTTTTTCATATTAGATGTGCTTGTCATATATATAATTTAATTGTAAAATAAGGACTTTATTTTTTTGAGTCAACAATTGAAAAAAATTAGACATGCAGTTGATTTTATTTAAGAAAATAATAGAAAATCTAGACTTTAATAATTTAAAAGAAAATGCAAGGAAAATAATCTTAGACCTAGATTAATGTCCGAAGAAATTGAGACTAGGTGGAATTCGACTTATGATTTTTTAAAGACTTGTAATATTTATAAAGCTCCTATAATTACAACTTTTAATCAATATACATATAAATTTTTCGAAATCATGCTGAAAAAATCTAATTGGACTAAAATGAATGATGTTGTTATGTTTTTAGAAAAAACTTATTTGGCTACTGTTGACACCCAATTTTGGCTCTCTGTACTCAAAATTAACGTCTTCAGGCTACTTGATCGTTAAAGAACACAAAATATAATATTTGTTTTTACACATTTTTTTTAGTTTTTTTTTATTTATAATTATCCTTATTTTTAGCATTTTCATGAATTTGTTTTCTCATTTTTTTATAATTTATGAATAAGCATTCTTAGTTTCGTAAATAATAGGATTCTTATCCATGTTGACATCGATCCTCCACAATGCAAATTAATCATCGAGCTTCTCCAATTTTAAACAATTTGAAATAATTAATCTTTTAAAAATCCAAAAAAAAAATGTTTTAAATACTTTAAAATAACTTTGTCATTTTATAATTTTTGAATGATATATATAGTTATATATAATAATTTATTACTTTTTATCATTATTCAAAAATAATCTCAAAAAGATTTTATTTTAATTAATTATTTCGTAAATTAGTGTTGACATCTAATTTTGACCGACCTATAACCCATTTTTCGATTGCTATTTAATTAAATGTGTATTCTTTAAATTTTTATTTATTGTATGTTTGAGCTTACATTTGGTATAATATTTAAAATTTTATTATTGTTAATATTATATAAATAATATTATTATTTACTTCATTGGTTATTAATTTAAAATATTGATTCCAATCATCCATCTCCTTTTTGACTAATCCTACATAAAGAAAAAAGGAAGACAATCTTGTTTTTTTTTTTCTTTCAAAAGAAGACTAACACATACTACTCTCTCTATTATCTTCTCTTTTCCTCCCTCACAAACACACCACTCTCTCCATTCTCTTCTCTTTTTCTTCCTAAAAAATACACCACTTTCTCCATTATCTTCTCTTTTTCTCCCTCAAAAAGTCTCAAAAGAAGCTTGTCCTTTCATCTAGAACAAAGCAACTCCTCCCTTGTGGTAAGTAAATCAAATTCGATTTTCTGAAACTGCATAGCTATTAGTAATTTTGAAGTATCTCATTGTATAGATATTTGTTTTTAGTAAATAAATATGTTTTGGAAAGATGAAACACGTACCTACAACGTTTATGTTTATGTTGGAGCCTAGATCTGCTGTTATTGGGTCGAAAATTAGGACGCAACATATGACAAGTTTTGTCCACATTTTTTATTTAAAATTCCAGCATGTACAACCGCTAGTATTTTGATCATATCTTTTTGTACAAAATGTATTTTGTGATGATTCTTTTCTTTTTGCAAGCTTAAGACATATATCTACAACTTTCATGAAGGACATAAAGTCCAGTTTTGCCGTTTGGAGTTTCAAATTTTAGGTACAACATGAGGTACATTTTTGGTTGGATTTACTGTTTTGATAGCCTTAAGTGTTGTTGTTTGTTGTTGTTGTTGTTGTTGTATAGCCTTAAGTGATAATATGAAATATTACTTCAAATTTATATATAATTCAAATTGTAATTGGCCAATGAAAAAATTTCTCCGTCGATTTTTGAGGCCTCTCCATTTAAAAGACGGAAATTTTAGTTAGCACTACTGTTGTTGTTGTTTTTAAGTTGCTGTGATATCTTATTTCCAAAAATTACGTTTCACTCATTTTTCTATCTCCATTTGGATTGCTGATTATTATTTTGGAATTGTTATCTTATCAATTTTTTTTTATACATTTATTACATTGATAACATCACTTTATATATCTCTACTTTTTGTCTCTTTATTTCATTTGTCTATTTGCTTAGGTGCGGTTTCTTCACTCTCTTTGTTACTTTAGTACTAATCTATTTGATGTGTGAAATATTTTATTAGATTTCATATTGTTATTTATTTTGTTGTTGATAATAGATCTAATGTCACTATTTTATGGTTCATCATTTTGTGCTAGGTTTGGAAAATGTAATCCTTCCCACAATTTTTTGATTATACAGTTAAAAAAGGTCGATGAAGAAATTACCGTCGATTTCCAAGGCCTTCCATGTTTATAAGACAGATTTTATTTTTAGTTATTATTATTATTATTATTATTATTATTATCATCATCATCATATTTATTCCTTACTAACACTTCTATTAAGTCTTTTCCAGGTACTCAGAATTGCTTCCTGAGAAAGCTATTCGAATTAAGTTCGAATAATATGTTTAATTTATTATTGTGTATATTATTGACGTTAGGCAAACATTAGGCCGTTTCTTATATTATTGTTTTAATTTATTCTTTATGTATATTTCATTACATATTTACGCAATATTTTCATCTCCTTAATTTAAAAGTTGAGTTTAGCTGGGACCTGCAGTTGTGGATTTCGAAGGATGCTGATACATTCCCTTTGAAATAACTTGAACCCCTTACTTAGGATCCATTGAATTTGTAGACATTTTTAAATAATTGAATGATTTCTAATTATCCTAAAATTATGGTGACTCCTTAAATTAAACTATTTTCTTTTAAAATCTCTTTTGAACAATTGAATTGATTTTTTACGGATCCCCATGACTTTCTAATAGGGATGTAACACTTATTATAGTTACGCCTCTGAGCTTACTATAAAATAGAATTCTATTTTTTGTAGTATATAGACACACATATTTTAAAATTATTTTGATAATAATTTATTCATTATTAATATTTTACCAAGTGTCTGTACATGTATTCGGATATATTTTCTGCAAATGATATTCAAAATTATTTTTCTTTTCATATGATAAAAGAGTTCTTTGTTCATATGAATAAAGGGCTATTCTTTTAATATTGTATAAAAACTACCTTTTTTATATACATATATCTTTCTCATATTTTAATATACATAATTGATGATAATATACTTTACTTACTTAGTACATACTTTTTTTATACATATATTCTTATACAATTTTAGTGTATATATTTTTATATATATGTTTGTTATACTTGCAAATAATAATTTTATCTCCTCCCTTTTGATGAATTAAGTCTAGCTGGGTACCACATTTTGTGGATTTTGAAGGATGCCTAACACCTTTCCTTTGGAATAATGTAAACCCTTACCTAGAATCTAAACTGGTTTTTCGCAGATTGAAACGTGAGTCATACAGGTCATGCATCAAATAGATTTTTCTTATTTTCCTAAATAAATTAGGTGGCGACTCCATACAATAATTAATTTTTTTTCAGAGTCCATATGTTGTGCTTTATCTAACCTCGGTTAAAAATAGGGCATAACAGCTACTATTGAATTTTTTGGTGCTTATTATCCTACTGTTTCTAATATTTTAGCTTATTTAGCCAAAATTTCTGTATTGCTTATGGAATATAAAAAGAAAGTTGATTACAAAGAAGCTGTTGCTGAAATGATAGAAAAATTTAAAAAATATTTTTTTTCCTATTTCTCATATTTATTTAATTGCTGCTATATTAAATCTGTATATGAAATTTAATACTATGTCTGAATGTGTTCGCCTTATATATACTTCTATATAAATTGAAAAAGATGAAGATCCTAGTATGTTTAAGGCGATGAATGATACAAATGATTATATTCAAACATTATATAATCATTATATCGATTTACTTGATAATGCTACCCCTAGTCGTACTGTTCCTCTATGTCGTCCTTCTGACGAGCCATCATCTTCTAAAAGGTAGGCCCGTGGTATGCCTGTCCATGGTTTTTCTAATTTATCTATTTGGAATAGAATATAGCTTACATCACAACGGAGCATAAATCGGGATGAGCTTAATTATTATTTGGGACAGACTCCAAAGACCTATGATGAAAATAGTGTCACTACACTGGAATGGTGGAAGAATAATCAAAAATAATATTTAGTATTATGAACCATGGCTAAGGATATGCAAAATGTTCTATTGTCAACTGTTGCATCAGAGAGCACATTTAGTCAAGGAAGGCAGCAGATTGGAGACAATCGACACTCTTTGAAAAATAATGTCATGAATATTTTAGTTTGCCTCAGAGATTGAATTAGATCAAAGCATAGGAATAAAGGAAGAGCAGAAGATACAGAAGAAGACAAAGAACTTGAAGAAATAATGTCAATTGGAGATCTTTCGGCACAAGCTAATCCAAATTACGGATTTGTTGATTTTAAAAATTATGAGTCAATTCTTGTTAATGTTAATACAGATAAATTGAAGAAAATGATTCGAAATATGTAGAAGTTATAATTTATTATATACAACTAATTGTAAGTTTGTAATGTGTATGTTTTAAATTTTATCAATATATTAATAAAGTCAAAGACTCATTGAGTCTTTTCATTTCATAATTTTTTTTCCTACAAATTTTGTATGATTCAATTAAATAAGATTTCAATACTTGAAAAAATATTATTATTATAGATAGTATATTATGAATATATTTGTTATACATTGTAAGTATATACAGTATATAATGTAAGTAATAGATAGTATATTATGAGTATATTAGATAAACATTATAAATATATATTATATAATATAAGTAATATATACATTGTAAGTATATATAATATAATGTAAGTATGTTATTATAATAGATAATATATTGTAAGTATATTTGGTATACTTTGTAAGTATATATATAATATATGATGTAAGTAATAGATTATACATTGTGAGTATATTAGATAGACATTGTAGGTATATATATTATAATATAAGTATATATATACTAATAGATAGTATATTGTGAGTATATTAGATATACATTGTAAGTATATATAATGTAAATATATCACTATAATAGATAGTATAATATTAGTATACTTGATATACAAAGTATGTATATATAATATAATGTAAGTATATAATTATAATAGATAGTAGATTGTGAGTATATAGTGAATATATTTTTATAATAGATAGTATACTGTGAGTACATAAATTGTTATAATTACTTCTAAATTAAATAGATAACGATACACTATATTAATGATTGACTCAAATTTTCGAATACATAAACGCCATAAAAAAAAATCAAGCCCAACGAACCCAACCCGGCCCGACCCATTAAGCCTGCACCCTATACCCTTAAGCATGGGCCGGGTTTTAAACAATTTTTTCACTATTCCGAACCGGCCCAGTAAGGGTCCGATCTGACCCGGACCGGCCCAGTAAGAGTTCGGTCTGACCCGGCCCAGCTCGATAATCGATGCTCCAAAAAATAGTGGGTCAGTCTGACCCAGCCCAGCCCACTTAACAGGTATACTTTTACATTATATTTATTGACAAAATTTATATATCTTAAATACTGTTAAGGCCGTTTGTTTTTATTAAAATTAATATATCTTTATTTGAATACTCATATAAATGTTAAGATATTATATTTATATATTAACACCAGATAATTAAGATTATTTATTTCTTGAGTATCTAACTATGAATTTTATCTTTATTTAGAAAACGATCAAATAGAGAATTCAAATAAATTCCTCTTAAAAATTATATCCACAAAATATTAGAGAAAATATTATATCACAATATAAATTAGGGAATAAGGGAAAATATACCGGTCAACTTTTTAATTTGGAGCGGATAGAACCCTCGTTAAAAAAAGAGGGACAATTTTAATTTAGAAAGAATATACCCCTCATTAGAAAAGAAGGAAAATTTTAATTTACAGCGGATATTAGTAGGTTTATTACAAACTTTTGTATAATATAATTTAAATTTAATGCCAAGTATCATTATATTTATAATGTTTAAATCAATTTAAATGGAAAACATGAATTAAAAACAGATAATTACACTCTAGTGCAGCTCATAAAGTTACATTACATTATTTAGTCAAGATTTTCAATGTTTAATTAAATTGGCCCAATATGACCTTCCTCCGTAATGAAACTCCAACATTGCTATAACAATAGTTTTTAATTAATTTTTCTTTAGCAAAACCACATCAAAGATACATTATTTTTGCTACCTTCTACCATTATAAATTGAATAAACCCAGCTACTCCACTTCCGTGGGAATGAATTTATATTTTAAAAGTCATCCAATAATTCACCTTTGATCTCCATCTCAATCAACTTACCAAAAACACTTATTTTCCAACTTACTTCATAATAAAACTCCACTATTGCTAACAACATATTCCTCAATAATTTTTCTTTCACAAACCCAATAGAGGATTGGTGTTCAACCATTGTTGATGTTTCAATGTTTGAAAATCATTTTTTTGCAAATAAGCTCTGTTTCAGGTGGGTCATTGCAAAGATCGATTATGTATTGAGAAGCCTAAATATAAAATTTTGGGTGATTTGGTTTAGTTTTTGAATTATTTTTTGAACGAGTTAGCTTTTTGTATAATATATATAAGATCATATATTATGGTATATGAATGTATAAATATTTCTAATAATTTTATATAACATTATATAATGAGTATATAATATTGTATATCAAAATTTTAAATATTTTTTATAAGAATAAAAGATGAACGATTTGTATATTGTTGTACACCGGATATATATTGTGTATACCGAGTTAAGTTTTGGGCTAATGATTCTAACTTAAATTTAAACTATATTTTTACAAGGTAAATTAGATAATTATACTTTTAAAAAAAATTCCAACTAAAAATATTGGCAAAATTAAGCATGTTTTTGGTTGCCACTAAACAACATATATTTGATAACACTTAATTATACCTCTCGAAAGAGATAGAGACGATCGTTAGCAGTATATTTTACCTAGTTAAGAGTCGGGGAGAACCGACAAGGAATAGGTTGAAACAAATCTATTAGCTATCACTATTCAGTCATAGTTGCTACTTCCCAAAAATAAACTTGCATAAAGTAAAAGCGGGGGGTTTGGTTGTGTTTCAGAAACAAAATAATAATGTGGTAACAAATAAACAAGATTGAAGTTGTAAACTATATGAAGACTAGACTAGGATTGTGTTCTCCATAACTTGTAAGTTAATAGACTAATCTTATTAATGATATTGTTCAATGTATTGCATGCAAAATCTAGTGAGTTGGGTAACATCTAATTCACTTTCCGGTCCTTCTTAGACGTATCTCATTCATCTCCTCCCAGTCTTAGAATGTATACTTTACTACTTTTGCCCTAGATCTCAGAGTACTATCTCCTTCCGATCTCAAGGAACTTAGATGGAGTTTATCCCTTCTTTCGAAGCCATACTCTCCGAATTTCTGTTGTGAAGTCTTTTCCTAATGACTACCTCCCTTCCGGGCAAACAATGAATATAGGCAAGTTCTTAATGCGTGCACTCACTAAGAAAGACTTTTGAATAAAGAAATCACAATACATTTAAAAATAATTCACAAATATCAATTCTACGTTTACCTATTCTAGTTAAGTCGTCATGGTTCCCACAAACCTAGTTGTGGGATTAGCCTTGCATAATTATGATGAATAACTCAATAAAAGATGAAAAAATCATGTATTAGAAGGCTTAAAAATAACAATGAGTCAAACTCACAATTGAATAAAAAGACTTGGATTCAAATCACAAAACTAGAACTCAAAAAATCTGAGTTGTGTATTCTTTCTCCCAAAGCTTTCTATGTGTGGTTGATGAAAAATCCTCCAACAATGGAGTTTAGTTCGTGTAATGTAGACTCTAAATAGTAGGAAAACATGTAAAAAATATCTAAAAGAGTAACCTGAAAATATAACACAAGAGGGTATTTATAGAAACCTAAAACTAATCCTAAACGAACTAGGAAAGCAACTTGGTTTTGGACTTGGATGGCACTGGACGGGAGCCACCACGGCCAGTGGTGGGCACCACGGCTTGTGGTGGCCTTCCTTGCTCATTGCCTTGGACTTTTGTGGCTGGCCATCCCACCACGGCCAGTGGTGAGGACCACGACTCATGGTGAGGCACTTGGTGGTTGCCTTGGCCATATTGCTTCTTGCCTTGGCTTCTATGTAACACCCCCTAAAACATTGTATGTGGTGTTTCAATTCTCGATGAAAATAATACTTCTTCTGTATTTTGGGCATAAAATTTTATAGATTAGTCCAACTTAGGTGATCCAAATTTCTGAATAACCCCAACGACATTACCTACAACTTTCACGACCATATCTTAAGATTCGGAGGATAGTAGGTCAAATAAATTATTTTTTGCAATACATGGTGCTGTGATGAAATAGAGTATTTGTAGAAGAAAAATCATATCTCATGGTAGGATGCTCCAAATAGGTTGATTCTTGAATGACATGAAAGTATACTTCTAGATCTACAATTCATATGTAGATACCAAATCCTAATTTGGAATTTATCTTGTTCAAACCAGCTCCGAAAAAGGGTATTCCATTAAAAGAAGGTTCATCTCACCAACAATGAAAAGATCTAGATCCATTTAACATCACCTATGACATCAATAGTCCTCCATTTGACATCATCCATTAGATCACAATCCTCCATTTAATTTTCAAGATCATCCTTTGTAATTATTTTTATTTATTGTTAGGTCCCTCCTCCACATTTATAAATAGCCACCTTATTTCTTCATTTTATTCATCAAGCTTTCTCAAGCAACTCTTCTCTCTATACACATTTTTATTCATTTCTCAAATATAATTTTAGTTTTTAGTAGTGTAGAAATACTATTTCGGTGATTCTTATACTCTGGATAGTACACAAAATGCTCCGGTCAGGAAAAAAAGCTTGGAGTTCAAGAGTGGTCATTGAGTTTTTCAATTCAGAGTAAAGTTTCGAATTCCAGGTATGTAAAGCTATTCATAACATTGGATTGAGTTCGTCCATGCACCCAATTTTTAAATTCATCGTAGTTGAGTTATAGTTAAGTTTTGCTCTAATTTTTTAATTCTAAATGAGTTGATTCTTCTTCTATTGAGTTAGATATATTTATGCATTGAGATTATTATTATTTTTATCTCTCATATTATTGGAATTATTGTTCATGGCTACCTTCCCATGAACCCTAATTGATTTGATGTTCATGAATATTTTTTATACATGTTTTGAGTAAAGATATTGTCTTTTAATATTCATTGAAAAAGAGTGATTTGAATTAATACTATATATGTATTTTATTAAGTTTTGAAAGAGCAAAAGAATTGAGTTTAAATGAATTTGATTCTTTGGGTTAAATGATGTTTTGAGTAAGATGTTTTGAAGTATAATGATTAGATGAAGAGGTAATGATGATGATGATGCATTGAGATGAGTTTTATGTTTTAAATTAAAGTTTAATGAGACTAGATGCTGAGGTTAATATGAGCACATATTTTGAAAGTAGTATTTAGCACCGAGTTGGGTAAGAGTTTAATTGACTCAAACCCCAGAACTACGTAGCCAGCGTATGATGGAGGTTATGCCTCTTAAGTCTCAAAAAGAGTAATTTGATGATTGGATCCAAGATGGTGATGTCCTTTACCCTGGCAAGGTATTGGATGGATGTGGCAACGACATCGCTACGTTGTATCATCACTAGCTCATAAGTGATGGTTGTCGATTAGAGAAACTCCAACTGAGTAAGCATTGCTTATTATTATTATTATTATTATTTTAAAACTTGTATTACATATTGATGTTGAGATGATGTTGAGTTCTGAGCCGAGTCTTCCTGAGTGGAGTTTCTTGATATCTGTCCTTACTTTCCTGCCATTTTACATACTCGTACATTCCATATACTGACGTCATTCGACCTACATCATTTTATGATTCATATACATGTGTTAGAGATCCTCAACAGGTGCATCGTTGAAGATCATTACTTTCCAGCTATTTGGTGATTCCTTCTTATATTCGGAGGAACTCTTTATCCTTTTATTGTTGTTGAGTATTATGTTTCTTTTGAGGTAGCCTTGGACATGTCATTGGTACCGTCTGATAGTGTTAGAGGCTTCATAGACAGAGTTTGATGGTGTCATTAGAGTAGTTCTCCTTTGAAACTACTTCTTCTAAGGATTATTTCTTTCATTTGATGTTGATGATGACGATCCCACACAAGTATTTTTATTTCACTTAAGTCTTCCGCTGATGAACGAATGATGGATACGATCAAGTGGTTCTCTCCGAGGCCACCGATGGTTTTTGAGTGCCAGTCACGCCTAGGGTACCCTCTCGGGATGTGACATCCTGGTGGTTGCCTGTTCCATGTCACTTCTTGCCTTGTGATAACGTCCAAATATACTTCTCGAAAAGAAATATAAATGATCGTTTGCAATATATTTACCAACTATAAGTTGGGGTCGATCCCACAGAGAATATGGAAGAATATTGTCAATAGCAAAATTTAACTTCATAGTCCTTATTTTAAAAATGAGGGATTTAAATTGAAACAAAAATAAAAAGAAAACAATAATAGCTTGAACTAAATATTTATTTGTATTTACATTATTAGAAGTAACTAGGAATGTGTTCCCCATGATTTCATAATTCAGCAAGAATATTGTATTAGTAATTGATTTCAGTTCTTAGCATGCAAGATCGGTAAATTAAGTTCACCTAAGTCCTTGATCCGGCAAATAAGTGAATTTCACTATGCAACTTGATCTGTCGATGAGTGTATACTTTACTATCCCTTACCAATAATTCCATATTTAGCTATCCCTTGATCCGTTTAAGCTAATTAGATGAGGATGACTAGCCCCAAATCTCGTTGTTTAATATTTTTTTCCATTCGTTACCTCCTTGATTCGGCAAGTAAGAATTAGGCGAGCTCTAACGTTTGCAACCGTTAAAAAGCAATCAAAGCGAAGGGAAAATAATACATGCACAAAAACTATTCAAGAATCAGTTTTTACATTAACTTACTTCGATAATTCATCATGGTTTCCATAAATCCAATTATGCAATTTAGCTACTAATAATTTGAAAATCACAATTTAGAAATAATAGAAAAGAATCTTAATTCTGAACTTGCAATATTGAATATAATAAATGTCACGACCCAACCCCGTAGGCCGTGACGGGTGCCCGAACCGGACACACACGCGTACCCCTGCCACCTATACATAACCTGTCTCCTGTTTATACCCAAAATGCATCAATATGTACGAAAACATACAAGCCGACGAGGCTGTAGTACTATATATAGGGTCGTTCCATAACACACATATACGCAAGCCGACAAGGCTGCCACAATACAGGGAACGCCCTAAATCACAAGTCATATCAGTACAGCTGTACATTCATATATATAAATTAGATCCCACTCATATACAACTTATATACAACCTATATACGGCTCATACACCACTCATATACAGGCACAACCCACATACGTATCCACAGACCTCTAAGAGTAAGAAAACAGTAACATAAGGCGGGACAGGGCCCCTGCCGTACCCGTAACCAAACGAATATATACACCACGTTTAGTACCAAAATCAGGCTCCAGCACAATGGAGCACTTCTGGACTGCTGAGTGGAACCCCTATGCTGGTGGATCCCCAAACTGTGTACCTGTACCTGTGGGCATGAACGCAGCCCTCCAGAGAAGGGGGTCAGTACGACATATGTACTGAGTATGTAAAACATAATATAGCACAACTGAACACATATCTGAAACAGCGAAGCAGGGGATAACATATCATATGAAAACTTATACCTGTACCCTGTGAAGTATCAAAGTATGCATGTTTACATTATATCGTATAGCCGGCCCTATCAGGGGTCCGGTGGATACATCTGTAATATCGTCATAGCCCAGTGCCATCACCACCTTATTACCACGCATCATCATATATATACACACGTATCCCGGCCCTCTAGTGAGGGACTCGAGGAATAATGCAGTGAGCTGCGCACAAGAACATATCCTGGCCCGGGACTCAGGGAAAGATGGGTCACAGTATACACGAGTAGAGTAATGAGCAACTATATGCAATTTAAATCATTATCGAAGACTCAACCGTAGAAGAAAATTAAGCTATTGTCTGAGAATCAGGATTGTAATGTAATCACCTTAAATGCCCTTTAAATGCCATTAGGGGCTATACTAGTTAGTGTTTCGGGGTCCTTAGACACGTACTAAGATAATGCTAACTGCTTAAGGACTCCAGAATACATGTTTTCATATAGTCCTTACAACTAGGAGCCCGTATATTCATTAAGTCCTTAGTATAGGTAAGGCTCAAGGAAAGTAGCTTAACTATTATAAAAGTTCATTACCCAGAAGTGAATAAAAGACACTTAGAAATGGAATTACTTCAGAGATCACATCATTGTTTACTTACCTCTACGACATGCCAAAAGAAGAGAAAGAATAGGCTTTACCTACCTCTTATGGATTCCCCGTAATCGTGTCCACGTCGTTGTCCTCGAAACCTATTTAACACGGAAGTAAGGCAAGTATTAACAACCTTAGACTTTTTAGCAACTTAGACTACCTACGAGTATTCATCGATCTCGCCCCCTCGCTCGCATCCTCGACTAGTTCCTTAACCAGTTAAGAAGTTAACGAAAATCGGACAGCACCTCCCCTATAACGCGCCCTATACGAATACACAACCATGTACTTAGCACCTTCAGCTAACCAACAATACAACCAGCAGCCCAAAAATATACATATTATGACAATATTACACAATATAAACCCTCAACAATTCACTCGAAACTAAGATACCAAAACTAGAGTTTTTAATCTTCCTTTCGCGAATTCTTTAATTGCAAAGCGGAGGGTCGTGTGGATGCAACCAGCAGCCACCCACGCCCTTAGAAACACACATTCCAGCACCCTAACAACTCATCACACGACCAGCAGTCACATACCACAAGCACGAGGCATTATTCGATTACAATTAACTATAGCGATTCCAATTTTGCTTATTTCGAACGTCGAACTTTTGAAGCCTTTTCCCCAACTTCCAGCAGATCCTAAGGTGTATAATACACTCTAATTTAACATCATAAACTTCAAATTAGAGGGGAAGAATTTACCTTTCCCAAAATTGGCTAAAACTAGCCGAAATTGTGCCTCGGAACTTCTTCAACGTGCTGAAATTGAGCGGGCTGCTTGTGGTACTTCCTCGCTGCCCCAAATTGAATTTTTAGGTTATAAAACACCAATATACAACTTAGGGACACGTCAAATAATTAATTCACGGAAAGAAACCCGGAAGCTTACCCAACAAGGGTCAAATCCGTAGCCCTCTCTCTTGCCCCTTTTCACGTTTTCTCCCTTTTTTTCCTTCCAAATTTCAGTTGCAACGCTGGAGTTTTAGTTCCATGAACGTATTAAAACACATATATACGTATCCACGTACTTAATACACACCGTATATAATTAATTCACGGAAGAAAGTTGAGAAACTCACCTTTAATCTTCAAGAACCAAGGCCGCCTCTCTTTTCTCTCTTCTCACATTTTTTTCTCTAAGTATAGCTGCTGTTTTGGATAAATTAACAACTGAAGTATTACATATTCATATATATATGAGGTGACACATGTCAGCCCCTAAGGGTGACACGTGTCAGGCCCTCATTGGGCCACCTCAACCATGCGGCCAATGGGGTGCTGCCACATGGCAGCGGGGTCCACCTCCCCCAAGCAGGTGGGTCACCTACTTGACCCCAAGTAGGTGGGTCACCTGCTTGCTTAGGGATGCCACGTGTCACCCTCCTATTGGCTGCCCCGCGAAATTTTTTTCTCTTCCTCGTGGGTTCGTAATCTCGTCTTAGTTTAAGAGCCTATATCATTCATGCTATGAAAGCTTGGTATGTACTCAAATAGATTTAGGTAAGTAAAACTTCTAAGTTAGAGGCGTACGTAAGCAAATCAAGTCCTACGACTCATCGCTTGGCCTCCAACTTCCTCCGACTTCTCTTGACCTTATCTCCAATCTTCCCTACTGTGGGGTGTCACACTCTCCCTCCTTGGAGTTGTTTAATAGCGTCGTAACTTAGGCGTCTTACATGATAGCTTCTAAGTAACTGTAGAAACGTTTCGAGTTCAAGAATGTGGGGTGTAACAATAAATTTACAATCTTTAATTTTTGAAGATATAATAAAAAAAGTAGAGAAGAAAGAATAAACCAGTTTTCTCTGGTCTTCACGGTGGCTCTTTCAAAATTCCCAAGCTATAAAAATCTAAGTCCTAGGTTAAAAGTTAATTGTGAGCTTTCTCTCTCTAAAACTTCTATCTAGCAAGAGCTCTCAAGGAAGGGCATTTTAGTCATAAAACAAAAATGCCGGTGGACCCACCATCGGACGTCGAAAAATTTCGATCCAAATATGGGATCGAAGATCCCGTCAATACGAATCCAACGCAAGTTATTACATCTTCTAATTCCAAGTATAGCTCCTCTAATCAGCAAAACAATGAAGCGATCAATACTTGTGTCACTGCTGAAGAGCTAAAAATTTTTCAAAAAATCAACTATCTTCAAAGTCGTGGATTGATTCAACTAAAAGGAATTGGAGGAAATGAATCCTCATCAAAAGGACAACATACAGTCCAAATTTCACAAGAAAAAATTGATATCAGTGCGCACAATGAAGAGGCGCAATCTGCAAGAACAGCCACAGCACACACGCAGGAACTGCGCCTCCAAATTCGAGCAGATTCCGGCCATGTTGGTGATGGCGCAGTAGCAGGGGTTTGCGCTCCTTGCCAAGATGAATCTTTGGGTATAAGTTTCGCCGGAGGAACCATTGCCGGCGAACATAGTGATGGCGGCGCCGGAGCTCCGGTGACCCAAATCGAACAAGATGAATGCCAATATGTTTTACAAGATGCTGCGCATCTTCCCACCCATGAGCGCCATCTCAGTTCCTCACCAAAAGCTTCGAATATCTCCAGGAACACTGACAGTACATTTCTCGCCGGAGCTCCGACGAACTTTCCGGCACAACATCAACCTCAAAAGAAGCACAATGAGGGTGCGCATCATTCTATCAAGGTAGGGAACTTCGAATCTTCCCCAAATTGTTCAAATTCAAAAAGTCATCAAGACGACTATGGTGGTGCCGGAGCTCCGGCGATCCAATTGACTGGAGACCAATGCCAAAAGGTTCATCAACGTGTTATACAGCTTCCAAGCTATCAAGGGTGCCTCGAATCAGTGCCAAAAAGCTCAAATTCAAAATGTCGTCGAGACACTCCTCAAGTTGAAGAACACTGTAACATGTATGTTCAAGCTGAAACTGTGGATGGTGTGTTGGTTCATGACCAATACCAGCAGAAAAGGGGTAAAGTGCACACATTGGAATGCATTGAGGATCATGATCATGTCCTAAAAGAAGGTGCTGATCAGCAATGCAATAGTAGTCCTACAGTGGCTCCTCCAACTAAGGTCTCTACTGTTAGAACTTCTGATATGCAACTCTCTGTGTCCAAGAACTCTGAGGAAATGCAGGCTCCAGTTCAATATGTTGGCCTTGTGAATAAACACAATGCACAGGGGAATACTTCCACTGGATATGTGCAAAAACAACCTGCACAGTTGAGTGAGGGACCCAATGTGAATCTGCAACCAGTTCAATATGTTATAAATGATCAACCCCCTAGTACTCAGACAGTTGCTGCAGAGATAAACAAACAAAAGAGTAAGAGCCAAGTCCAAGAAGACCATGCTACTGATCAGCAGCAGACCCATAAACAAACCAAACATACTCCTTACATTCCCAATAACCAACCTTTGATAATTTCTAACAACTTTGAACCTGTAAAAAATAAGTCTGTTAGAACTGAACCTAGTAGACCCCATGTGAATAGAACTAGCCTTGCTGTCCCTAATCATATTAATCATGTGGTACCTCAGGCCTGGGCTATTGGAAATAATCCTGCCACCAAAACCACCACCCAAATAAGAAATCCCAATCCTAATAATCCCATTCCACCAAATCCTGTGGTCACACATACTCTAGCAACTAGGCTTAGAGCCCAAGAACATGTTCAGAATGCTCCAATACATATCTCACCTCCTGAAATCACAACCAAACAAGGATACCCTGCAGTGTTGTTTACAGAGGAAGACTTCATGGTTAACCTAGCAGATAGATGTAAATACACTCTAGTTGGAAAATTTACACATACCATGCCTAGAATGGAAGTAATTAGAAAGGAGTTTATCCTCCAAACAGAGCTTAAAGGAGGAGTGAAACTAACTCATTTCAACTCTAGACATTTATACATTGATTTGGAAAATGAGTTTGATCACTCCACAGTTTGGTCAAAAGGTAAAATGTATATCCAAGGCCAACTTATGAGATTGCAACTATGGACTCCAATATTTAAACCATAAGAGGAAACTCCTTTGGTTCCAGTATGGGCAATCATACCTGAACTGCCTTGGCACTGCTACTGTATGGAAGTGGTCACACCTCTGTTATCTCCAGTTGGGAAAGTATTGTTCTTAGACTTGGCAACATACAAGAAAACCAGAGGTAGTGTGGCTAAGGTAAAGGTTCAAGTTGACCTTACCAAGCAAAGACCCCAACATGTCTGGATGGGTTATGAAAAAGATGTAAATGGCAAGGGAAGATGACAACCTATTCAATATGAAGGAGTGCCTGAGTACTGCCAGCACTGCAAGCACCAGGGTCACAACCATACTGCCTGTACTGTGAAGAGAAGAGAAGAGGAAAATAGACAAAAGAATTCTCAAGCAGGAACTGCAGCAGCCAAGTCTAAAGACCATGAACATCCACAAGCTGACAGGATTCAAGTTCAGAACAACCATTCAGCAGCTAATATACCACCTCAACCACAAAATGCCAATGCTAATAGGGAGGAAAATGGTTGGCAAATTCAAAAAAGAAAGCAAAATAAAGGACTCAATACTGTTCAGCAGAACCAGGACATCAAAACCACAGCAGCACAAGCCAAAGGTAAATATGTGCCAGTGCAACAGAACAACACAAGCTCAGGTAAGTCTTCTAACCCTAAAGCTATTTCCATTATCTCCAATACTTATATTGATCTTGTTCCACAAGATCAGCCCACTAACTCAAATACAGGACCACAAAGTACTCAAAAAGGTAATGTTATCTCTGAAGGTCAGAGAAAACCCTATAGAAATGATGCTACCACCTCCCAACAGCCAAAGAATCAAGGAACTCATGGTAATGAGATCACCAGGCATGCTACTAATTCAATTATCAATGTGGAAGCCAATGAAATCAATGCTACAAACCCAGGTATTGACTTAATGCTCCCACACCCCCATGGCTCCCCCACTACTTTATTGAATGTTTTATCTGCTGATGCTGCTGAAGTAGTTGAAGAAGGTAAGGAAAGGGGAAGTCAGGAGATCCCTACTAACCTGCAGGAAGGGGGTACCAAGGGGAGGGAATCTAATTTGATTGACCATAGGCAAGACTATGAAACCCCTGCAACCACTCTTCAAGCTACTCCATTGCTCAGTCAACAAACAGATGTGCAACATATTACAGAGCAAAGTTTGCAAGTCAAGGTGCCAAATAAAGGGGATACTGAACAAAATCAGTGTGCAACACCTCATTCATTGAATAACAAATCTACTCTATCACTGAGTAAAAAGAAAAGGGAGGCACTGAAAAAGAGAAAGACTATACAACCACAGCTTGAGACTCAGCCAAGAGTAGATTATGTCCTAGTTGAAAACCAAGCAGGGATTCAGGTTCCTTCTATAGAGCATTGTGAACTTAATCAGAAAACCATAGCAGATGATTCTGAAGAAGAGTACTCAGTTACTGATCATGCCATACCTCTTCAAATTCATGATGTATCCAATGAGAGGCAGATGCTGAGTAAAGAAGGCAGTTCAGAAGACTTATCTGATGAATATAGGGTCACTCACTCTGAAGATGAGGAAGACCCTGACCAGTGGGAGGATGAACAACAAGAAAACCACCTGGAGGCATTCAGATCTACTATGACAGCCTCATTGCATAAGGAAAATCAGCAAGAAAAGGAGAAGAATGTGCCACCATCCAAAAGTAAGCAAGAAAGGAAGAAGAGTAAACAAAGTTCTATTAGCAGTTCAGATAATGTTGCTTTCAAAAGCAACATCAACACAAGGTCCAAATCCCACAAGTTATTATGATTAGTACACTTTGTTGGAATGCAAGGAGTATTGATACTCAAGGTGACTTAGACAGACTTCAAAGGTTGAAATACTACCACAAGCTCTCTATGATTGCAGTGCTGGAACCTTTCTCCAACAAATCTCAAATTCAGTTCCACAGAATTCAGCTAGGTATGGATAATGTTATGTCCAACTCCAATAGCAAAATCTGGTTATTCTGGAACAAAGACATTGTTTGCAACATTATGGACCAGGATGAGCAGCAGATCACTTGTGAGATCACTCATGTGGCCTGTCCTAACAGCTACCTAATTATCTTTGTCTATGCAAAGTGCAAGGATTACATGAGAAGAGACTTATGGAACAAGATGTTGCAGTTCTCCAGTAAGGAGATGCCTTGGTGCACCATTGGAGATTTCAATGTTATTATAGATGTTGAAGAAAAGATGGGGGGCCAGCCATATAATATGAACAAGAGCCTTGAGTTTATTAGTGTGATAAAAGCATGTGGACTCACTGATCTGGGGTTCTGTGGGCAGAAGTTCACCTGGTGCAACAATAGGGACAAAGATGCTAGAATTTGGAAAAGACTTGACAGGGCCATGGTTAATGACTCTTGGTTAGAAGTCATGCCTGTAACAACTGTCAATCACTTGGCCTTCACAGGATCTGACCACTGTCCTCTACTGCTGGAAAGCATGGAAAAACAAGGTAATGTTATCAAGTATTTCAAATTTTTAAACTGCTAGATAGACAATGTTAATTTCATTAGCACTGTAAAAGCATGTTGGGATAATCCTGTGGAAGGAAATCCAATGAGAATCTTCCAACAAAAGCTGAAAAGAGTTTCTAATACTCTTAGTAAGTGGTCAAGAAATAAGTTTGGGGACATCTTTGCCTCAGTAAAAGAATATGAAGAGCAGGTGAGACAAGCTGAAGAGAAAATAATCAGTGACAATACTGAAGAGAACAGGTCCAAGCTACATCAGATCAATGCTCAGTACATCAGATATCTGAAGATGGAGAAGGCTATCTTAAAGCAGAAAACTCAACTTCATTGGTTCAAAGATGGAGATGCCAATACTAGCTATTTTCATGCTATTATCAGAGGAAGAAGAAGAAAGTTATTCATCCATCAAATTAGTGATGAACAGGGCAATACTATTCAAGGTGAAGACAATATTGCAAGAGCAGCCACAACACACTTTGAAAAAATATTCACTGGAGAAGAGAGACTGATCAGGGAAGATGTTCTTAAATGCATTCCAAAGATGGTTACAGAGGAACAGAATGAGAGCCTACAATCCTTACCTACTATGGATGAGCTGAAGAAAGTTGTATTTTCTATGAGCCCTACATCAGCTGCTGGACCAGATGGAATGAATGGGAAATTCTTTCATTCATGCTGGGATATCATCTGTGAAGACCTACTGAAATTAGACCAGTATTTCTTCAATGGACATGGTATTCCCAAGTTTATTTCTCATGCATGCTTGGCTCTACTTCCTAAGAATGAGCATCCTAACAGCCTCTCAGAATACAGGCCTATTTCTCTCAGCAACTTTACTAACAAGATCATTTCTAAGCTGATAAGCCTCAGAATTGCTCCAATACTGCCTCAGCTAATCTCAGATAATCAATCTGGATTTGTTAAAGGTAGGAGTATTTCTGAGAACATAATGTTAGCTCAAGAAATCATCCACAATATTAAGAGACCAAAGGCTGGGGATAATGTGGTGATAAAGCTGGATATGGCCAAGGCCTATGATAGGGTCTCTTGGTCATTCATTTGTATGGTCATGAGGAAAATGGGGTTTGGAGAAGTGTTAATTGATATGGTTTGGAGGATTATGTCAAACAATTGGTACTCAGTCATCATTAATGGTGCAAGGCATGGCTTCTTCCACTCTACAAGAGGACTCAAGCAAGGAGACCCCCTATCCCCTATTTTATTCATCATTGGAGCTGAAGTTCTGTCTAGACTTCTCAACAATCTTCAGCACCATTATTTATATACAGGATTCCAGATGGAAAGAAGAGGTCCTCAAGTAAATCACTTGAGCTTTGCAGATGATGTGATCATTTTCACATCTACCAACAACTTCTCACTTACACTGATTACCAAAACTCTTAAACTGTATGAAGCTATTTCAGGACAACTTATCAATAAAGATAAGAGTCAAACCATGATGCCACTGAATACTCCCTCTGGTGTGGTGGAAAGGGTCAGCATGATCACAGGATACAAATGCACTCATGGCCCAATCACTTACCTAGGCTGTCCCTTATATATAGGAAGACAAAGGATCATATATTTCTCTAGTATGGTTTCTAAGGTTCTAAGCAGGATCAGGGGATGACAGACTAAAATGTTAAGCTATGGAGGTAGAGTCACCTTGGTGAAATCAGTGCTGCAATCCATTCCTATACATCTGCTGTCAGCTATCAGTCCTACCAAGACCACCATAAATCAGATCAAAAGACTAATTGCTGACTTCTTTTGGGGATGGGATACTGAAAGAAGAAAATATCACTGGGCCTCTTGGGATACTCTCAGTTATCCTTATGAGGAGGGTGGTATAGGTGTTAAAAAATTAGAGGATGTGTGCTTATCCTTCCAATATAAACAGTGGTGGACTTTCAGATCAAAGAAGACACTATGGGGGGAATTCCTTAAAGCAAAATACTGCTAAAGGGCTCATCCAGTCATAAAAAAGTGGGCCACAGGACAGTCCCTCATGTGGAAGCACATGATGATCAATAAAAAAGATATTGAGCCTCATATACAATGGAGAATCAAGTCTGGAACAAGCAGCTTGTGGTGGGATGATTGGTTAGGGGTAGGTCCATTAGCTTACCACAATGAAAGTCTCCCTAGATTGAATAACACTACTGTCTTTGAACTAATGGAGAATGGAGGATGGAAGGCAGAGGAAGTAAGGAGACATGCACCCCCTCAGCTGGTGTGCAAAATTCTCAGCACTCCCATTAGCTATATTCCAAATATGCAGGATCAAGCTATCTGGAAGCCTAACTCTCATGGTAATTTCACTTGTTCATCAGCATGGGAGTTGGTAAGGAAGAAAAAGACAAGATCACTCACTAACAACAACATATGGCACAATAGTATTCCTTTCAAGGCCTCTTTTCTGCTTTGGAGACCTTTCAGACTTAAACTCCCCACAAATGACAGAATAGTAGCCTTTGGACAGGATCCTGCTGCATGCTCTTGTTGTTATAGAGCAGGTCTTGATGATATAGACCATATCTTTGTATCAGGTTACTTTGCACAACACATATGGAAGCACTTCTCAGGATCATGGGGACTTCAACACAGCACCACACCATTAAAAAACCTTTTAATGAGGTGGTGGCTAATCAAAACCAACAGTGATCTGCATAAGCTAGTACTGCAAGCCATACCTATTTTTGTGTGTTGGAATCTATGGAAGAATAGATGTACATGCAAGTATGGAGGCAAGAAGTCTAATGCAAGTATGGAGGCAAGAAGTCTAATGCAACTAGAGTAATCTTCTCAGTAACCAAAGATCTATATATGCTTATATCTACTGTGTATCCATATATTGATTTGCCAAGTAAGTGGGCAGACTTGGTTACCATGGTTGGAAAAAGCCAGCAGGATTTGAGAGTAACCAAGGTATGCTGGACTAAACCACAGCCTACAATGGTCAAGCTAAACACAGATGAGAGTGCCCTTAACAATCCAGGGAAGATAGGGGCAGGGGGCATTCTTAGGGACCATAATGGAGTGCTGATATATGCCTTTGCATCTCCACTAGGCTTTGGTTCTAATAACCAAGCTGAAGTACAAGCAGCTCTTATTGGTATTCAATGGTGTCTACAACATGGCCACAGTAGGGTAGCCCTAGAAGTAGACTCTAAGCTACTGATCAAGTGGCTCAAACAAGAGATGAAACCACCATGGAATATTCACTCCTATCTCACTGAACTGCAGGAATTGGTTAGCAAACTGGAAACTTTCCAGTGCAGGCATATCTTTAGGGAAGCTAATTACACTGCAGATTCACTATCAAAGGAAAGCCACATGAAAAGCTATACACAACACTACTACAGCTTTCAACAGCTTCCAAGAGAGACCAAGGGACACTACAAAATGGACAAAGCTGGCATGGCTAGCTTCAGGAGAACTAAGATGAAGAAGATCAATCAACCAACTTGAAGGAACTTCTTCATACCTTGTAATATTAGCTGATATAAATAATGATAATCAGGACCATTGTAAAAGGGAGAGTCTCCCTAATTTACTGCTTTTATAGAATAATCTCCATACCATTAGATTTAGGGGTTAGAGTAGCTATCTCTTCCTTTCTTTTCCTTTTGCATATGCAGATAGTTGCAGGTCTGGAAAATTTCAGGGTGAGCAGCAGCATGTGGACCTGTACAAAGGCCTCCAATCTTTGCAGGGTTTCAAAAAAATACTATATTGACAAGGCCCAAGAAGTTTCAGCCCAAACGGATAATTGGAGATGTTAGGCGAGCGACATTGAAAAATTCAGCTGCCTTAAGCCTAAAGAGATGGACTTTAGTAATTTGGATCCTCCAACTTGGGAAACAAGCCTTCAAACTTTGCATGGCTAAAGAAAAGGATATATATGCAAATCTCATGAAGTTTCAGCCCAAACGGATAATTGGAGACGTTAGGCGAACGACATTGAAAAATTCAGCTGCCTTAAGCCTAAAGAGAGGGACTTTAGTAATTTGGATCCTCCAACTTGGGAAACAAGCCTTCAAACTTTGCATGGCTAAAGAAAAGGATATATATGCAAACCTCATGAAGTTTTAGCTCAAAAGGATAATTGGAGACGTTAGTCGAGCGACTTGGAAAAAGATAACAGTCTCCAAAGCTCTTACTGAGGCTAAGATGTGCAGGGTGTGTTGCAGCATGAGGACATGCACCAAGGCATCCAAACTTTTCAGGATTTTAGAAATTACTATTATGACTAGGACCAAGAAGTTTCAGCTCAAACGGATAATTGGAGACGTTAGGCGAGCGACCTTGAAACAATCAGCTATCTTAAGCCTAAAGAGAGAGAAATTTGCTATATGGAAGCTCCAACTTGGGCAAAAAGCCTTCAAATATTACAAGGCTAAATAAAAGTCTATATGTGCATACCTCATGAAGTTTTAACTCAAACGGATAAGTGGAGATGTTAGTCGAGCGACCTTGAAAATGATAACAGGCTCCAAAACTCTCTTTGAGATCCTTTCCTTTGTGTTAGCTATTGCTGTTGCAAGTTCTTTCTTGCCTTTGGTTGTTTGTTGTATTGTTGCAGGTTGCTCCAGGGACTCATCAACATGTACTAACAACAACTACATAGAGGACATCAAAGATACAACCACCAAATCAAACATCTCCACTAAGAGGACTTCACAGGGCCCTTTCTGGTTATTTTGCTTGGTTGAATACCTCTACTTTCTTGATGGTCTATGTGCAGGCACAATACCATCTAGGGCACCTTGGCAAATAGAAGGCAATAACATGGAAACATCAGCCTGCCCTACTAAGACTTCACAAACACATCAGCCCTCCAACCAGGCCAATTTCTTTCCTGAAATACTAGCAGCACCAATTCTGCACCATAAAACTCCTGCAGCTCTTTGTTCCTTTTGTTTGTCTATCTTGTGCAGGTACCATGCAGCTTTGAACATAGCATTGGAGTTGCAGCAGCTGAGAGTGGAATTCTTGGACAAGCATCTTAGCAACATCACCTGCATATCTTACATTACAGCAGCAGCAGTGAATACAACTGAGTTACAGCAGCAGATACATTGCAGAGAAGGCAATAATATGGAACTCCAGCAGAACAAGTTGGAGCTACTCACCAAGAACAATTACTCCAGAAGTCACACCACAACACTAACAGCTACACTGCAGAGATGCAGCAGGTTGTATGCACTGCAAGTAACAACACCATTGGAGACCTTTGCTTGTTTACTTGTTAGTGCAGAACTACACCAACAACATGGGATACCTGGGATGCAGAACTACAGAAGATTGGAGTCTTACAGGGGAACTACAACAGCTGACCTTGGAACTCCTCCAAAGTGCAACAACAACTACAACAACAACACCTATAGCAAATTAACTGAGATGCAACAAGTACAGCCTTGCACTTTCACACCTCAGACCTACAACATACAACAACTCTCAACAACAACTTCCAACAACAACAGCTTCTGAAATACAATCCAAACTACAGGGCTGATCTGCATCTTGGCATCTATTGGGCCAACATGTGGAATGACCTATGGTTATTTCTCTGAGCAGAGTATAAGAACAACAACAATTGGAGCGGTTTCTTCCAACAATCCATTATTTTGGTGCAACTGAATGTATTTGGAGCAGCAACAGTCCAACAGCAGCAACAACTAAACACCCACAGGTGTTTGTTACTTTGGTTACTTGTCTATGTAGACCCACAGAACTTCAAAAGAAGGGAGACAGCAGGCTGGCATGCAGGAAGCTCATCAACACTCCATCCATGCCAATTACCATGCTGCAACAACATGCAGCAGCAATCACAACATCAAGCTACACAATCTACCAACAACAACAGCTTCAGAAAGCCTTTTGGTGCAGCTGGATGGTTAGCTCAACAACAACTATTGGGCCTTCTCAATTGTTTAAGTCGTGCAGGTTGTATGCAGATCTTCAAATGCCTGATGCAATCAACAAGAATCCAGACCAGCAACACAACACCCTATTCTTGGAGCCGCACTCAACGGCTATCAAAAATGAAGCTAATTTTCAATTTTGGTCACCGTTGTGTGTCTCCTGGTTTAGTTGTACTGACCTTGAGCCTTGTGTTGGAGTTGTGAGGCTGATTCTGGATTTAGGGAAAATCGATCCTCCCTCAGTTATGTTTTCTCTTCTTAGTCGCATTGTACCGAGAGGAGTCCTCTCATAGATTTAACGCTTTTCTAGTACATAGATAGCACCTTTGTACCAGGGATAAGTATGCCGACCTTAAAGCCGGCTTCTCATCCATCTTATTTTTGGAGGTAAGGCTTTTCATGTCCCCCTCCTTGTACTTGTTCTTTTGTTCTGTTTTATATAATGAGGAAAATTTCGATTAAAAAAAAAAAAGTTAATTGTGAGTTGTGTATTAGTTGTCTGAAAGAATTATTTTTTATGGACTATTTATAAATGTAGAAAACCCTAAATAAAATAATTGAGTCCAAAATTAATTGGGAAACAAAAACCCAAAAGAATTTGGACAGTACACGTGCACAATATTGCACCGACTCTAATGTTTATTCCGTGTTGTTCAAAGATTGCCACGTGGTAGAAGATAACGAATTCTTATTGATTTTTTTGAAGAATCTGCAAACATTTGAATATTATATAAATATAATATAATATTCAATTTAATTCATTAAGTTGCTAGCTTAATTTTCTTCTTTAATCTGTCTTCTATAATTTGTTTTGGCTCCAAATTTCTTCAGTTTTGCGTCAGATTAATTCAACAAATAAAATATACTATTTAGCACAATCCATAAAATTTATGCTAAAAAAAATATAAAGACTAAATGTGAGACAATTAATAATTAAAAAAATATATTTTTGGCTTTACATCAACACTCCACAATTAAACTTTTGCTCGTCCTCGAGCAAGTATTAAAGCTCATCTAAAAAAATATATCAAACTTGGAACGCCATCACTTTGATTGATACAAATAATTAGGCCATACACAAATTTTAAAATATCAAGTACAATTTTCGATCATTATGCAAGATATACAATAAAACAACAAACCTCTAACCTTCTAACCTCAAGGAAGGACTCAAACTCAACAAATTTAAGTTTGCTCACCTACTCCATCAAAGAAAGCTACTAAAATCACCTCTCTATCATGAAACAAGTGTCCTCACAAGAAGAAATAGTCCACACACTCAATTTAATAATTGAATATAAATTAAGGACTTAGCATCAAAGAACAACTCTCACACTCACAAAAGAATTCACGTATACGCACAAAGTACCATAGGCTTGCCCATTATGTACATCTCCACTAATTAAGCATGCTCGACTAGAATCAAATAGGACTTTTAACGGGTTGTAATGTAGGCTAGGGAACGGATAGGAAAACACTTTGCATTTTAACACTTCATCACCCATTATTTTCTCCTCTTTATTTCCAGCCCTTTCTTCAATAATTATTTCACTAGTAATTTCATCTCATCAAGAATGTTTCAATCATTATAATGTTTTTTCTTTTTTTTATGTCACATTCTTTCGAAGAGAGCTTCTTTTTTTTCATCACTTTGCAGCTATCATTGATTACCTTTTTGTACTCAACCATCCCTTTTATTCAAATTTAACAATTATAATAAGTCTATAATACAGTGCTCAAGGAAGCAAGGTGCAAAAATTAGGGATTCAACAAAAGAGTCAAGGCATAAATATGACTACCAATATATGGTTACATTCTCAAAAGTGCTAACTAGTGATATAATATTTGAAAAAGGCTAAAATTTACAAGACAAATCAAAGAAAGCCTATTATCATCTTCTAAACAGAGCAATACTTTTTATTTCGCTTCAATAACATGCAGGGCAAGTTCTAGACTAAGATGCAAAACATAAAATATATGCAAACAACCTCACCACACATGGCACAAATCTCAATCAAGATGGATCAATTTTACTTCTAAGATAGATAGGGTCATTACAAATAATAAAATAATTATATACAGAGTCACAAGAATGAGTTTAGGTGTCAAAACGTCTATAATTTAATGAGTACTCAGGCGTTCAAAAGAAGATACACCCAAAATTAGGCCTAAATAGCAAGTATCAAATAACAAACGTCTTTTCTTTTTTTCTTCTAACAAATAAATAAAAAAATGAAAAGGAAAACCTAATTTTAAAATAATAAAAGATACTTAGTTCAAAGAGACCCCACTCGAAAAAAAACTGAAAAGAAAAAATAAGGGGCGCACGAAGTATGCTCTAAAAAAATCTAAGAACAAAAAAGACTATTTTAATAATAAAAGAAATATCTTTTCGTATTTTTGGTCTTTTTTAAAAAAAAATCAACTAAAAATAAATAAATAAATAAATAAAATACTACAGCATACTTCACCCTTAAAATATTGGAAGATATTCCACTCCACACTTAAAATCATGCTTTGTTCCCAAAGCAATTTATAGAAAAGAGATGTAGCAGAAGGGTAAAAAATACTCCCTGAGACCCTCTAGGGCCTAGCTATCAACATGTTTCTCCAATTTTAATCAAGGATTGCACGCACCCCACACTTAAGCTCAACACGTGTACCTTAGCTCCAAATTTGGGTACTCAGACTTCCCCTAAATTTGAAAAATAAAAGAACACAAAAAAGAGACACTATAAAAATAAAAATAAGAAGCTACACTACAAATTGGGTTGCCTCCCAATAAGCGCTTGATTTAACGTCGCGTCACGATGCTAGTCACTTGACTACTCAAACTTCATCAAGTTTCCACATGGGTTGCCTCCCATGAAGCGCCCGATTTAACATCACAGCACGACACCATCAATGTTACTATTTTTCCTTCCACTTTGAACTTATGAATTGCATCCCTGACTTGTTTTCTAATTTTCTACTATGCTCAAAGGGTGGTGGTATAAAAATAAATAAACCAAACAATAAAAATCATATGTTGTAATTTTTGCCTTTTAAATGGGGAATGTAATTTTTTGACCTTTTCCCAACAAATTCAAGAATATAGAAATATTTTTCCTCTTCCGTACGTTCTTCCATATGCTCGGATGGTTCAATTAATATCTCATCATCTAAACATAATGTAGAAAAATGATTGGAATGAGGTCTAATATGTCCTAACTCATGAATTGTATTATTATTTACACCCTCATATTTACACACACTAGAGTTTTTAAAAATAATATTATCTACTTCATCACATAATTCTACTGTACTCTTCTCAACAGTGACAACATCAATAAATGTATGATCAAGTAATTGGCCCTCCAATTTTCGCTCCTCAAGTTGGCCTATAAACATATTTTCTTCCTCACTAATTTGTTGGGTGTCAAACGCGTTAATCTTTGCATTCAACGCATCATTTAATTTGTAAATATCCCAAACAAACATATTATCCACATACATGAGCTTAGTTATTATTTTATAGAATAGTATCAACAAATCTTCCATGTCCCAATATGGCTTATCATGTTGAAAAAACACTAATCTGTAGGAGTCCATAATATCAAAAGTACAGGAATTACAAGAATACTTATCACTGCATACTTTTTCAGATGACATCTCAAGAAGAGTAAAAATAAATAATAAAAATAACAATAATAATAATAAAAAATGTAAAAATAATACTAAAAAAATAATAAACTAAAAAAATGAGGACTCCAAATCAAAATAAATACTAAAGACAATTTCTAAGTCATATTCCCCAGATGTATGCTTTACTAACCCTTACCAATAATCCCAGATTTAGCTATCCCTTGATCCGTTCTAGCTAATTAGATGAGGATGATTAGCCCCAAATCTCGTTCTTTAATCCCTTTTCCCATCCATTACCTCCTTGATCCCACAATCAAAGTGAAAGGAAAAACAATACATGCATAAAACTATTCAAGAATCAATTTTTACATTAACTTACTTCTATAATTCATCATGGTTCCCACAAACCCAATTATGCAATTTAGCTACTCATAATTTGAAAATCATAATTTAGAAATAATAGACAAAATCTTAATTCTGAACTTGCAAAATTGAAAATAATAAATTCACAATCTTGAACTCTTGAAGATATAATAAAAAAATAGAGAAGAAAGAATAAACCAATTTTCTCCGATCTTCACAGTGGCTCTTCCAAAATTCTCAATTTATAAAAATTTAAGTCCTCGGTTAAAAGTTAATTGTAAATTATGTGCTAGTTGTCTAGAAGAATTATTTTTATTGACTATTTATAGATGTAGAAAACCCTTAAATAAAATAACTGAGTCCAAAGTTAATTGAGAAACAAAAATCCAAAAGAATTTGGACCGTACACCTTTATAATATTGCACCGACTCTAATGTTTATTCTGTGTTCTTCAAAGGAAGCTAACAAATTGTTATTGATTTTGTTGAAGAATCTGCAAACATTTGAATATTATATAAATATAATATAATATTCAATTTAATCAATTAAGTTGCCTGCTTGATTTTATTTTTTAATTTGTTTTGGCTCCAAATTTCTTCATTTTTATGTCAGATTAATCCTACAAATAAAATACACTATTTAGCACAATCCATAAAATTTATGCTCAAAAAGAAAAAATAAAAAGACTAAATGTGAGACAATTAATAATTAAAAAAATGCATTTTTGGCCTCACATCACCTTGGTATTTTGATGGATGGACACACCACCATGGTGCCCCCACGACTAATGGTGAGGACCGCGACTCGTGGTGAGGCTTCCTTGGTGTGAGCCTTAGCCAATTTCTTGGCAGCCTTCCTGGGAAGTCATCTTCAGGACTTGAGGGTGCTTTTCACGGTCAGTACTACCTACCATGCCCCGTGGTAGCTGTCTTGGTGGGTATACTTGGTCACAAAATGTTGATTTAATCTCCCAACACCCATTCCAAGGTCCTTCAAGTTCCGGTGAAGTTCGTTCTTTGAGTTCTCCTTTCAAGTTGTCGCGAAACCTTGCCAAACTCAAGTCAACCTAGAACTTCTTGCATATTTTTCTTTTCCTTTGACCTCACCTCAACACCAAGCTACCAACACCCTTTAAGATAAATCAAAATTCCACATAAACCATGTCAAATACCATCAACCAAAGTGTACTTCAATTTTCCTAAAACTAACTAAAAACACATATCAAACTAAAAAAATGCACTTTAGAACTTATAATAACTCCTTGCTTTGAGCATCGTAAATGTCGTATTTTAGCGACTCATCAACTTAGAATTGTTGCTTGTCCTCAAGCAGTAACAAAACACAAACCAAATGACGCACAAATACAAGCAACTCACAAGAAACATATAGCATCCTTGCAACATAAAACTCATGCTCAACTACAATCATGCAATGTACTCATGCTCTAACCAACTCGCGAGGATTACTTCATGACATTGTACTATCCATATGTAATGACCTTGAAAGTCATTTTTGGAAATTATTGTAAAAATACTATTTTACCCCTTTCGATAGTTTTTTGAGTCATATTTGTTTAATATCTGATGTCGGTTCCGTAGGTTTTTTGAAAAATTGAGATTTTTGGTAAACTTTGAGTTGTAGAGGTTTAGAATGATTCAAAAGTAGTATTTGAGGTCATTCGGAGTTTTGAGTCTTGGAACAGAATTTTGTCGATTCCATCAGTTCTGGAATGTTGAAATTTGTCTGGAAGAGTTGACAGAATCAATTTTGGAGTCATATCGTGGATTTGAGGGGTTGAATTGGAAATAGTTGAGTTTTTGGCCATAGATTTGACTTTAGTCAATATTTGGAGATCGGATTCTTGGAATTGAATTCCGATGACTCCATTGGATTTGAAGGGTGATTTAAGGCCTAGGGAGAGTTCTTGTGTATTTTTTGAAAGCTCTGAGGGCGTTTTAGTCTTTTGAGGCATAAAGTTGATTTAGTTGTGACTTTTTGGTTTTTGGATCAAGAAGGCCTCGAAATCAAATTCTGATGGTTCTGTTGAGTCTAGAATATTGAGTTTAGTGGGAATGCATATATGGTTTGTGTATACGGGATCCCAAACGAATCCCGAGGGTCAATTTTAAGACTTTGAGACTTGGTGAAAATTCCTGGTTCTGGTGTCTTCGCTTAAGAGAATGGGGTGTCGCAAAATCGACCGTCGCTTAAGCGAATACCCTGTTATGAAAACGAAGGACCAGGTTTTGTGAAGGATCATGAAAGTGACTAAAGCAACCTTTCTAGCAATGGCACGGAGGTCGCGAAAGCGGTGTCCTCTTAAGCGAACCCCTAGCCGCTTAAGTGACGTCAGAGATGTTTAAGGTCGGGGTTTAGTTGTTTTCCCCCATTTTCATACCTTGGGAGCTTTTATAGGCAAATATTAACGCAGGATTTCTTATGTTGGTGATTGGGTAAGTGTTCTTGACCAAGAATGTACGCTACCCATCCATTTTATCATGATTTTTGGTTTCAAATTGAGGATTTGGGACCCCAAATTTGAGGTTTCTTCAAGAACTTGAAAGATTCCTTTAAAGGATGATTGAGGCTTGATATCAACCCTATTTTTGAAATGTTTTTGCTACTGAGTTCCTACGACTGAGAGGAACAATTTTATCCAAAAATTTTCGGATTTAAACCCCTATTTTGTGAAGTCAAATTTTGAGCCTTTGACCCTTTGTTCCCCGAATTTCACATTCGTAGTATCGTTGGAGTCGGTTTCTGATTGTGAATCAATACTTGAATAGATTATGGAGATTCGAAGTATAATCAGAAGGGCAAGGAACACGTGATTTGATTGGTCGCATCTTGGCTAAGGCAAGTGGACTCTTAAAACTCCGTGAATCTCTTAGAATTTCTGAATATCCTATTGTATATATGTTGGGGAAAAATTGGGATGAGGTTACATATTTAATTATGATATGAACTAATCTAAAATGAATTGACGGGTTAATAAAAGGTGATGTATGATATTTTTGAGTATTGAATATTACATGCTGTAATCTAGATATCTACATATATTTGATGAAATACTTGATAGTCTAATTGTGATTGCGGTTTGTCTAAATTGATTATTCCTTATTACTTGTGTGAGCATACTGTTTGCATTAGTTCTGAAACACTGTGATGAGAGGTATAGGATTGTGAGAACGAGGTTATTTTTTATCAGAGATATGATATGACCGAGGTCATTTCTGGCGAGAGATTGATAGGATGAGGTTATTTCCAGGAAGATTATATTGTCGAGGTCATTTTCGGCGATAGATTGATAGGTCGAGATCATTTTTGATGAAATTATATTATTGATGTCATTTTCAGTGAGAAATTAATAAGTTGAGGTCATTTTCGGTGAGATTATATTGTCGAGGTCATTTCCGGCGAGATTATATTACTGAGGTCATTTCTGGCGAGATTATATTGCCAAGGTCATTTTTGACAAGAGATTGATAAGTCGAGGTCATTTCCGATGAGATTATATTTTCGAGGTCATTTTTGGTGAGAGATTGATAGGCCGAGGTCATTTTTAGTGAGATTATATTATCGAGGTCATTTCTAGCAAGATTATATTATCGAGGTCATTTCCAATGAGATTACATTGTCGAGGTCATTTTTTGGAGAGAGCATATGACTGAGGTTATTTTGGTGAGGTTGTGGGACCGAGTTCATTTTCGATCAAAGTTTATCATGTCGACGTCTTTGCCAGCAATTGCACATATACATGATCATTGAGTGTGCATATACATATTTTGTATATCTGTGTTGACAGTTTGATGCTTATTTGTGACTTGTGAGTACTTGTATGATACATCTTGTGATATTGAGTTGTGATCTGTATCTTATTAAACTGTATAGTATGAACTGTTAGGTTGGGCTAATTTTTGTGCAGGTCAAAGTCTGTAGGTTCGGTTTGGTTGGAAATAGAGTACGTATATTCTTTTAGATTTACTTAATTTTTCTTGTTAGTTTGTAGGGTACTGCGTTGTTTGGTACTCACTCTTTCTTCTACACTTGTGTAGGTTCCGAGTCTGGACTTTGATCTCCGTCTCTTTTCTTGATCATTTGAGGCTTTTGGTGTTGAGAGAGGTAGCCATTGATGTCCAGCAAACTCTCGTACTTCCTGTATTTTTATGCTTTACTCTGTTTGAGAGTTGAAGACATATTGAGACTTGTACTTTTGTTTCATTTTTGATATTTAGCGGCTTGTACATGTGACAACTAATCTTTGAGGGTATTTAAGGTGAAAGACTTCCATTTTTAGTTTATTATTTATTTATTTAGACTATTTCCACTATATTTATTAAAATAATGGGTTTTAGGCTGACTTGTTCGGTGGAAAAGGATATGTGTCATCACACCTAAAATTGGGTTATTACAAATTGGTATCAGAGCTCCAGGTTTATAGGTCTTACGTGTACAAGTCAAGTCTAAGTAGAGTCTCGAGGATCGGTACGGAGACGTCTGTACTTATCTTCGGGAGGCTATGAATACTATTAGGAAATCCCTTCACTTCTTGATTCTCTGTTGTGCGTTCTTGGTTCGATCTAATATCTATCGCTTCATTCCGTCCTCTCCCTTATAGTGATGGCTCGTTCTTGGTCCTGTATACGTGCAGTTAAGATATCATTGCTTAGTTTCAGTGTTAGATTAGATATTGAGGCATAAGTGATATATTTAGGGAAAGGATGTGTGATTGGACTTGGGATGCTTTGCGATTTGAAAAATGAGAGTAAGGTTATGGTTAAGTGATATGTTTCGAGGATATGGTATTTAAGGATGAGCGAGGGTTGAGAGATTTTATGAAAATCATACCTTTCCAATCAATTATTCAACCACGGGGATAGTGCTTGTATGACTTATACGATATCTGAAGTAATTCACTACTTACGAATGGTATGATTAAGGGAATGAATATGTTATAAGCACTGTGACCGTGGAGACTACAGTCTGTGAAGTTCGTCAAAAAGGAATGGGTGTGTGTGGTATATCAAAGAGGGTCAAAATACGACTACTATGAAGGTACTTATGTTCTCTTGGTTAGGGTTATGGGTCGTGTGCTTCTGCTATCGGCCTGACTTATGGGAGGGTGTATATAGCTTTTGGCTAAAGACGGAAATGCTTGGTAGTATTTTTGTAAGTACTTAATGGGTATAAATGTGCAGACTAGTTGAGTATAATCCTCTCAATGGATACGATGTGACAAAGTGGTGGATCCAACGGGTGTTCACACTGTGGTACTAGTCATATATGGAAACTGAGACATCCAAGGAGTTGTCAACTACTTCACTTACCCGGGTTATGAGGTCTGATGTTGCATTATCGGTTGAGGAAATCAAGTGGTTGTTATTATGAACACTTGAATTAAGCATTGATTATAAGGAAAATTATAGTGGTGGATCAAGTGCATCAATCTCGTCTTGTCTCTTTGGCAAGGTATGACACCATGGTTGGCATGATTATATTGGGGACCGATTACTCCAAGATAAGCGGAAAGGAGTAGACTCATATTAAAATAATATGATACGAGTAAGGAAAGTCTCAACAAATATACTGGTGCGAAGGCAGTTTGAGATGTTATTGAGGAAGTGTGATTAAAAATGGGGCTGGTCCTTTAGATGTGGTTAGAATAAAATGGGTATAAGGTATCCTGTGGATGAAAGGATTGATTTTGAGATGATGGAGAGGTTATTGAACATAGTACTAAGAGTTTGGGATGTTCCATGATTAGAATACATCTGTATGATAGGAGCTTTTCGGTTAAAAAGATACAAAATGATAAGGATGATTGTGGGTGGCTAAGGTTGCAATTTGGTATTACCTTTTTAACATCCCCTAAAAATGTTGTATACGAAGTTTCAATTCTCGCCTAAAAATGATACAGCCTCTGTATTTTGGGCATAACTCTTTATAGGATTGTCCATATTGGGTGATTCAAATTTCTGAGTAACCACAAGATCATTACCTACAACTTTTTTGAACACCATAATTTACTTTTCGGAGGTTAAGTAGATCAAATAAATTAATTATTGTAAGATAGTGTGCTGTGACAAAATGGAGTGTTTGTAGAAGAAAATTCATATATCACTGTAAGATGCTCCAAATTGGTTGATTCTTGAACGACATGAAACTAGACTGCTATATCTACAATTCTTATGAAGACACCAAATCCTAATAAGGAATTTATCTTGTTCAAAAGCAGCTCCAAAAAGGAGTATTCTGTCAAAGATAACTCATTTCACCTACCATGGAAAGATCTAGATACATTTGACATCACTCATGACATAAATTGCCCTTCAATTAACATCATCCATGGCATCATAATTTTCCACTAAATTTTCAGATTTTTCTTTATAATTATTTTATTTATTGTTAGGTCCCTCTTTTCCACCTATAAATACCCACTTTATTTCCTCATTTTATTCATCAAGCTTTCTCAAGCAAGTCTTCTCTCTATACACTTTTTTACACTTTCTCAAATATAGTTTTAGTTCTTAGTAGTGAAGAAATACTATTCTGGTGATTCATATACTCCGGGTAGTACACAAAACGTTCCGGCCAGGAGAAAAGCTAGGACTCAAGAGTGTTCATTAAGTATTTCGGTTCTGACTAAAGCTTCGGATTCCAGGTATGTAAGGCTTCAATGAGAGTATTTCTTCCACCCTCATGTCTAAATTATTTTGATTATATGATAAATTATATTTATTTTGTTTAAGCTCTACTCTAAGTTATGTGGATATTTATCCATGGGTTCTTTCACCCATGTAGTCCAAAAACTCTTTCAATTAAGTCTCTTGATTTTAAGTAATATTTTCTTATGGTAATTCTTAATTTTACTTAATAGTATGAATCATGGTTAAACTAATGATTATTGCTCTATTTTGATGCAACATAATTTCATATGTATGAATTGATGGTTTACAAGTAATTCCTCTATTTAAAGGATCTTGAAATTCATGGTGGGTTGTTTAAAACATGATTTTTAATTAATGGATTTCAAAGTATTTATGTATATTTATTTACATACATATTTGCAAGTTGAAGTGATTTAAACCCACCTAGTTTTACTATATTTTTAATAAAGTTTGACTTGAAAGCTTTGACTCTAAATAAATGTTTATGAAAGCAATATCTATGATAAAAAAGGGAGTCTTATGAAATGAAAGAATAATGAAATGATATGAATGATGTATTCTTTATGCAATAAGGACAATTCTTGCATATTTGAATTATCAAATGTTTTAATGAGCTATTCTACCGAATATGATGTTTGAATTCTCAAGTTATATGCTATGAATATTTTGAAGTATAAACTATTCTGTGAGATTGACTTAACACCGAATGAGGCATTGAGGTGGGATTCGGTAAGGGAATCCTAGTAGCAACCCCTTGTTTCATTAACTATGTGCCAACATAGGAGCCCTTGTAGGCTTAGGCTAATGGATCCATGAAAACCCTTAAAGTTAAAGCTAAAGAAATGAATGAAATTGACGGAGTTCTACCTGGCAAGTAGTCTCCCCGGCCAACGTAGGGGGTTATGTTGGATTCCATGTAATAGCTCGCATGGTCTTAAATGTCGGTTATGGTTATTTTCCCACAAAATGAATGTTTTAAAGGATATCTATATGATTTATTATGCATGCATTACCATATTACATAAATGTTATAATGTTTCTTCAATGTTCATGCATCCTTACATACTTAGTACATTCAAAGTACTAACGCATACTCTTTTGCCTACATGATATCACCCTGTAGGGACCAGTGCTCCTCCTCATTCTCCTCCACGTGGCTAGTTGAGATTTCGTTGAAGACTACTTTTGGTGAGTTCCCATGTTCCGGGAACAATACTCCTTTATCTTTCTAGCTTATGATATGTTAAGATATTTTACTATGGCATTTCTTCTATTATGATTGAGGGTGAGCTAGGGACTTATCTTAGCCCCGTTAAATCTAATAGTTAGAGGTATTGTTGGACATATGTAAGTTGAAGATTTACTATTTTGATTTCTGCTTGTTTATTTATCATCATTACCTATGAAAGGCTAAAAGAATGATAAGAGGCTTATTTGAGGTACTTTCGGGTTCCTCATTCTCCATGTCACTTCTAGGCCGTAGGCTTGGATCATCACAACCTTTCAGGTAGCATAGTTACATGGATAGTGTATCATGAGTTGGAAAATGCTCGAGTAAAATCGAGAGGAGTTCAACTTATAGAGTAAATGAAATGTAGTTTCACCTTCAGAAAGTTGTGAGAGCAAAATTACCTATTTCAATTGCAAGGGATAATGATTTATCTTCCGAGAGTTGATGAGCTAAATTCAGAAACACGTGGTTTTATTCGTTTTTCTCTGGTTATAAAAATAGTATCCGGTGTTCATCAGTTGGGCTGATTATGCTTTGAGAGTGAAGTCTACAGACATATGACTAGTAATGTGGTAAGTTCAGTGGTTTCGAGTTATTTTTTGACTGGTACAATTTTGGGTTCTTAATGAGGGACATGGTAAGGTCGATGGATTGGTGTTTGATGATAAGGAAAGGTATGTGATTTCATAAAAATCTTTGAGGTATGGGCTAGTATCGATTGATGAATGAGATTGGTTTACCTAGTTTGAATCGAACTCAGGTATTGGATTATAAGTCTACAATTGTGGTAGATGGTTTTATCAAGATATGAATCGACAAGGTAAGAAACGCTTGATTTTGTCGATCGTTGAGTATTGGGAAGGACTTATGCATGGTTTGAGTTATATAGTTGACTACCTTTGATTGTAAAAGGATTCGATGAAGTTTCATTCGAGGAGTTGATTTAAGGTAAAAGGTATTATGCCGTGGTTGTTTGGCCAAGGAACACTAACGATAAATGAGTTGTGGAATGAAACAAGAGTCTTGCATAGTGGGTACAATTTAGGAGGTGTGAAGAAATAAGATATCGAATGTAAATCCTTAGTTCAAGGTTGAGGATGGTATACGACAATACAAGGTGAACTGGTTCAACATAGATGTATTATGAGTCATCAGCTACTTTCTAAACACCTGGTATTTGTGTTCGTGATAAACAATGACGTATGAGAGGTTATGTGTTTTGAGTTGGGTCATATTGTTCAAATTATGGTAGGTTACTCATAAATGCACCATGTAACACCACCCAAAATGTTATATATGATGTTTTCATTCTCGATGAAAATAATATCGCTTCTGTATTTTGGGCATAACATTTTAATATGATGGTCCAAATTAGGTGATTCAAATTTTTGAATAACTCGAACATCATTACCTACAACTTTTTTGAAGACCATATTTTAAATATCGGAGGTTAAGTAGGTCAAATAAATTAATTATTGTAAGATATGATGTTGTGATGAAATGGAGTATTTGTAAAAGAAAAATCACATCTCACTGTACGTTGCTCCAAATCAGTTGATTCTTGAATGACATAAAAGTAGACTTCTAGAAACAAAATTCATATGAGACACCAAATCCTAATGAGAAAGTTATCTTTTTCAAACGCAGCTTCGAAAAAGGGTATTCCGTTTAAAGAAGATTCATCTCACCAACCATGGAAAAATCTAGATCAATTTGACATCACCCATGACATCAATAGTCTTCCATTTGACATCACCCATGACATCACAATCTTCCATTAAATTTTTAGATTTTTCTTTATAATTATTAGTTTTATTGTTAGGTCCCTCCTTCACACCTATAAATACCACTTTATTTCATCATTTTGTTCATCAAGCTTTCTCAAACAACACTTCTCTCAATACACTTCTTTACTCATTCTTAAAATATAGTCTCAAAATATAGTTTTAGTTCTTAATAGTGTAGAAATACTATTCCGGTGATTCATTTACTCCGGATAGCACACAAAATGCTCCGGCGAGGAGAAAATGCTAGGATTCAAAAGTGTTCATTAATCCTTCGATTCTAAGTAAAGCTTCGAATTCCAAGTATGTAAGGATTCAATGAAAATATTCCTTCCACTATCATGCCTAAATTATTTTGATTATATGATAAACTATGTTTATTTTACTTTAAGCTTTATTCTAAGATATGTGGGTGTTTATCCATGAGTTCTTCCTCCCACGGAGTCTAAATCTCTTTCAACTAAATCTCTTGATTTCAAATAAAATTTTCTTATAAGTAATTTTTATTTCTACTTAATAGCGTGAATCATGGTTAAACTAATGATTATTGGTTTATTTTGATGCAAAATAATTTCATATGTATGAATTGATGGTTTTCAAGTATTTTTCCCTATTTAGCTCTTTAAAGGTTCTTAAAATTCATGGTGGATTATTTAAAACATGATTTTTAATTAATGGATTACAGATTATTTATGCATAATTTTATTTACATAATGTTTGAAAGTTGAAGTGATTTAAACCACCTAGTTTTACTACATTTTCAATGAAGTTTGACATTAAAGCTTTGACTCCAAATAAATATTTATGAAAACAATGTCTATGATCAAAAGGGAGTCCTTTGAAATAAAAGAATGATGAAATGCTATGAATGATGGATTCTTTAAGCTATAAGGACAGTTCTTGCATATTTGAATCACTAAAAGTTTTAATAAGCTATTTCACCGAATGTGATATTTTGAATTCTCAAACTATATGCTATGACTATTTTGAAGTATTAAACTATTCTGTGGGATTTACTTAGCACCGAATGGGGCATTGAGGTGGGATTCACTAAGGAAATCCTAGTAGCAACCCCTTGTCTCATTAACTATGTGCTAACATAGGAGCTCTTGTAGGCTTAGGCTAATGGATCCAAGAAAGTCCTTAAAGTTAAATTTAAAGAAATGAATAAAGTTGACAGAGTTCTACCCAGCAAGTAGTCTCCCCAGCCTACGTAGGGGGTTATGTTGGATTCCATGTAATAGCTCGCATGGTCTTAATATCGGTTATAGTCAACTTCCAACAAATGAACATTTCAAATACTATTTACATGATTACTCATGCATGTATATATCCACATATGTATAATTTAAATGATATCTACTTCATTACTTATGCATGCACTCATATATACACTTTACCTTATAAACGTCCTAAATGTTTTACTTTGTAATGCATGCCTACATACTTAGTACATTCAAAGTACTAATGCATACTCTTTTGACTACATGATATGATCATGTAGGGATCGGTGCTCCTCCACGTGGCTAGTTGAAATTTTGTTTGAAGGCTACTTTTTATGAGTTTCCATGTTCCGGAAATAATATTCCTTTATCTTTCTAGCTTATGATATGTGGAGATCTTTAGACACTTAATATGAAATTTCTTTCTATTATGATTGAGGGTGATCTAGGGACTTGGCTTAGCCCCGTTAAAACTAAAAGTTAGAGGTATTGTTGGACATATGTAAGTTGAAGATTTACTCTTATGATTTCTGCTTGTTTATTTATTTTCATTACCTATTAAAGGCTAAAATAATGCTAAGAGGCTTATTTGAGGTACTTTTGGGTTCCTTATTCTCTATATCACGTCTAGGACCTAGGCTTGGGCCATGACAAACTTGGTATTAGAGCTTGAGGTTTTGAATGGTCCTTAGAGTCCAACATACCGCGTCAAATATGATATTGTTCATGGTTGTGAAGCATGCCATAACTTTGAATATGAGACTATGGGACGTTTCGAAAAGTTTTCACTTCTTTTAAATTCATGGCATGCCTTAGAGTATCCTAAGCTTTTCTTTAACTAACGGCCAATTTTGTGTTCTCTAGATAATGACTCATAGAAAAGCACCTCCAAGAGCAAATGTTGATGATGAGAATCAAGCTCTTTTGGTTCCTAATGCCCCATAACATGAGGAAGGGGTAATCCATGCCGAGTTTCGCAATATCATTATGTTTTTGACTCAAGTCGTATCCAACCAAGGGCATAAAGGTGTTCCTCCTCCCTAAATATAAAATTTGGCCTCTAGGATTCGGGATTTCCAAAGGATGAATCCACCCGATTTTGAAGGTTCTAAACTAGATGAGGACCCTATGAAGTTCATTGATAAGGTGTATCAGATTGTGGCTATCATGGGTGTGCCACCAAATGATAATGCTTATCTAATGGCCTATCAACTCAAAGGTGTGGCTCGAGTGTGGTACGAATAATGGGTTGTTAAAAGGGATGAAGAAATGGGGTCGATAGGATGGGAAGAGTTCAAAGGTGCCTTCTCAGACCTCTTCTTCCCATTAGAGCTAAGGGAGGCCAAAATCCAAGAGTTCATCAACCTCCGTCAAGGAAGTATGAGCATAAGGGAGTATGCTCTCAAATTCACTAAGTTGTCAAAGTATGCTCCCTTCATAGCCTCCGACCCAAGAGCTAGGATGAGCAAGTTTGTTTTCGGTATCTTAAGATTGGTGTCCAAGGAGTGCAAAAAGTCCATGTTGAGGAGATGGACATCTCTCGGTTAATGACTTATACAAAACAAATTGAAGAAGAGAAGCTGAGAGAGAGATCAAGAGGGTTCAAAAAGACTAGAGTGGATGGTGGTGGGTTTAACCCTCAAAGGTCCGGTTATGGTAACAATGGCAAAGGCCAAGGTGGGAAACGGTTTATGCGAAAAGGTTCCACCAATACTCCTACTCTAAGGTTCAACAAAGACAAGGGTGCTAACCCAATAGTTCCATGAGAGAATGTTGGTGCTCAAACTTTCCCCGCTTGCAAGAAGTGTGAAAGAATTCACAAAGGAGAATGCTTAGCCAGCTTCAATGAATGCTTTAAGTGTACCAAAATGGGCACCATGCTACGGATTATAGAGGTGGTGGTGGTAGGCCTCAATTACAAATTGCTCATGGTCAATGCACCAACCCTTTTTATGCCTTATATGGGAGACAAGAGGTTGAGGATGCACTTAATATCGTTACCGGTATGTTAATGGTTTTTGCTTTTGATGTATATGCATTATTAGATCCAGTTGAAAATTTATCGTTTGTTACTCCATTCCTTTATAATAGGTTTGATGTGTCACCCAAAATATTATTAGAGCCCTATTTGGTGTCTACCCCTGTTGGTGAGTCGGTTATTACTAGAAAGGTCTATAGGGGTTGTCCCGTGTATATCTTGCATAAAGTTATTCCTTGTGATCTCATTGATCTTGACATAGTAAATTTCGATGTCATTCTTAGAATGGATTAGTTACATGCATCTTATGCTTCCATATATTGTAGGACTCATTGAGTCAAGCTCCAATTTCTAAATGAGTTCGTGGTTGAATGGGAGGGTCGTGATTCGGTGGTGAAGGGTAAGTTCATTTCTTATCTTAAGGCCCAAAAATTGATTTCTAAGGGTTGTATTTACCACATTGTGAGGGTTAGGTATGTTGACTCCAAAATTCCTCCTCTTAAGTCAGTTTCCGTAGTCAATGATTTCCCCAATGTCTTCCCCGATGACCTTCCCGGTGTCTCACCCAAAAGGAAAGTTAATTTTGGTATCGATCTCCTCCCCGATACCCAACCTATCTCTATTCCTCCTTACCGAATGGCCCCAGCAGAATTGAAAGAGTTGAAGGAACAAAATTAAAGGACTTGTTAGAAAAAGGGTTCATAAGGCCAAGTATTTTTCCATAGGGTGCTCCCGTATTATTTGTGAGAAAGAAGTATGGGTTACTTCGAATGTGCATACACTACCGATAATTAAATAAGATGACCATTAAGAACAAGTACCTAATCCCTAGAATAGATGACTTGTTTGATCAATTGGAAGGGGCAAGTCACTTCTCCAAGATCGACCTTTGGTTCGGCTATAACAACTAAGGGTGAGGGAGTGTGACATTCCCAAAATGGCTTTTCGAACAAGGTATGGTCACTTTGAGTTTGTGGTAATGAGTTTTGGATTGATGAATGCGCCAGCAATGTTCATAGACTTGATGAATACGATTTTCAAACCTTACCTTAATACTTTTGTGGTGGTCCTCATTGACGATATTTTGATTTACTCATGGAGTGAGGAAGAACATAAGAATCACTAGAGAGATGTGCTTCAAACATTGAGGGATAGGCAATTATGTGCAAAATTTTATAAGTGTGAATTTTGATTAAAGGAGGTGGCATTTGTTGATCACATAGTGTCCGGTGATGGGATCAAGGTTGATCCTAAGAAAACAGAGGTAGTCAAGAATTGTCCTAGACCGTTGTCTCCTTCAGATATTAGGAGCTTCTTGGGTCTACCTGAATACTATAGAAGGTTCGTCGAAGGATTTTCTTCCATCTCATCTCCTCTGATGAAATTAACCCAAAAGAAAGCCAAATTCATATGGACGGATGAGTGTGAGAAGAGTTTCTAGACCTTGAAATATCAACTTACCTCCGCTCTTGTTTTGACTCTACCGGAAAGATTAGAAGGGTTTATGGTTTATTGTGATACTTCAAAGATTGGTTTAGGTTGTGTCCTAATGCAAAACAGCAAGGTCATAGCCTATGCTTCTAGGCAATTAAAGGTGCATGAGCGTAACTACCCTACCCATGACCTTGAATTGGCGGCCATTATTTTTGCTTTGAAGATTTGGCGGCATTACCTCTATGGGGTGCATGTGGATGTGTATACCGATCATAAAAGTCTTCAACATGTGTTTACCCAAAAGGACCTTAATCTAAGGCAAAAGAGGTGGCTAAAACTCCTTAAGGACTATGGCATGAGTGTGCACTATCATTCGGGTAAAGCTAATGTGGTTGCCGATGCACTTAGTAGAGTATCTATGGGGAGTGTGGCCCATGTTGATGAAGGAAAGAGGGAGTTAGTGAAACATGTTCACTGATTGGCTAGATTAGGGGTGAGTTTGTGTGGTATCGATGTTTATTGAGTTAAAGAAATTGGTAAAGGAAAAGAAGGTAGAGGTCTTTTCCCAAGGGGGATATGGGGTGCTATACTACCAAGGTCGAATATGTGTTCCAGATGTGGATGGTCTAAGGAGTTTGATGTTGATGGAGGCTCATAATTCTATATAATCCATTCATCCCGGTTCGACGAAAATGTACCGAGACTTAAAAGAGTTCTATTAGTGGGGTAGCATGAAGAAGGACATAGCAAAATTCTTGTTCGAATGTCCTAATTGCTAACAAGTGAAAGCTGAACATCAAAGGTCGGGTGGCCTAGCCTAAGACATTGAAATCCCTACTTGGAAGTGGGAAGATGTGAATATAAATTTTGTAGTGGGTTTGCCTCATACCCTGAAGCGTCATGATTCGATTTGTGTAATTATTGATAGAGTGACTAAGTCGTCTCACTTCCTACCGATTAAGACTTTCTATAGTGCCGAAGACTATGCCAAGCTGTATATTTGGGAGTTGGTGAGGTTGCATGGTGTGTCGCTATCCATTATTTCAGATCGTGGTACCCAATTCACTTCTCACTTTTGGATATCATTTCAAAATGGCCTCGATACTAGTAAAATTGAGCACTGCATTCCATTCTCAAATGGATGGGCAAGCCGAAGGATGATTTAAACACTAGAGGATATGTTAAGGGCTTATGTGTTGAAGTTTAAAGGAAATTGGGATGATCATCTACCGTTCATCGAGTTTTCCTATAATAATAGTTATCAGTCAAGTATTGAGATGACACCATTTGAGGCTTTGTATGGGAGACGATGTAGATCCCTTGTTGGTTTGTTCGAAGTAGGTGAGATGACATTGTTGGGCCCTGATTTGGTACTTTATGCTTTAGAGAAGGTGAAGATCATTAGAGAAAGGTTGAAGACGTCTCAAAGACGTCAAAAGTCCTATTCCGATACTAGAACAAGGGATCTTGAGTTTAATGTGGATGATTGGGTGCATCTGAAGGTTTCACCCATGAAGGGTGTGGTTCGGTTTGGTAAGAAAGGGAAATTGAGCCCTAGGTATGTAGTGCCTTATATAATTGTGTGATGTGTTGGCAAGGTTGCATATGAGTTGGAGTTGCCATTGGAAATGGCCATGGTTCATCCGATGTTCTATGTGTCTATGTTGAGAAAGTGTGTGGTTGATCCTAGTTCAATTGTTCCTTTGAGATTAGTGAATGTGGAAGAAAACTTGACCTATGAAGAAATTTCGGTTGAAATTTTAGACCGGCAAGTTAAGAGATTGAGGAACAAAGAAGTTGCATCTGTTAAAGTCCTTTGGAGGAATCAAGAAATTGAAAGTGCTACATAGGAAGTGGAAGAGGATATGATTAAGCAATACCTTCATCTTTTTCCCTTTACCCAAACCTAAGGTATTAAATTATCCTTGCTCAATTACTTGAAATCCTTGCATTTCAACTTTTCTTGTCATATGCTTGCAAAATTATGAAATATATTTCGAACAATGTTTTAAATTACACTACTGCATTAATGATAGGTTGTTGCTTTACAGTCTACTCTACTCAAGCTAATCTTGCCTCATTTGAGGACGAATGTTCCCAAGGGGAGATAATGTCACACCCCCTAAAAACGTTTTATATGGTGTTCCCATTGTCGATGAAAATAATATCACTTATGTATTTTGGTCATAACTTTTAATATAACTATCCAAATTAGATGATTCAAATTTCTGAATAACCCAAACATCATTACCTATAACTTTTGTGACCATATTTTAAGTTTCGAAGGTTAAGTAGGTCAAATAAATTAATTATTGCAAGACTTGGTGCTGTGATGAAATGGAGTATTTATAGAAGAAAAATCATATCTCACTGTAGGTTTCTCCAACTCAGTTTATTCTCTAACTACATGAAACTAGACTTCTATAACAACAATTCATATAAAATACCAAATCCTAATGAGGAAGTTATCTTTTTCAAACGTAGCTTCAAAAAAGGATATTCCGTTAAAAGATGGTTCATCTCACCAACTATGGAAAGATCTAGATCCATTTGACATCACACATGACATCAATAGTCCTCCATTTGACATCACCCATGACATCACAATCTTTTATTAAATTTTTATATTTTTCTTTATAATTATTTTAATTATTGTTAGGTCACTCCTTCACACCTATAAATACCCACCTTATTTCATTATTTTGTTCATCAAGCAACTCTTCTCTCTATACACTTCTTTATTCATTCTCAAAATATAGTTTTAGTTCTTAATAGTATAGAGATACTATTCTGGTGATTCATTTACTCTAGGTAGTATACAAAATGCTCCGGCGAAGAGAAAAAACTAGGATTCAAAAGTGTTCATTAAATCCTTCGATTCTAAGTAAAGCTTCAGATTCCATGTATGTAAGGCTTGAATGAAAGTATTCCTTCCACTCTCATGCCTAAATTATTTTGATTATATGATAAATTATGTTTATATTTTTTAAGCTTTACTCTAAGGTATGTGGGTGTTTATCCATGAGTTCTTCCACCCACGGAGTCTAAAGATCTATCAACTAAATCTCTTGATTTCAAATAAGTTTTTTTATGAGTAATTCTTATTTCTACTTAATAGCGTGAATCATGGTTAAACTAATGATTATTGATATATTTTGATGCAAAATAATTTCATATGTATGAATTGATGGTTTTTAAGTATTTTTCCCTATTTATCTCTTTAAAGGTTCTTGAAATTCATGGTGGGTTATTTAAAGCATAATTTTTAATTAATAGATTTCAAATTATTTATGTATAATTTTATTTACATACATATTTGGAAGTTGAAGTGATTTAAACCCACTTAGTTTTACTATGTTTTCAATAAAGTTTGACTTGAAAGCTTTGATTCTAAATAAATATTTGTGAAAGCAGTGTCTATGATCAAAAGGGAGTCCTATGAAATAAAAGAATGATAAAATGCTATGAATGATGGATTCTTTATACTATAAGGACAATTCTTCTATATTTGAATAATTAAAGGTTTTAATGAGCTATTCCACCGAATGTGATATTTTAAATTCTCAAGCTATATGCTACGACTATTTTGAAGTATTAAACTATTCCGTGTGATTGACTTAGGACCAAATGGGGCATTGAGGTGGGATTCGGCAAAGGAATCCTAGTAGCAACCCTTGTCTCATTAACTATGTGCCAACATAGAAGCCCTTGCAGGCTTAGACTAATGATCCATGAAAGCCCTTAAAGTTAAAGTTAAAAAAATGAATGAAGTTGATGGAGTTCTACCCGACAAGTAGTCTCTCCGGCCAACGTAGGAGGTTATGTTGGATTCCATGTAATAGCTCGCATGGTCTTAATGTCAGTAATAGTCAGCTTTCCATAAATGAACGTTTCAAATGCTATTTACATGATTACTCATGCATGTATATATCCACATATGTATAATTTAAATGATATCTACTTCATTACTCATGCATGCACTCATATATGTACTTTACCTTATAAATGTCCTAAATATTTTACTTTGTAATGCATGCCCACATACGTAGTAATTCAAAGTACTAATGCATACTCTTTTGCCTACATGATATCACCATATAGGGACTAGTGCTCCTCCTCGTTCTCCTCTACGTGGCTAGTTGAGATTTCCTTTGAAGGCTACTTTTTGTGAGTTTCCATGTTCCGAGAATAATACTCATTTATCTTTGTAGCTTATGATATGTGGAGATCTTTAGACACTTACTATGACATTTCTTTCTATTATGATTGAGGGTGAGCTAGGGACTTGTCTTAGCCCCATTAAATTTAAAAGTTAGAGGTATTGTTAGACATATGTAAGTTGAAAATTTACTATTATGATTTCTGCTTATTTATTTATTTTCATTACCTATTAAAGGCTAAAAGAATACTAAGAGGCTTATTTGAGGTACTTTCGGATTCCTCATTCATCATGTCACGTCTAGACCCTAGGCTTGGGTCGTGACACACCACCAGAAGAACTTATAGTTCTATTTGGTTATTGAGGATCTTGAACTGGATTGCTAACTCTATTGATAGGACTAGCCAAACTATGGTAATGCGTTACATAGAGGTTATGTTCCCATGGTATGAAGAATTATTGGGGTAACCAATAATTTTTTTAAGTTTGGCATAAGTTATATGAGGGGCTGAATAGTGGTTGAAACTGGGTAAGTGAAGGATTGCATGGAATTGATATCAGTCGTGATTCAATAGTTTTACCTTAATGGGAAAGTACTATAAGGTTCGAAAATTTAGATTGTTAGCAATTGGGTGAGATCCATACCTATTGTGGAATGCTTAAATGGAAGGGGAGCAGACCATAGTTTGAGATTTGGGAGACAACAATATGTTGCTAAGAATACCCGGATACTAGCAATGGTATGGGAGTAAAGTAACTGGTTGGTGTGATGGTGATATTCTGGTGTGTATTGAGAGTGTTGGCTTCAGTGGGTTACTATAAGGATATGTGAAAGTTGATAAATCAAGTATGTTTATGATTATTATGAGACTAGATTGGTTGATTGTGAAGCCAGGCGGATGGGAATGTGTGTTATGGACACTATGAAAGAAATATCTTGTTTTATTCAACTTCGGTTCTGTACATTCTTATGTTACCACCCACTTTCTTTTAGATATGGTTTTGGAGTATGATACCATGTCTATACACATGCGTGTTTTCACTTCCGTGGATGGATTCCTAGTGGTGGATCGGATGTGCCGATCTATGCCCTCTTGGTAAGGTAAGATGCTTCATAGGTTTGGTTAGTTCAGATATGGCAGATTTGGTGTTGCCTTGGGGCGGTTGAATGGTTTTGGAATTTTACAAGTGTCATCTTTTTTATGGAAACTTATCAAAGAGCTACCACAAATATTAGCACCGACTGGCAGTCTTATTGTACATTTCGTCATTGAGTTCATGTTCCGACTATGTATTATTGAATGTGAGAGTTTTTGGGCCTAGTGTTATCGCTCTGAGGGGTTGTTTACAATCACAACTACTGATCTAGAAATTTGACAGTGTTGTTTGAGGTTCTGTGTGCTTGAGGGTACCTCTCGCTAGATTGTTGCTTGACCATTTCATTTTTTGGGTCGGATAAATTTGAATTCGCTTGATGAGTACCCAATGTCTATAAATCCAATTTGTATGACTTAAACTTGTGGGAAGGTTTGGCTGTGAGAACCTGATTTTGCTAAAGTATGTGATGGCTCTTGTGTTATGAGTGGGTAGTGGCTGATTTAGGCTCATCTTGATTTTTGTGAGTATGGGTTCAGAATCCTCTCGTGGTTATGTGACAGAAGATTTGTCCTGATGGTTATGCTTCAGTTTAGAGGATTTCAATTTAGATTTGGTACATGGGATAGTCCGTCACTTGGGAATTACTCCTAACTTGTAGATCCACTACAGTTTGATTTGAAAGTTCAGTTTGGTAGTGGTTTCTAATGATATGATCTAAGGATGGGTTTACTTAGCGAAGACAAATACTGAACTTGAAGGTTACGCCTCGCACTCTTGGTAGCGGCGAGTATTCTTCTTCTTTTACTTTATGTTTGACGACGAACATGGTTTTTAGTGGTGGATGATGTAACGATCTTAAAAGTCACTTTTGGAAATTTTCATAAAAAACTATTTTACCCCTACCGATAGTTTTCTCGAGTCATAGTTGCTTGATATATGATGTCGGTTCCGTAGGTTTCTTAAAAATTTGAGATTTTTAATAAACTTTGAATTGTAGAGGTTTAGAAAGACTCAAAAGTGGTATTTGATGTTATTCAAAGTTTCGAGTATTGGAATGGAATTCTGTCAATTTTATCAGTTCTAGAACATTAAAATTGATCTAGAAGAGTTGACGGAATCATTTTTGGAGTCATATCGTGGATTTGAGGGGTTAAGTTGGAAATAGCTTAGTTTTTGGCCATAGGTTTGACTTTGGTCAACATTTGGGGATCGGATATTCAGAATTGAATTTTGACAACTCTGTTGGATTCGGATGATGATTTTAGGCCTAGGGAGAGTGCCTGAGTATTTTTCAAAAGTTTTGAGGGCATTTTGGTCTTTTGAGGCATAAACTTGGTTTAGTTACGATTTTTTGATTTTTGGGTCAAGGAGGCCTCAAGATTGAATTTCAATAGTTCTGTTGAGTCTAGAATATCGATTTTAGTGAGCATGCATATATGGTTTGTGTATATGGAATCCCAAACAAATCCCGAGGGTTAATTCGGAGACTTTTAGACTTAGTGAAAGTTACTGGTTTTGGTGCCTTCTCTTAAGCGAAGGGGGTGTCGCAAAAGTGACCTTCGCTTAAGTGAACACCCTATCGTGAAAGTGAAGGACTGGGTTTTGTGAAGGGCCGCGAAAATGACTAAAGTGGCCGCTTTATCGATGGAACGGGGGTCGTGAAAGTGAGGTCCGCTTAAGCGAACCCCAGCAGCTTAAGCGACGTCAGAGAGGTTTAAGTTCGGGGTTTAATCTTTTTCCCCCATTTTCAAACCTTGGGGGCAAATAGGCGAACTTTGACATTAGGTATGTGTTCTTGACCAAGAATTTACGTTACCCATCCATTTTATCATGATTTTTGATTTCAAATTGAGGATTTGGGACCCCAAATTTGAGGTTTCTTCAAGAACATGAAAGATTTAAAGGATGATTGTGGCTTGATTTCAATCCTATTTTCGAAACTGTTTTTGCTACTGAGTTCCTAAGACTAAGAGAAACAATTTTATCCAAAAAAAATTGGATTTAAACCCCTATTTTGTGAAGTCGAATTTTGATCCTTTGACCCCTTTTTCTGTGAATTTCACATTCTTAGTATCGTTGGAGTTGGTTTCTGATTATGAATCAATACTTGAATAGATTGTGGAAATTTGAAGTATAATCAGAAGGGCAAGGCACACGTGGATTGATTGGCCGCATCTTGGCTAAGGCAAGTGGACTTTTAAACTCCGTGAATTTCTTAGAATTTCCAAATATCCCATTGTATATATGTTGGGATGAAATAGGGATGAGGTTACGGGTTTAATTGTGATATGAACTAATCTAAAATGAATTGCCGGGGTTAATAAAATGTGATGTGTGATATTGTTGAGCATTGAATATTACATGTCATAATCTAGATATCTACGTGTATTTAATGAAATACTTAATAGTCTAAGTATGATTGCGGTTTGTCTAAATTGACTAATCCTCATTACGTGTGTGAGCATAATATTTGCATTGGTTCTGAAATACTGTGATGAAAGGTATAGGATTGTGAGACCGAGGTCATTTTCGATTAGAGATGTGATATGACTGCGGTTATTTTCGGTGAGAGATTGATAGGGCAAGGTCATTTCTGTTGAGATTATATTACCGTGGTCATTTCTGATGAGATTATATTACCGAGGTCATTTTTGGTGATAGATTGATAGACCGAGGTCATTTCCGGTGAAATTACATTACGGAGGTCATTTTTGATGAGAGATTGATTGGCTGAGGTTATTTTTGGTGAGATTATATTGTCAAGGTCATTTCCAGCGATACTATATTGCCGAGGTCATTTCCGATGAGAGATTGATAGGATGAGGTTATTTTCGATGAGATTATATTGCCGAGATCATTTTCGATGAGAGATTGATAGGTCGAGGTCATTTCTGGTGAGATTATATTATCGAGGTCATTTTCGGTGAGAGATTGATAAGGTGAGGTCATAGCTGAAGAGATTATATTGCTGGCGTCATTTTTGGTGGGATTACATTACCGAGGTCATTTCTGATGAGAGTATATGGCCGAGATCATTTCCGGTGAGGTTATGGGATCCAGGTGATTTCCAATCAGAGTTTATCATATAGAGGTATTTGGCGACAATTGTACACATGCATAGAGTGTGCATATACATATTTTGTATATTTGTGTTGACAGTTTGATGCTTATTTATGACTTGTGAGTACTTGTACGATACATCTTGTGATATTGAGCTGTGATCCGTATCTTATTGAACTCTATAGTATGAATTGTTAGGTTTGACTTATTTCTGTGCAGGTTGTAGTCTGGAGGTTCGGTTTGATTGGAAATGGAGTTCGTGTATTCTTTTAGATTTACTTAGTTTTTCTAGTTAGCTTGCTGGGTACCGCATTGTTTGGTATTCACCCTTGCTTCTACACTTGTGTAGGTTCTGAGCCTGGACTTTGATCGTCGTCTCTTTTCTTGATCATTTGAGGCTTCTGGCAGTTGAGAGAGGTAGTCATTGATATCCAGCGAACTCTCGTACTTCTTGTATTTTTATGTTTTACTCTATTTGAGAGTTGAAGACATATTGAGACTTGTACTTTTGCTTCAGTTTTTGATATTTAGCGGCTTGTACATGTGACAACCAATCTTTGGGGTAGTTAAGTTGAAAGACTTCCTCTTATGGTTTATTATTTATTTATTTATTTAGACTGTTTCCACTATATTTATTGAAATGTTGGGTTTTAGCTGACTTGTCCGGTGGAAAAGGACAGGTGCTATCACACCCGAAACGGGGTTTGACACTATAGCTTTACCAAATCAATGCAAATAGTCATAGACCAGTTAATATAGCAACCAAAAAACACAATCACAGTGCCCTCACTACAAAGAATCTCTCACACAGTGTATATATGCAAAACATAGACTGAAACAAGATTACTCTCACTCTCAAAAGAAGTTCAACAATGCACAAGTAAAGACCATAGGCTTGACCTTATTTTCAACACTTTAACTCTTGAATAGCCTTTTTAGGATCACAATAGGACTTTTTAGGCTTTTAACGCAGGTTCGGGAATTGGTAGGATATATTTAGGATAAAAGTAACTACTTTGCCCCTCCAAACGCTACTTTGGCTTAGCTACTTGTTTTCAACCCTTCAAATTCTTGTTATTCCCTTATTTCCTCATTCTTCCTTCTCGGGTGTGGTTTCCTTTTTTGTTCCATCTTTTTGTTTCTTTATGACTCAATTTTGCACTTGTTCTCTTTTTCACTTGTGGCCACAACCTATGCTTTTCATTTTCACTTGCGGCCACAACCTATGCTTCTCTTTTATTCTCTTCCCACCATTCTTTTCATACCCTAACTTTTCTGCTTTCCTTATGGTATCCACTCTCAACTTAGGCTTTTGGCCTGAGTTGAAGTACATAATCACCTAGGAGGGACCAGGGCAAATATAAAGGTTCACAAAACTGATTCTCCTTATAGTATCCACCCTCAACTTAGGCTTTTGGCCTGAGTTGAGGTACACATTTTCCTTGGAGGGACTAGGGCCAAAATAAAGATTCGCAGATAGTAAGGGAAGGTGAATTGTGTTTAATCAAATAAAAGGTCTATTTAAAGTTCAAACTTTAGTTCAAAGGGTACAATTTTATTTGGTTAGTTAATTTAGGTTAAGTGACTCATTATCAACAAAGGCCTATGATCATGTCCTAATTCAGCTATCCAATTATTTCAGTGAGTCTAACCAGACAAGTTCTAGCTTACAAATATATCAATCAACTACACAAATTTAGCTCACACACATGACACTGATCTTATGTTATTTAGCACTAATCAACACAGTCATAACTAGAAAATCACCATATATAATGTTATAAAGAACCTAGCAAATCAGTTATCACATTTGAGATGCAATTACACAAATCATTCACAAATTTTTGAATAGGGGCCATATTTTTCTTTACTTTCACGAGCTTACTACAAACTCCTATAGGCACTTGTATTCACACAAACAACCTAAACATGCTAGTTCTACTAGATAATACACCTTCAGAGAAAAGAAACATGGCAAGAAAAACTCCAAAGGGTTTCAGGATGCCCCACTCCCTACCAAATTTGTGCATTGTCCCCAGTGTAGTTAAAAACAAGGAAAGTGATCATAGCTACGATGCCCTAGGCACCAGTAGTAGGCTACCTGACTACTCAAACTTCATCAAATATCCACATGGGTTTCCTTCCATGAATCGCCTGATTAGTGTCGCGGCACGACATCCTCAAACTACACTATTTCTCCATTCTTGGATTTTAAACAGTGTCACTAGGTAGTGCACCATTCTTCCATTAATTCACTGTGGCTGACAATTTCCCCATTTGTTTCTCTAACTGCTTAATAGAGGCTGAGTGTGACTCTACCACTTAGGTTATTTTGGACATATCGCCTTTTAGCTCCTTAACCACTGATTTTGTAGATTCTGTCTTTTGCAGCACTTTAGTCAAGATCTCCTCCATCCTTGAGTTGCTTGCTCCACCTCTATCTCTATTTCTAAGATGCACATAAAGGTCGCTTTGATCATTTTGGTATTAATCCTTGTTATGCCAGTTACCTTGATCACGGTGGTTAGCCCTATCATAGTATCCATCCCTTTGAAAGTTCTGACCTTGGTTCCCAGCATTGTATATCCGGAAACCCCCTCTGGTTGTTCATGTACTTAGCCTCTTCATCACTGGGTAGGTCATCATAGAGATTTGCTGTATCCATGACATTTACCTTTTCCATCCCACCACCTAGCAGTCGTGTGTTCAGCAAGTTCATCTAAGTTCGCATGTAATCCATGTATTGATCATGTTCCTCTTCTCTCTTTTTCTGCTCTGCTGACATCTTAAATGTGAAGCCAAAACCTACTATATCATTGTCTCTAGTATACCAGGCTTTATTATTCTTTGCACGCTAATCCAATATTGTTGTGGCTTCCTGAAATGACTTGTCCATAAATGATCCTCCACAAGCCGCATCTATGACTGGCTTGGTCATAGAGTTGCAAGATCAATAAAATAACTCTTTTAAATGCTCATCATTCAGGTTGTGGTTTGGAAACTGCTTCAGTTTTTGCCTGAATCTCTTCCAAGTCTCATGCACTACTTCATTAGGTAGCTTCTTGTGGGCACTAATCTCATCCTTGATTTGAAGCTTCTTAGATAGTGGGAAAAACCTCTCAAGAAATGCTTCTCTTAGCTTGCTCTAGGTTGTTATTGAGTCATGTGGAAGGTCATTCAACCAGTTCAATGTTCCTCCAAACAAAGACAATAGAAACAGACGTAGTCGTATAGCTGATTGGCTAACTTCAGGGACTTCAGATGACTTGCAGGTGACGATAAAGTTTATCAAGTGTTGGTTGGCATCATCACCTGCTGCTCCACTAAATGATCTTTTTAAGTTCAATATTTGTAGCATGGTGCTTGTGATAGTGAACTTTACTTCTTGAGTTAGTGGTGGGAGAACTATAGCTCTCGTGGCTCCTGCTCTATCTATATCAGCATCATCATCAACTAGGGCATCATCTCTGACTTGGTTTTTAGCAAGCTCTCTCAGCTTTGCTCCTCACGCTCTTTCGCATTCATATTTAGAATGGACTTTTGCAATTCAAGGTTGTAGGGAATTAATGGTTCACCCTTGATACGGGTGGTTTTCATGCACTACCTGTTCCATTCAAAAACAAAAACAAAAAGAAACAAAAAGTAAAATGAAGAAATAGAAACTACAAACTGAATTAGCAACTAATAGATTATTTCAAACCCGTATTCCCCGGCAACGGTGCCATTTTGATAACGCTCAATTGTATGTCTTGAAAGAGATATAAATGATCATTAGAAGTATATTTTACCCAACTAAAAGTCAGGTTCGACCCCAAAGAGAAGAGGTTGAAATAAATCTATTAGCTATCACTATTCAGTCATAGTTTCTACTTCCCAAAAATAAACTTGCATAAAGTAAAAGTGGGGGGTTTGGTTGTGTTTGATAAACAAAATAATAATACGGTAACAAATAAAATAGATTGAAGATGTAAACTATATGAAGACTAGACTAGGATTGTGTTCCCTATGTCTTGTAAGTTAATAGGCTAATCGCATTCATGATATCGTTCAATGTATTGCATGCAAAATCTAGCGAGTTAGGTAACATCTAATTCACCTTCCGATCCTTATTAGACGTATCTCATTTATCTTCTCTCGATATCAGAATGTATACTTTACTAACCCTCTTCCTGGATCCTAGAGTACTATCTCCTTCCGGTCTCAAGTAACTTAGATGGAGTCTATCTCTTATTTCAAAGCTAGACTCTCTGAATTTCTGTTGTGAAGACTTTTCCTAATCACTACCTCCCTTTTAGGAAAGCAATGAATACGGAAAATTTCTTAATGCGTGCACTCACTAAGAAAGACTTTTGAATGAATAAATCACAATACATGCAAAAATAATTCACAAATATCAATCCTACATTTGCTTATTCTAGTTAAGTCGTCATGGTTCCCACAACCCTAGTTGTGGAATTAACTTTGCATAATTGTGATGAATAAGTCAATAAAAATGAAAAAATCATGTATTAGAATGATTAAAAATAACAATGAGTCAAACTCACAATTGAATAAGAAGACTTAGATTAAAATCACAAAACTAGAACTCAATGAATCCGTGTTGTGTGTTCTTTCTCCCAAAGCTATCCAAGTTCGTGTGGTTGATGAAAACTTCTCCAAAAACGGAGTTTAGGTCATGTAATGTAGCATCTAAACAGTAGGAAAATGTGTAAAGAATGTCTAAAAGTGTACCCTAAAAATATAACACAAGAGAGTATTTATAGAAACCTAAAACTAATCCTAAACGACCTAGGAAACCAACTTGGTTTTAGGCTCGGATGGTACTAGACGGGAGCCACCACGTCCAGTGGTGGGAACCATGAATCATGGTGGATTTCCTTTCTCATTTCCTTGGCCTTTTATGGCTGGCCATCCCACCACGGCCAGTGGTGAGCCTTGGTGGTTGCCTTAGCCATGTTGCTTCTTACCTTGGCTCCTGATGGTTGCCTTTTCCATGTGACTTATTTCCTTGGCATTTTGATGACTGGACACACCATCACGGTGACCACCACGGCAAGTGGTGAGGACCACGTCCTGTGGTGAGGCTTCCTTGGTGTGAGCCTTAGCCAATTTCTTGGCAGCCTTCCTGGGAAGTCATATTCATGACTTGGGGGGTGCTTTTCATGGCCAGTAATGCCTACCACACCCCGTGATGGATGTGTTGGTGGGAATACTTAGCCACAATATGTTGATTTAATCTTCCAACACCCATTCTAAGGTCCTTCAATTCTTGGTGAAGTTCGTTCTTTGAGTTCTACTTTCAAGTTGTCGCGGAACCTTTCCAAACTCAAGTCAACCTTGAACTTCTTGCATATTTTTGTTTCCTTTTGAACTCACCTCAACACCAAGCTATCAACATCCTTCAAGATCAATCAAATTTCCACATAAACCATGCCAAATACTATCAACCCAAGCATACTTCAATTTCCATGAAAATTAACTAAAAACACATATCAAACTAATAAAATGCTTGAGAACTTACAATAACTCCTTGCTTTGAGTGTCGTAAATGTTGTATTTTGGCGACACATCAATATTGTTGTCAATTAATGGGTCTAGCATATTGTTTAGGTAGATTTAGCAGTCGTTATATTTGTCTATACAATAGCCAGTAATTTAGATCCTTTTTAGCTGTGATTTAATTCAATTTAGTGACTATTTAATTGGATGCTAAAAGGTGGATTAAGTTATTATGGGAATGGATTAGCGACCATAATAATTGGCGTTAAGTGCCATTAATGTTTGTAACTTGTAGCAGCAATAAAAATTGTCTTTAACAATATTTTGTCTGAATGACCGCTAAAGTCATTAGCAATCCCACTTACAACAACAAAAGACATAACTGGTATATATTTTGGTGGCAATAAAATTTGCCTTTATCAACATTTGTCTGGATGTAGTTGCTGAGGCATTTAGCTACAACATATATAATATCAAAAGCCTAATGGTCGATATATATTTTAGCGACAATTATTATTGCAGTTAAAAATATTTTATTGTCGTTAGAAACCTTTTTTGTAGAGGGCTACCTCACAATAATCACAAACCACAAATCACTTTCAACTATAGTCACCACCACTAGCTGTCTCTATGGAAAAAATTATTATACAACTATCACCACCAACCTCCTCCACACAACCATGACCACCACCAACTTTTAATTACCATCACTGACTACCACCAACTTATAATTATCATTCACCACCAACTAACTTTTAATTGTCTTCCCCGGCCACCACCATCATTATCCACACTTGTTAGCTTTTTAGAGCCTAGATCATTAAAGAAAGGGAAAAGGGCATAATATACCCTTCAACTTTGCGATTTAGAGCTAATAGAGCATTAGGTACAAAAGTGGCTCACATATATTCTTACCGTTACACAAATGACCCAGATATACCCTTACCATTACCATTACACAAGTGGCCTAGATATACCTTTTTATCTATAGAAGTGAAAAAATAATTTATTTTATTTTATTTTTTATTAAAAGTAATCGATGTAGGATATATTTGATTCTTCTAAAAGAATTCAGGGGTATATTTGATCCTTCTTACATGTGATTTTTTTACCACTTCTTTGATTCAACGGCTAATTTGAATTTTGAATATTTCCCTTAAAAATCTATTTGCTTATCATTATTTGAGTTTCTTATTCTTATTTTATTTTTTATTCCACTTTTAATGTGAATGTGAGAAATAAAAAGAAATAAGTGTGAATGGAAAAAAAAAATGAAAAAATTTTAAACAAATTATTTTTTCGATTATTTTGTAGTTTATTTTTTGTATCTGCGAAAATAATTGGAGTATTTGTTAAATTTTAAAAGAAGATGAGTGAAAAAATAAATTTGATCATCAAGATAATAAACCCAAATTCGTTGAATTAAAGAAGGCAAAAAAAACAATAACTCATGTGTGAGAAGGATCAAATATACCCCTTAACATTGCGAAAGAATCAAAATATACATACATAGATGTTATTTTTTAAAATAAAAAATCAATAAACATAAATTTATATAATTATTTTTTTTCACTTCCATTAAACGAAAAGGTATATCTATGTCATTTGTGTAATCATAGGAATATATGTGAGCCACTTTTATCATGAGGGGTATATCAAATCTAAATCGCAAAATTGAGGGATATATCAAACTTTTTTCCCTTAAAAAAATAATTTATCAAAAAAAGGACATATATACCTCCAACTCTACCCTTCCCCTCTCTCCTCAACTTTGTAAAATATAGTGACTATATTCCTCATTAATAAGTGGAGAAAAGATACCCTTTTTGCTAGTAGACTTGTATTTTCAAATTAAAAATAGGGACAATTTCAAATATGTATAATAAACTAATTAGTTTACAACAAATATAGTCATATTTAATTTACATAAAAAAAATAGCCAAAATCATAGAAAATATACAGTGACTATACAATATAACTTGTCAAAAGTCATGGAAAGTATATATTGACTATATAATATAGATTACTTATACATGAGCTACACACTGAATATACATTATGATACACTCAAAAACCGAATATAGTTTGACTATACATGAAATATACACTGACTATACAACGAATGGCCATTTTTTTTGTAATTACTTTTGTCGAATGGCTATGTGGCGTAATTGTCCCTTAAAAATATGTAAAATTTACCTAAATCCCATAGTGATTCTCCCCAAATACATCTTATCCCTACTCCTTTAATAATTATCAGAAATTCTTTCTTTTTGCCCACTTTCGGATACATAAGTCTTCTTCATTATACATCACTAGTTGATACAAACCAATTAATACAGTTGAGTTATTTAAGGAAAAGAAACATAAATCTAATTAAGATCCCATCATTCACGCAATCATGTAATTCAAATAGGTAATCAACCCCCTCCCTTCTCCTGACAGCTTCATCAATTTCAAATATCAAATTCTTTCTAGTAGAGCAACAAATTTTTTACAATTTTGAATCAAAATTTTCGATTTCAACCATGATAGTCTAGTCTTCTTCTTCAATTTCAACTTATTAAAAAGATAATAGAATTTCTCCATCTTTGTGTTTCCCTTGAACTTTTTCTTCTTCAGTTTTCGATTGATTTGCTTTTTAAATTTTGTGTTCATCTCTAATTTCTGATACATATGGATTCTATTCCGTCTTTTATTTTTGGTCTTACCCAATTAAATCCTCAACAACAAAACCTTGTTTCTCTGGGATCTGATTAAAGTGGTGATGGTTATGATAAAATTAGATTCAAACACCGTAATGATCCTTTAGTTATGGAAAAATTGCGTGAAGAGTATTTAGCGTTCAATTTGAAAAGAATTGAGCATGTTACAACACACCTTTCTCTGTCCAAGGTATGCATTTTCTAATGTATCTTATGATTTTTTATTTTAAATTTAATAGATAATCATTACATTATGTATTATGTTACAAATCTTTCTTGATATATAACCCTAATTCATAGATACAAAATTGAGCATGTATCATGTTTGTATTTTACTATTGATACATAACTCATTGTCTTATTTATCTTCTTAGTGAATGCATCATATCATGATACATATATTTTTTGTTTATAATATTAATTGTTGGATCTGTTCATGATACATAAGGTGATATATATATGATAGCGGTGCTGAATGAGTGTATCTAATATTATGATACAAAGTATTATATGTATAACGTTCATGGTTTGTGTTATTCATGATACATAAGTTCCTATATGTGGTATGTGGAGTTCAATTAATATATCTCATATAAGGATATATAACTATCTTTTGTATATTGTATAATAAATATGCTTGGTCATGTTCATGATACATAAGTTATGTAATGTATCATGGACAAATCTTATAGTTATTTGATACTTATTCTATGTCAATATTAATAAAAAAAATAATTCTCACCCTTAGTTTGGTTGTCAAAAAATGATGTTTCAATTACAAAAAGATGCCTGGAAGATCAATGAAAGGAAGAAAAAAGAACTGTAATGAGAAGCTAACTACAAGCACAAAACTGTTATGGACGTTGTGGACATGAAGTGTCATGCCTCGAGAGGGTACCCTAGCCATGATCGGCACTCGGAGACCATTACTGGCCTCAAGCAAACCACTTGGTCTGATCACTCATTCAATCACTCAACGGAAGACTTAGATATACAAAAATAAGACACTCAAGTGGGTTAACAGCTCAACAACTCAATAAAGCAATAATTTTTAAGTAAATAATTTTAAAAGTCAACTCAAACTCATAAATAATAGTATTTACAAAAATAGACTCAAAAGGGACATCAATTCCAATCTACCCAGTCTATGTGTATGAAGCCTCTATCAACTATCAAGAAGATGTTGAGACAAGTCCACGACTACCTCAAAATAAACTACTCATAAGAAACGAATAAAATAATTTTGGTTCCTCCGAAAGTAAGGAGGCCTCACCACTATTAGGAAGGGAATAGATCTTTAACGGTACTTTTGTCGAGGATCTCTAATATCTATGTCTGCATTATAAGACGATGCATGTCAGTACATGGAATGTACGATTATAAAATATAACTGAAAGGAAACTTACTCAAAGATATTCAACTCAACTCAAGGGACTCAACTTAATGAAGATGCAAGTTGAAAAATATGCAATGTCTTTCAATCGACTTAATCATAGTTTTTCAAATCGACTCAATTATATGCAACCTCAATCAAATCACATCATTCATTTTGTATTATTATTAGGGAATTTCTCTAACCGGCAACAATCACCATATGAACGAGTGATGTACAATGAAGCGGTGTCATTGCCACACCCGTCCAATACTTTGCCAGGGTAAGGGAAGAATCACTATCATTGGATCTACAATCAATCAAATTCCATTGTTTCGGGATTTAAGAGGTTTAAACCTCCATCCTACGATGGCTACGTAGTTTATGGTGTTTGAGTTATGTATATTTTTACCCAAATCGGTGCTTAATACTACTCCCAAATTATATGATGCTCATATCTATCAAGTAAAATATTCAAATTATCTCATCTGATCTCATTAGACCCTTTTCAAAACTCAATCTCATCTCAAATCATTATACTTTTTTTAATTCAAAAATAAGATATCAAACTCAATAAGATCTTCTCAAAACTTTATCTCAAACAATCACTTATACTCAAATTACTCATGTTTAAATAATAATAATTTTAGAAACTTCTTAGACTCAACTCATATGAAAACTCAAACTCATGTAAAATTAATCTGCATAGTCAAATCATCAAGTTCTTTTAGTAAAATATGCTTTCAATATCATTCACATCTCGTCTAAACTCTTTCTCAATTTCAGTCAATCATGCTCGACTCTAATACTCATTTAGACTCAATAAAATACATTTATATAATATTAGTTCAAATCACTCTCTTCATCAACGCATAAAAGCCATCATCTTTACTCAAAAATATTATGTAAAAAGTCATAATTATTAAATTAATTAGGGTTCACAGAAAAGTAACCATGAACAATAATTCTACATAAGTGAGAGATAGAAAACAATAATTGCAATACATAATTTTATGGAACTCAATCAAAGAAGAATTAACTATTTTAGAATTCAAAAAAATGAGTTAGACTTAACTCATTCTCAATAATTGATTGAATTTAGATGTAGGGCGCGTGGACGAGCTCAATCCAACTCTATGAATAGCCTTACATACCTTAAAAGCTTCACGAATCTTGATGAAAAATCTTAACTTGAAGAAGAACAATCAAGAGACCCTTTCTTGAAATTCTTGGATTTGTTTTCTTGAAAAACCTATGGTTAGAATTTAAGATTTCTCTTAGCGATTCATTTATAGATGAAGAAGTTTGGTTTGGAAAGCTTGGAATCAATGAAGAAGGACTTACCTAGTTGAAGAATCTTGAAAAAGAATCCTAACTTGATGCTTTTTTGAAAATTCTTGAGCGATAATATTTAGGAGTGAATGAGAGGGATTTTAAAGAGGCAAAGCTAATTTCTACGCGTTTAGGGACATTAAAATAACTCCCGAAAGGGTTGTAGGACAAAAACACCCTTATAAAAATAAAAGGGGCATCGTTCGACTTAGGCAATGGAGTTCGCCTCCTGTTTGCATCGTGGAGCCATTGCGGACTTCTGCTAGGATGGAGTACCTCTAGTAAAACAATCATAACCTTTTACTCTAAACTCCAAATGAGGCAAACGTGGAGGAGTTGGAAAGAGGACACGTAGATCTTTAATTTGATAGGTCATGGTCCACTTAACGATTAATCATTTAAGAGATATAGTCATTTGAAGTTGACCCTTATATGATTTTATACGAAAACTCAATCGGTAAGGGATCTTTCAACTCAAATTAGTACTAGAGGTTCCTTGTAACACCTCCAAAAATGTTGTATGTGGTGTTTCAATTCTCGACAAAAATGATACTGCTTCGATATTTTGGGCATAACTTTTTCATAGATTAGTCTAAATTAGGTGATTTAAATTTCTGAATAACTCCAACGGCATTACCTACAATTTTCATGAAGACCATATCTTAAGATCGGAGAATACATAGGTCAAATAAATTAATTTTTGCAAGGCATAGTATTGTGACGAAATAGAGTATTTGTAGAAAAAAAATCATATCATAGGGTAGGATGCTCCAAATTGGATTCTTGAATGACATGAAAGTATACTTCTATATCTATAATTCATATGAAGACACCAAATCCTAATTAGGAAGTTATCCATTTCAAACGCAGCTCCGAAAAAGGGTATTCCGTTAAAAAAAGGTTCATCTCACCAACCATGGAAAGATCTAGATCCATTTGACATCACTCATGACATCAATAGTCCTTCATTTGTCATCATCCATGAGATCACAATCCTCTATTGAATTTTCAAGATCATCCTTTGTAATTATTTTTATTTATTGTTAGGTCCCTCCTCCACACCTATAAATACTCATCTTATTTTCTTATTTTATTCATCAATCTTTCTCAAGCAACTCTTCTCTCTATACACTTCTTTACTCATTCTCAAGTATGGTTTTTATTTTTAGTAGCATAGAAATATTATTTCAGTAATTCTTATACTACGGATAGTACAAAAAATATTCCGACAGGGAGAAAAGGCTGGAGGTTCAAGAGTGGTCATTGAGTTCTTCAATTCGGAGTAAAGCTTCAAATTCCAAGTATGTAAGGCTATTCATAGCATTAGATTGAGTTCGTCCATGCGTCCAATAATTGAATTCATCATAATTGAATTATAGTTGAGTTTTACCCTAATTCTTGAATTCTAAATAAGCTAATTCTTCTTCTATTGAGTTAGATTTATTTATGCATTGAGATTATTATTATTTTTATCTCTCATATTATTAGAATTATTATTCGTGGCTACTTTCCCATTAATCCTAATTGATTTGATGTTCATGAATATTTTTACACCTATTTTGAGTAAAGATGTTAGCTTTTAATATTTATTGAATTAATACTATATATGTATTTTATTGAGTTTTGAAAGAGCAAAAGAATTGAGTTTAAATTAATTTGAGTAAATGATGTCTTGATGAGATGTAAATAATATTTTGAAGTATAATGATTAATGAAAAGGTAATAAGATGAGTTTGATGTTTTTCCAACAAGACTAGATGATGTTAATATGAGCACATATTTTGGGAGTAGTATTGAGCACCGAGTTGGGTAAGAGTTTAATAGACTGAAATCCCAGAACTACGTAGCCAGCGTAGGATAGAGGCTATACCTCTTAAGTCCCAAAAAGAGGACTTTGATGATTGGATCCAAGATAGTGATGTCCTTTACCCTGGCAAGGTATTGGATGGATGTGGCAACGACATCACTTCGTTTTATCATCACTAGCTCATAAGTGATGGTTGTCAGTTAGAAAAACTCCCAAGTGAGTAAGCATTGCTTATTATTATTATTTTTAAACTTGCATTACATATTGATGTTGAGATGATGTTGAGTTCTGAGCTGAGTCTTCCTGAGAGGATTTTCTTGATATCTGTCCTTACTTTCCTACCATTTTACACACTCGTACATTTCATTTACTGACATCATTCGACCTATATTATTTTATGATGTAGATACAAGTGTTAGAGATTCTCAATAGGCACATCGTTGAAGATCATTACTTTCTAGCCATTTGATGAGTCTTTCTTGTATTCAGAGAAACTCTTTATCCTTTTATTATTGTTGAGTATTATATTTCTATTGAGGTAGCCATGGAATGTTATTGGCACCGTCTGATAGTATTAGAGGCTTCATAGATAGAGTTTGATGATGTAATAAGAGTAGTTCTCCTTTGAAACTACTTCTTTTAAGGATTATTTCTTTTATTTGATATTGATCCACATAAGTATTTTTATTTTCACTTAAGTCTTTCGTTGATGAACGAATGAGTGATAAGACCAAGTGGTTCTATTGGAGTCCAGAGATGGTTTCTAAGTACCGACCACGCCTAGGGTACCCTCTCGGGGCATGAAAAACTTGGTATCAGAGCACAGAGTTCAAGAGTCCTAGGGTGTCTATAAAGCCATGTCTAATAGAGTCTTGCTTACGGGTGTTTCATGTACCACACTTATAATTTGGAGGCTATAGGACATTAGGAATTATTTCACTTCTTTCATAATCTGATTTTGTGCGATAGAGTTTAACTCTATAAAACTTCCTTTATAATTTGTGTGTTACAGACCATGCCTCCTAAACATACAGCCAGTTAGAGGAACGCTACCACCATTGAGGTTCCACAGTCTAGGGGCTGACCTATAAGGTCTACTGAGGTACCCCAAATACCTACTATTCATACCACACTTACATCGGAGGTAGAATTCATAGGAGCTATTGTCATGCTCACTCAATTGGTAGTTGCCCAGATGGGTAACCATAGTTCACCAACTCCTAGCTCTAGCTCTCAAGAGTCATTTTGCACCACAAAGATTATAGATTTTCTGAGGATGAACCCGCCAGTATTCACAGGGTCTAAGGTTGAGGAGGATCCTCAAAATTTCAATGATGATATGTGGAAGATCTTGAAAGTGATGCATACTATTGAGGTTGAGGGTGTTGAGTTAGTTTCCTACCAGCTCAAGGATGTGGCAAATATGTGGTATGACTAGTGGGAACAGAGTCGCAGTGAGGATGCTGGACCTGCAGTTTGGGATGATTTTGAAAGCGCTTTACTTGACCACTTCTTTCCCCAAGAGCTACGGGAAGCAAAAGTTGAGAAGTTTATGAACCTCAAGCATGAGAGCATGACTGTAAAGAAGTATATTTGAAGTTTATTCAGTTGTCCAAATATGCCCAGAAATGATTCCTCATATAAGGTCCAAGATGAGGAAGTTTGTCTCTGGCCTAGGCAAACATGTAAAGAGAGAATGTAAGGCAATGCTACTGATTTCTTACATGGATTTTTCTAGATTGATGGTGTATGCTCTGCAGGTTGAGAATGACAAGAAAAAGGACCGAGAGGAACACTTAAGCAAGAAGGCAAAGTCTGTTAGGCATGAGAACGAGCAGAAGCAAGGAAAGGGTAACAAGTCCTTTCAGAAGGGGTCTTCTAATTATGCACCTTCTTCAACAAGTGCTTTCACACCTAATCAGAGGTTGCTGAGTCACTAGAACTTTTGAGCTCAAGGTTCTCAGTCCCAATTAAGTATGACTCAAGGTTCTAGAGAAAAGCCACTGTGTGCTAGATGTGGGAATCTTTATTTGGGAGAGTGTCAATTGGGAACCAATGCTTGTTATGGATGTGGAAAAAGAGGTCACTTCCACAATGAGTGTCCTTTAAAGAGATGGGGAAATGGAAGTAGTAGAGCTCAGTTTTCTTCTACAGCTCTGCAAAATAGAGGTAATCAGAGAGGTGCAGCATTAAGGGCAAAAAGGGGAACAAACCATTTGTATGCTATGGGTAGTCGCCAAGACCAAGAAAATTCACCCGATGTTGTTACTCGTATGGTCCGAGTCCTTTCTTTTGATGTGTATGCATTACTTGATCCGGGTGCTACATTATCTTTTGTGACTCCTTACTTGGCTATAAATTTGAGATCATTCCGGAGTGTCTTCTTGAGCCTTTTAGCGTGTCTACTCATGTTGGTGATTCTATCTTAGCAGAGAGGATCTATAAAGATTGTACTGTGTCAATCTATCATAGGGATACCATGGCTGACTTAGTTGAGTTAGACATGGTTGATTTTGATATGATTCTTTACATGGACTAGCTTTATGCTTGTTATGCCTCAGTTAATTGTAGGACCCGAATTGTCAAGTTTCAATTTCCAAATGAGCCTATCTTAGAGTGGAAGAGGAGTTCTGTAGTGCCTAGGGATAATTTATTTCCTACCTTAAGTCCAGAAAGTTGATCTCTAATAGATGCATATATCATATAGTCTGAGTCAAAAATATTAATGCTCAGACTCTATATCTTGAGTCAGTTCCCGTTGTGAGTAAGTTTCCTGAAGTCTTTCTTGAGGATCTACCCGAAATCCTTCTTGATAAAGAGATAAGACTTTGGTATTGATGTCCTTCCTATTACACAACCTATCTCTATTCCTCCTTATAAGATGGTTCCCGTTGAGTTGAAAGAACAACTGAAAGACCTCCTAGATAAGGGATTTATTAGGTCAAGTGTCTCACCTTGGGGCGCTCCTATCCTATTTGTGCGAAAGAAAGACAGGCCCCTTAGAATGTGCATTAATTACCGGTAACTGAACAAGGTTACCATAAAGAATAAGTATCCTCTCCCCAGAATATAAGATTTATTTGACCAACTTCAGGGTGCCACATGATTCTCTAAGATCGACCTCAGATCAGGCTATCATCAGTTGAAAGTGAGAGAATGTGTAATCCTGAAGATGGCTTTTCGAACCCCCTTATAGTCATTTTGAGTTTCTTGTTATGTCCTTTGGATTGACAAATGCTTCTACAGCTTTTATGGACCTCGTAAAATGGTATTCAAGCCATGCCTAGATATGTTTGTGATTGTCTTCATCAATGATATTTTAGTCTACTCTAGAAGTAAGAGTGAGCATACTAACCACCTTAGGATTGTCCTTCAAACTCTTAAGAAGAGGGAGTTATATGCTAAGTTTTTGAAGTGTGAGTTTTGTCTTTTGTCTGTAGCATTCCTAGGCCATATTATATCTGGTTATGGAATTCGAATTGATATTTAAAAGATTAAGGTAGTTAAAAACTAGCCCAGACCCACATCTCCAACCGACATAAGGAGTTTTTTAGGTTTGGCTGGTTACTACAGGAGGTTTGTTGAGGGATTCTCATCCATATACTCACCATTGACTAAGTTGACTCAGAAAAAGGCTGAGTTTCAATGGTCTGATGCTTGTGAGAAAAGCTTTCAAGAGTTGAAAGCTAGATTGATTACTGCACCAGTACTGTCCTTACCCAAGGGAACAGATGGTTTTGTAATCTATTGTGATGCTTCCAGAGTTGGGTTGGGATGGTATTGGTGCAGAAAGGTAAGGTCATTGCCTATGCCTCTAGACAACTTAGACTCATAAGAGAAACTACCCCACTCATGACCTTGAGTTGGCAACTGTGGTATTTTCTCTTAAGATCTGGCGTCACTATCTTTATGGTGTACATGTGGATATATTCACGGACCATAAGAGCTTGCAGTATGTATTCAGTCAGAAGAAGCTGAACTTGAGGCAGAGGAGATGGCTAGAGTTGCTCAAGAATTATGACATGAGCATTCTCTACCACCCAGGTAAAGCAAATGTAGTTGTCGATGCTTTAAGCAGGTTATCCATGGGGAGTACAGCCCATGTGGAAGAGTAAGAGAAGGATTTTGCAAAGAAAGTGCAAAGACTTGCGTGTTTGGGAGTTCAACTTATTGACTCTAGTGAGGGCGGTACAATAGTCTGGAATGGAGCTGAATCATCTCTAGTTACAGAGGTAAAAGGAAAGCAAGATCAGGATCCCATTCTCCTTCAACTGAAAGACGAGGTTCACAAGCAGAAGGTAATCGCTTTTGCCAAAGGGGGAGATGGAGTGTTGAGATATCAAGGGAGATTATGTGTTCCAAGTGTTGATGGCATTCGAGAGAGAATCATGGCAGAAGCCCATAATTTAAGGTATTCCATCCGTCCAGTTTCGACAAAGATGTACCACAACTTGAGAGAAGTATTCTGGTAGAGTGGAATAAAGAGAGATATAGCAGAGTTTGTGTCCAACCCGAACTGCCAACAAGTTAAAGTTGAGAACCAAAGGCATTGTGAAGTGGCTCAAAATATAGAGATCTTGGAATGGAAGTGGGAGATAATCAACATGGACTTCATTACCTGTTTACCACAAACCCGCAAACAACATGACTCTATTTGGGTGATTGTGGATGGGATGACCAAATCGGCTCATTTCTTGCTGGTTAAGACTATGGACATTGTAGAGGATTATGTCAAACTGTATCTTAGAGAGATTGTTAGACTACATGGAGTTCCTTTGTCTATCATAACTACTCAGTTTTGAAAGTCATTTTAGAAGGGTTTGGGTTCAAGAGTGAACCTTAGTACTATTTTTTCATCCGTAGACAGACGGCCAGGCAGAGGTACGATACATACTTTGGAGGATATGTTGAGAGCTTGTGTCATCAACTTCAAAGATAATTGGGATGATCATTTACCTCTTATTGAGTTTGCATACAATAATAGCTTCCATTCGAGTATTCAAATGGCTCCTTATGAAGCTCTATATGGGAGGAGATTTAGATCACCAATTAGTTGGTTCGAAGTTGGTGAAGCTAAGTTGATTGGACCAGACTTGGTTCACCAAGCTATGGAGAAGGTTAAAACTATCCAAGAGAGGTTGAGGACTGCTCAGAGTCACCAAAACACCTATACTGATGTTAGAAGGAGAGATTTGGAGTTCGAAGTGTATGATTCGGTATACTTGAAAGTTTCATCCATTAAGGGTGTGATGAGATTTGGAAAGAAAGGGAAAATTAGTCCCCACTACATTGGTCCTTATCAGATTGTGAAGAGGGTTGATAACGTAGCCTATAAATTAGAGTTTCCCCCAGAATTAACAGCTATTCATCCCGTGTTTCATATCTCTATGCTTAAGAAGTATTTGGGAGATTCTTCACTTGTTGTCCCAACTGAGAGCATTGGGGTGAAAGAAAGTTTGAGTTATAAAGAGATTCCATTCCAGATTTTTTATCGTCAAGTTCGCAAATTAAGAACTAAGGAAATGGCATCTGTCAAAGTCCTATGGCGAAATCAATTTGTTAAAGAGGAAACATAGGAAGCATAAGAAGATATGAAGGATAAATATCCTCATCTATTCATGCCTTTCGGGGATGATGTTCAAGGTAATATTCCATACTTCTACCTTTGAGTCGATGTGTATTCTTGAGTTTGAGTCATTGACTATTTCAGTATGTGTTGTTTGAACATTTGAGTATCGGAGTTTTTGAGAAATTGATGTCTTGATAATATTCGTTATTCATGTCCCCTATTTTCATCTTCATTCGAGGACGAATGATCCCAAGGTGCAGATATTATAACACCCCTTAAAATGTTGTATGTGGTGTTTTAATTTTCGACGAAAATAATATTGCTTCAGTCTTTTAGGCATAACTTTTCATCGAATAGTCCAAATTAGGTGATTCAAATTTTTGAATACCTCTAATGGCATTACCTACAACTTTTATGAGACCATATCTTAAAATTAATAGGATACGTAGGTCAAATAAATTATTTTTTACCAGGTATGATGCTGTGACGAAATGGAGTATTTGTAGAAGAAAAATCATATCTCACAGTAGGATACTCCAAATGGGTTGATTCTTGAACGACATGAAAGTACACTTTTATATCTATAATTCATATGATACAACAAATCTTAATTAGGAAGTTATCTTGTTCAAACGCAATTCCAAAAAAGGGTATTCCGTTAAAAGAAGGCTCATCTCGCCAACCATGAAAAGATCTAGATCCATTGTGCATCACTCATGACATCAACAGTCCTCCATTTGACATCATTCATGAGATCACAATCCTCCATTAAATATTCAAGATCATCCTTTGTAATTATTTTTATTTATTATTAGATTCCTCCTCCACACCTATAAATACCTACCTTATTTCCTCATTTTATTTTTAACAAGCTTTCTCAAGAAACTCATCTCTCTATACACTTTTTTACTCATTCTCAAATATAGTTTTAGTTTTTAGTAGTATAAAAATATTATTCTGGTGATTCTTATAATCCGGATAGTACACAAAATGCTTCGACAAAGAGAAAAAGGCTAGGGGTTCAAGATTGGTCATCGAGTTCTTCAATTCGAAGTAAGCTTCAAATTCCAAGTATGTAAGGCTATTCATAGCATTAGATTGAGTTCGTCCATGCATCCAATAATTGAATTTATCATAATTGAATTATAGTTGAGTTTTACCCTAATTCTTGAATTCTAAATAACCTAATTGATTTGATGTTCATGAATATTTTTACACTTGTTTTGAGTAAAGATGTTAACTTTTAATATTTATTGAATTAATACTATATATGTATTTTATTGAGTTTTGAAAGAGCAAAAGAATTGAGTTTAAATAAATTTGAGTAAATGATGTCTTGAGGAAGATGTTTTGATGAGATGTAAATAATGTTTTGAAATATAATTATCACGACCCAAGCCTAGGGCCTAAACGTGACATGGCAAATGAGGAACCCGAAAGTACCTCAAACAAGCCTCTTAGCATTCTTTTAGCCTTTTATAGGTAATGACAATAAATAAACATGCAGAAATCATAATAGTAAATTTTCAACTTACATATGTCCAACAATACCTCTAACTTTTAAATTTAACAGGATTAAGACAAGTCCCTAGCTCACCCTCAATCATAATAGAAAGAAATGTCATAGTAAGTGTCTAAAGATCTCAACCTATCATAAGCTAAAAAGATAAAAGGAGTATTATTCCCAGAACATTTGAACTCACAAAAAGTACTCTTCAAACAAAATCTCAACTAGCCACGTGGAGGAGAACGAGGAGAAGCACTGGTCCCTACATGGTGATATCATGTAGGCAAAAGAGTATTTGTTAGTACTTTGAATGTACTAAGTATGTAAACATGCATGAACATTGAGGAAACATTAAAACATTTATGTAATATGAAACATAATGCAATGCATGCATAATCAATCATATAGATATCCTTTAAAATATTTATTTTATGGAAAAATGACAATAACCGACATTTAAGACCATGCAAGCTATTGCATGTAATCCAACATAACCCCCTATGTTGGTCGGAGAGACTACTTGCCGGGTAGAACTTCGTCAACTTCATTCATTTCTTTAACTTTAACTTTAAGGGCTTTCATGGATCCATTAGTCTAAGCCTACAGACTCCTATGTTGGCACATAGTTAATGAGACAAGGGGTATCTACTAGGATTCCCTTACCGAATCCCACCTCAATGCCCCATTCGGTGCTAAGTTAATCCCACAGAATAGTTTAATACTTCAAAATATTCATAGCATATAGCTTGAGAATTCAAAACATCACATTCGGTGGAATAGCTCATTAAAACCTTTAGTGATTCAAATATGCAAGAATTGTCTTTTTAGCATAAAGAATCCATTATTCATAGCATTTCATCATTTTTTTATTTTATAAGACTCTCTTTTGATTATAAATATTGCTTTCATAAATATTTATTTGGAGTCAAAGCTTTCAAGTCAAACTTAGTTGAAAATATAGTAAAATTATGTGGGTTCAAATCACTTCAACTTTCAAACATGAATGTAAATGAAATTATGCATAAATACTTTGAAATCCGTCAATTAAAAATCATGCTTTAAACAACCCACCATGAATTTTAAGAACCTTTAAAGAGCTAAATAGGGAAAAATACATGAAAACCATCAATTTATGTCCTTTACCCTGTCAAGGTATTGGATGGATGTGGCAACGATATCGCTTCTTTGTATCATCACTAGCTCATACGTGATGGTTTTCGGTTAGAGAAACTCCCAACTGAGTAAGCATTTCTTCTTATTATTATTTTTAAACTTGCATTACATATTGATGTTAAGATAATGTTGAATTCTGACCCCGAGTCTTCCTGATAGGAGTTTCTTGACATCTGTCCTTACTTTCCTGCCATTTTACATACTTATACATTCCATGTACTAACGTCATTCGACCTACATCATTTTATGATGTAGATACAGGTGCTAAAGATCCTCAACAGGTGTATCATTGAAGATCATTACTTTCCATTTATTTGGTGAGTCCTTCTTGTATTCGGAGAAACTCTTTATTCTTTTATTATTGTTGAGTATTATGTTTCTTTTGAGGTAGCCATGGATATGTCATTGGCACCGTCTGATAGTGTTAGAGGCTTCATAGACAGAGTTTGATGATGTAATAGGAGTAGTTCTCTTTTGAAACTACTTCTTTTAAGGATTATTTCTTTCATTTGATGTTGATGATGGCGAGCCCACATAAGTATTCTTATTTTCACTTAATTCTTCTGTTAATGAATGAATGAGTGATGAGACCAAGTGGTTCTCTCGGAGGTCAGAGATAGTTTCTGAGTACCAGTCATGCCTAGGGTACCCTCTCGGGGCGTGACATTCCTCATGACCCCAATTCACCTAAAATACAATTCAAATACTTAGGAATTGATATATATATATATATATATAATTATAAGTCACCGAGTTCGGGCCTATACATATAAGAAAAATGGCTCGGGACTTAGCTTAAAAAGTTTTGGGGTATAACAATATCTCCCCCTTGGGATCATTCATCCTCGAATGATAAGTAGACCAAGGAGTAGACTTGAGGAATAAATTACAATCAAGACTCAATTAAATAAACCAATCAATAATCAAACCATCTAGACAATCAACTATTCAGACTCAAGAATAGACAAATTAGTTCAAGTTAAGAGTAGGGACATTACCTTTAAGATTCTCATCATTAAGCAGGAATTGAACATCGAAACTCTATCATTTGAATCATTCAAACATCTTGATCATCAACCGTCGAACTCAAGAAAAAAAGACATCAACTTGAATAAAAAATAGGACGTTACTTTTAATATCATCATTGATGGCACGAATAGAAGTGGATATTTGGTCTTCATATAATCCTCATAGGATAGGCTATCCTTGATTTTAACACTATCAATGGGAACCCAACAACGGATCTCCCAAGAACTCCTTCAATCATCGAGACATGAAGCACTAGATGAATGACGACTAACTCAAAAGGTAAGTCCAATTCATGAGTGACATCTCCAATCCTCTTCACACTTTGGTAAGGCTAATATATCGGTTCCCAAGCTTCCCCTTCTTTCTAAGACTCATAACACTCTTCACGTACATCCAATCATTCACCTCAAACTCCAAGTCTTTTCTTCTCACTTCAATTTTCACACTCTCCGAAATGGTTTTCACTTCCTCCATAACTTGGTGAACTAATTCTAGTCCAACCCACTCAAAAATAGGGAACTCAATCGCTAGAAGACATCATACCAGGGATGCGAAAAGAGCTATAACCTTGAATGCTTCCCTTAACATTCTTCTTACTCGATCCTAGCTCTAAGTCCTAAGGTGATGGTCCTAAGATGATTATATATACAAATCTAACCCTCGAATTCATACTCTGTACCTTCATAGGGACCTTTTACTTATAGAGTACTACTCCTTCTCACCACTTCATACAAACACTCACTATCATCACCCAGAACTCATCAATAGCCTACTACTATCACTCTCATAGTCACAATGACACACTCAAGCCTATCACTCTAACTACCTCAACCACATCTAAGAATTTCCAAGCCTACTTTAACACTTCTACCTCTATTATTACATGAGCTCTTACCCAAAGACGCACTAACATACTCTTACCTATCTATTGTACATCACAAGGTCTCATCTCGCTCCTCTTCCACACATCTATCCTTAACTACACAAGTATAACACAACTATCATAATCAGGAAACACTTACTCTCCCCCATCTACTCTCACTCAACTCAGTCTACTATCATCAACATCGCTATCAAGACTGGAAAGGAAGAATCACTGAAAAAGTTTAGAGTAAAAGGTCATAAGCACGATTCATTCAAGAAAGCCAGATATAGGAACATCCATAACTAATATAATCTCTCTATTCTTTTAGGGCCTATCATGAGTTCAGGAATTGTACATATTGTGAAACTCAAGTCATGTGTTGTGTAACATAGGATTGAAAACTCTTAGATTTATGAGACAATCAGGATTGCTGAATGAAAGTATCAATTCTCATCCTCGAACTCAGCATGGATATGCATTAACATGTGGGTGCATAGGTCTAGGCCATGGGCATGGTGATCATACACACGGCAGGAATAGAGTATCACCTTGACTGAAGTATTAGGAATATGCGAGATGGAAAAGCATCAATGTCTCATCTGGGTTAACTCAACTCATCACTTCTTAAAACTCAAGACCAACTTTGGTTCATTATCTCATCATCACCCACTTAGCTCGAGAGTCATTACTCTAAGCCTGCAAACTGATTCTCTATACTTAGCTATAAGCACACTACTCCACACAATTGAGTATCACTATTCACAAGTACACTGCTACTAGGGCCTCATTCTAAGATACTTTCCTTAACTTCCTTCTATCTTTTAGGCATCTTTCTATACTTTCAGCCCTTATTGGCATACACATCCACTTTCTCTAACTCTTATGATCTAACCTATTTTCTTTAGCATGCTAACACTCATCTTCTAGGTTCACATATTCCTAACTTAGTTGAAGGAAACTTGAACTATAATAGGAGACTCATCATTATCTATATACAACTCCTTTCGACCCAATTCTTATGGATACTATATAAGATATAACTCTTACCTCAACCTTTTCCCCATTGGCAACCTATCACTCTCATAGTGCTATCCTTTTTCACAACACTCTTCTAAAGTTCAAGCTTAGTGACTATTACTAAACATGCACATCCTCACACTCCTCGTATACTACATTGAATTATAGCTACTAGATAAAATTAAGAATCATTAGACCACTTAAAATCTCATGACAACAAATCGATCCTTATCTCACAGTCTGTCTAGTTACAATTTATCACCTCATCTCCTATCATAGCCTAAGTTCTATTTACCCATTCATTACACCTTATTGCTTAGTTAAGCTCATAACCTTATGAATATCCTAGGGCTCATAAGCCTAGCATAGATGTATCAACTCAAAACTACTCCTCTCTTCCGTTCAACCTATACTTGGTCTTTACTAACATAATGACATCTCAACATAAAAACTCCTCTCTAGGTTCAAGTGCACTCTAACTCATCCTAACTAACAACTCTTTCTTTACCTTCTATCATGAAAGCTATATGATGCTTACTAATCTTTGATCAAAACAAAAAAGACTTAACTTATAACCCCATCACTTACCCTATAGATACCTAACTCTAGGTATATTTCTCAATCAACCACTGTTCTCATTAATTGGTTTTTACTCCTCTAACTTCATCTTTCTAGCTCTATGATCATTCTATGAATCATATCTTACCATGCCTCAAATCATATTTCATCGGATGGTGACACTAATCATTTGGAGTCATAACTTTTATCTCGAAGATAACATCTAAAGCAAGGCTTTAGAGAAGAGAGTATGGGAATATATCTTGCTCTAGCTCAACGCACGATTCATATGAATGAGGGTGCATTCTTTTAAATCAATAGACTTGTGTATACTAATCAACTCTTCTCAAGCCTGGTGCAGTGTCTTTAACCTCTGAATACTTTATCTGAAAGTAACTCGTCAATAAGAAAATGAAATTTACTGTTCCAACCACCTTGAGTATGAGGGATAGTCAAATGAATCTGAGAACGCATGAATCTGGATAAGTTTCTTAGACACTCTATGGCATGATTTAGAATTTGAAAGAAGGGAAACTTTTCTTAAATGTCTATAGTTCCTCATTTATAGAAGTAGGGCCCTCACAACCATAAATAAGATCCTACAGACACGGCTTCATAGACACCTTAGGACACTTGAACTCTGTGCTCTGATTCCAAGTTTGTCATGCCTCGAGAGGGTACCCAAGGCGTGGCCAGCACTCGGAGACCATTGTTGTTTCCAAGCAAATCATTTGGTCTGATCACTTATTCAATCACTCAGTGGAAGACTTAGATATACAAAAATAAGACACTCAAGTAGGCTAACAGCTCAACAACCCAATAAAGGAATAGTTTTTAAGTAAATAATTTTAAAAGTCAACTTAAACTCATAAATAATAGTATTTGCAAAAACAGACTCAAAAGGGACAACAATTGCAATCTACTCAGTCTATGTCTATGAAGCCTTTATCAACTATCAAGAAAGTGTCTAGACAAGTCCACAACTACCTCAAAAGAAACTACTCATAAGAAACGAATGAAATAATTCTGGTTCCTCTGAAAGCAAGGAGGTTTCACCAGTATCAGGAAGGAAATGGATCTTCAACGGTATTATTGTCGAGGATCTCTAATACCTGTGTATGCATCATAAGATGATGCAGACCAAATATCGTCAGTACATGAAATGTACAAGTATGTAATATAGCTGATAGAAAACTTATTCAAAGATATTCAACTCAACTCTCAAAATAACTCAACTCAATAAGGATGCAAGTTGAAAAACATGCAACGTCTTTCAATTGACTCAATCATAGTTTTTCAAATCGAATCAATCATATGCAATCTCAATCAAATCAAATCATTCATTTTGTATTATTATTAGAGAGTTTATCTAACCGACAACCATCACCATATGAGCGAGTGATATACAATGAGGTGGTGTCGTTGCCACACTCGTCCAATACTTTGCTAGAGTAAGGGATGAATCACTATCATTAGATCCACAATCAATCAAAGTCCATTGTTTCGGGACTTAAGAGGTTTAACCCTCCATTCTATGCTAGCTACGTAGTTTATGAGGTTTGAGTTATGTATACTCTTACCTAAATCGATGCTCAATACTACTCCCAAAATATATGATGCTTATATCTATCACGTAAAATATTCAAATCATCTCATGTGGTCTCGTTGGACCCTTTTCAAAACTCAATATCATCTTAAATCGTTATGTTTTTTTAATTTAAAAATATGCTTTCAAACTCAATCAGATCTCCTCAAAACTCTATCTCAAACAATCACTTATACTTAAAATACTCATGTTTAATTAATAATAATTTTAGAGACTTGTTAGACTCAACTCATATGAAAACTCAAACTCATGTAAAATCAATGATCATGCTCAAATCATCAAGTTCTTTCAATAAAATATGCTTTAAATATCATTCACATCTCGTCAAAATTCTTTCTCAATTTTAGTCAATCATGCTCGACTCTCATACTTATTTAAACTCAATAATATATATATATATATATATATATATATAATATTAGTTCAAATTACTCTCTTCATCAACGCATAAAAGTCATCATCTTTACTCAAAAATATTATGTAAAAAGTCATAGTTACTAAATCAATTAGGGTTCACGGGAAAGTAGCCATGAACTATAATTCCAAATAAGTGAGAGATAGAAAACAATAATCTCAATACATAATTCTACTGAACTCAATAGAAGAAGAATTAACTTTTACGGAATTTCAAGAAAATGGGTTAGACTTAACTCAATCTCAACAATCGATAGGATTTAGATGTATGGCGCGTGGATGAACTCAATTCAACATTATGAATAGCCTTACATACCTTAAAAGCTTCATGAATCTTGATGAAAAATCTTAACTTGAAGAAGAACAATCAAGAGACCCTTTTCTTGAAATTCTGAATTTGTTTTCTTGAAAACCCTATGGTTGGGATTTAAGATTTCTCTTAGCAAGAATGAATAGATGAAGATTTTTGGTTTGTAAATCTTGAAATCGATGAAGAAGGACTTACCTTGTTGAAGAATCATGAAAAGAACATTAATTTAATTCTTTCTTGAAAATTCTTGAGCATTAATGTTTAGGGGTGAATGAGAGGGTTTTTAATGAGGAAAAACTGATTTCTACATATTTAACGATATTAAAATAACTCTTCAAAGGGGTTATAGGATAAAAATACCCTTAAAAACTAAAAGGAGTGTTGTTCGGCTTAGGTAGTGAAGTCCGCGTCGTGGAGCCATCGCGGACTTCTGTTAGAATGGAGCATCTCCAGTAAAATGGTCATAACTTTTTACTCCAAACTCCAAATGAGATGAACTTGGCGGGGTTGGAAAGAGGACACATAGATATTTTATTTGATAGGTCATAAACCACTTAACCCTTAATATTTTCAAAGATATAACTATTTGAAGTTGAACCTTATATAATTTTATACGAAAACTCAATCGGTAAAGGATCTTTCAACTTGACTTAGTACTAGAGGTTACTCATGACCCCAATTTATCCAAATACAATTCAAATGCTTAGTAATTCATCCTAAAACACATATATAATTAGAAGTCATCGGATTCGGGCCTATACGCATAAGAAAAATGGCTCGGATCTTAGCTTAAACAATTTTGGGGTATAACATTAAGGTCATAATAGAAGATATTGTAATTTCTTTCCCACAAAGAAGTGATACATGCATTTTGAAAATACATTCAGCTTCTAGTTGAATAAATTTCTATTATTTATTTTTACGTATCTCCATATCAAGACTATGCTTTATTGAGAATTTTTCACTTAATAGAACTTCTGTTTGTGAATTTTTGATACATTTAATTTGAGTATTACTTAATTTAAGTACTTGTGTTGTGTAATAGATTTATATGTTGAGTCCCGCTTGTATTAGTATAAATTACAGTTGATACATAACTGGCTCAAAGTCATTAGGATATGTATCAGATATATTAGGTTATCTGTCTAAAACTAAATGATAGATACATAATAACTATTTTCTGGTATCTAATACATAATATAAATGCATTTTGTTTGCTGATGTATCATATACTTAATTGTAAAATGAGCAAATTTAGCAGAAAATTTATATTTAAGTGTAATTTAGAATTGAAACATAACAACGTGTATCACTGAAATGTGTCTGATACAACATGATGTTATGTATCATATGCACAATAATTCATGTGAAATAATAAGAAGGGACACATTGAAAGTATACTTAAATTCAACAAGGAATAATTAACAGAATATAATTAAATTTAAAATTAGTAAAGATTCATACAAATTTTCAAGAGTACTTCTCCAAAATATTAGCTAATAGATACAGGACTATTCTAAAGTTCACTAGTAGGGATCGTCATTTTCACTAAGATATCCTTCCTTTGCCTTTTCACTACCATATTTACATAAGAGAGATATGTACCTTGCACGAAGGAAATCAGTTTGGAGTCCAGTAGATTGACAGAAATTTCATCGCTAAGATATTTGACAAAAACAGCCATAAAAACAGTGGAATCCCTGCATAAAAAATTATGTTACATTAACATGAAAAATAAAAAATAATGAATTCTTGATACGTAATGGTAAATACTTACAAGTTGTCACTTCCTTGTTGAGCAACGCCTTAAATGTATTCAACCTAAAAAGGGTATTGTGGTCCAAGCAAACTGACGATTTACATGATACATAGTAAAATAGAAAATTTGACATAATTAAGTATCAAATATATACTTATGAATATGATGAAAGAGCAAGGTTTTGTAAACTTATGTATCAAAAAAAACATTTGACATGATACATAACAACAATCTTATGTACCACGACATGTGATACATTATCACCAATTCATTAGAAGGCATTTACTCACAAGATACATCATAAATTAGAAAATTTGACAAAATTATGTATTCAATATATATTTGTGAACATGATAAAAGATCAAGATTTTGTATTTTTTTGTATCAAATAAAAAACAATGAATATGATACACAATAACAAACTTATGTATCAGGACATGGAATTGAAGACTAATATTCATCTTAACTATAACTGATACATAATCATATATTGATACATAAATATAACTGACTGAAACTACAAATTATCAGTCAGGGTATGAATGATGCATCTGAATAAGTCTTGATACATTGTATTTAAAACAAAGTTAGAAGATTCATGACAAAAACAGATATTGATACATTGATTTGACGTTGATACATTTGATTAAGACTCATAAGAATAAAATAAATCTATTATTCATGATACATTATATTTAAATCAAAAATAAATAGATACATAACAAAAATTGAACCTTTTGAAGCTTTGGGCGTGTAGTTATAAATACGTTTTTTTCCTCTTTTCTTAGAAGCTTTTTCGGAAGCTTCTTCAGCGTACGACTCAGAATTTGAAGATTGATCATTCTATCTCTTCGCCATTTGCAGATTTATTGTCCCTAATGAATCGTTCCTATGATTGGACCTATTTTCTTGAAACCCATAAATATCAACATCAGAAACAAAGTGTATTATAGCTAGATTATTTTGAGAAATTAGTTGGGCAAGTCCAATACTAAATGATGGACCAATTTCCATAGGTATCAGTAAACTTAAGATGATTTTGAAGCAAAATATTTGAACATTAAACAATTGAAATTGAAAATAATTGTTGAAAAATAAGACTTGAACCCTTTGATAACTAAAAACTATGAAAAATATAGAGAGAATGCAGTTGAGAATCGAAAGGTGATGATCGATTGTAACCTCTAACTTGTGTGAGTGATTTTAGGCGAGAAATTACGAATATGCTCAATAACTTTCTTAAATTTTTGAATCTGAAAATTGAGAGAGAATGAGAGAAAAGGGTTTTAGAGGAGAGAGAGTGCTTTTGTGTTATGTATCCAGAAAGTAAAGGGACAAACGAAAAATAAGAGATTTTGGTAAATTTTTTAAACACTTGGGATTTTTAGCAAATATGGTAATAAAAGGTGTGTAGTTTGGTAATTTTACATAAAAATATTTACCTTATTTTTTAAAAAAAACAAAACAAAAAAGCCCACGAGGATTTATTTTTAGGGAAAATTACCCTTTTACACATGATATGATGCTATATTTACTTTTATTCCCTTTTACACCAAAAAATTTCCAAATTCCCTCTTTTTCCTTTCTCTCTCTATACCTCACTGATACATCCGCCTCTTCCTTCATCTTTGCCCTAATTTGCTCTAGTTAATTTATACTTTTCAACTGTTAATCAATTTCAAGGTTCCAACTAAGGTATATTTTAATCTTTCCTTATATGGAATTTCACTTCATCCTCATTCAATCTGATTTCTCCTAAAATTTGTATATTTTGATTTCTTCTGAAAATCTTTGAAAAATCTTCTAAATTTTTATCATTTGCTTTCTTCTGTAAATCTTTCTATTTTTGTTTCTCATACTTTCAATGATACATATGGAATCCGTTCATGGTCTCAAACAGTCCAATAAAAATTAAGGAATTTTTGTTTCTCCTGGTTCTGATTCGTCTTGGGAAGGTTATGACGAAGTTAGATTCAAACATCGGAACTATCCAGTAGTGATGAATAAGCTACGTGAGAAATTGAAGTCGAAAGCTACAGTTAAACATGCACCCAAAGAAATAGACAACAAGATTGAAGGGGTTACAACACGCTCTAATCTCCCAAAGGTATGAGTTTAATTAAGTTTTTTGTTTTAGAATGAAAATTTTGTGAATGTTTTAATGATTCTGATACATATCATTTATGTATCAGATACATAATGTCTTTTTAAAAGGAATTTTTTTTGGAGATTTACTATTTCTGATACATCGTGTTTAAGTGTCAGTTTCTGTTGTTTTAAGTTTTAATCATTCTGATACATATACATTTATGTATCAGATACATAATGTCTTTTGCAAATGCAATTTTTTGGAGATTTACTATTTCTGATACATCATGTTTAAGTCTCAGTTTCTGTTATTTCAAGTTTTAATAATTCTAATACATCTACATTTATGTATCAGATACATAATGTCTGTTTCAAATACAATTTTTTGAGATTTACTATTTCTGATACATCATCTTTAAGTCGCAGTATCTGTTATTTCAAATTTTAATGATTCTGATACATCTACATTTATGTATCAGATACATAATATCTTTTTCAAATGCAATTTTTTGGAGATTTACTATTTCTGATACATCATGTGTAAGTGTCATTTTCTGATGTTTCAAGTTTTAATGAATCTGATACATCTACATTTATGTATCAGAATATAATATATAACTGTTTCTGATATATCTTCTGTATGTATCAGAATCTCATCTCATGCATCAGATATTTTAATGCATATGATACATCGTATTTATGTATATAGTTCAAGTTGTATTTAACTATTTTCATGTCAATACAGGGAATGAAATACGTCATCAAGAAGATCCCGTCTCACCCATTGAGATTCGGAACGGCATATAGGGCTAATTTTCTTGATGATTTTGAATCATCAATAGGTGAAGAAGGTATAAAGTTATTTAGGCAATCCATATTTGGTCACTACTTAGATATGCCAAACTGCAATTTTCAAGGGCAAATCATCAAATGCCTCTTACTTCTTGAGGTAGACCAAAAAAATAAAGAAGAATTGCACATTCGTCATGTGCAGGGTAATATACTACGATTTACAATAAATAATTTTGCCATCATTATTGGTTTGTGATGTACCGATAATATCAATGACTTTCGGTATTCTGATGACCAAACAAGTAGATTATTGTCTTTATATTTTCCTGGTGCCAAAAATAGGGTCAACAAAGCTCATTTTGTTGAGCGTTTTCTAGTTGGGGGATGGAAAACAAACGAAGACGCTGTTCAGATGGCCATTCTCTATTTCATCCACACTTTTGTTTTTTCTCAACTAGGTGATGCACCTATATCTGTTGATGATTTTAAGATGGTAGAATATGGTAGGTATGAGCAATATCCATGGGGAAAAATAGCATTTTCAAAATTGATAAAAGGAATGCGTCAGGAGTTTTCAAATGCCAAACAAATGTATCGTCTAGGCGGCATGCCATATGCTCTGAATGTTTGGATATATGAATGTGCATCTCAAGTTCCCTCTGAAATTGCTATAAGAGTGGGTAATAAAATTCCCAGAATTCTTAACTGGCGTGTTGTCGCCGTGAAGCCAAAATTTGAGACCTTCATGTCTACCATCTTCAGTGAGGTACATGCTTTGAATATTATTCATTTATGCACTGATTCATTATACATAACATCTAAGATACATTATATATTCATGACCTTGATACATTATAATTTGATTCATAAAGTAGATGTATCAGCTCATATATTTATGTATCAGGATATAAATGTATCAAGATATAATGTATCTGATACATATACTTTATATAACCTTTCTGATACATATAATTGTATGTACCAGAAACTCATTTATCAGTATTTACAGCTCATGAAAACTCTATCTTATGTATCAAATTATAATGTATCTAGAATTACATCTCATGATACATCTGCATTTATGTATCAGATAATGTTGTTTTTCTATCAGTTTCTCATGTATGAAGGATTAATGTTTCTGATACATCATGTTATGTATCAGCATTAATATATATCAATTATTCAATTGTTTTCTGACAATCAATCAATATTTTTTGCAGTATCCATGCTCCAACATTGTCCAATCTCAACATGAAATGGAATCTATTGTCATTCATGGCAGCCAACAGAAACCTGAAGCTTCAACATCGGCTACCAAGGTCAATTTCAGAAAACCTCATGAAGTCCCCGGATTTGAGGACTTTTCAACAACACCACCCACAGAATTATTAAAAAGATCCAGCTATGTTGCTGATACATCTTCTCTACCTCCTTCCAAAAGAATGAAGACTTCTCCTGCTAAAAAGCCAATTCAAGTAGAAACAGCCAACATGCACAAGGATTTCATACCACCAAATGAATCAGAAAAGCTTGTTTCTCCTGAAAATGTACCAGGGGCGAAGTCAGCTGTAGGAGGTGAATCTTCCGGTCATTCGGATCAAATTATTCATATGCAATTCAAAGCATTGAAGAAGTCCATAAAGAAGTCTCTAAAGAGATACGTAAGTTATTACTTTAAGATGTATCACATACAATATACTTTTAATTAGGTGATACATTCTAATTTTCCATATACATGTATCAAGGTTGACCGAAAGTTCAAGCGTTTGAAGAATAAAATTGATTCAAATCACATTGATCTTTTGAAAGCCATCGATGGTATGGCGAACCGAATGACTGGCACATCATCTCAAGTTAAAACAGATGATTTTGATCAAACATTCCATGTGGTTGAACAACAAGAAGCACCTACTGGATTGGAGGTGCACAATTTTGCAAATAAATCTGACCCACCCCAACAAAATGACCAATCTAATGTCCAGGAAGATATTAAGGTACATACATCATGTAATATTTGATATTTATGCTTTTAAACTTCTAGATACTTTTCATTGTCATGTATCGAATGTAAATGTTATTATATTTTTAGGGACCTGAACCATCCACCATGATAAAAACAGGTGGACAATATATCAGAACAAAATATTTCAGCAGATGTTCCAGAATTATTTGATCAGCAGGTTTATTCTGATACATTAAAGGTAATGTATCAGAAACAAATTGATGAACAATTTGATGTCATATATATATATTGTATAAGCTCAACCTCTTTAAATATATATATATATCTAGACATTTAGTACATATATATCATAAGTAAATGTTATTATGTTTCCAGGAAGATGAACCATCCGTCAAGATACAAAAGGTGGATGATGTATCACAACATAACATTGTAGCAGATGATGTATGATATCAGCAGATTTTTTATTAAGTAATTAGTTTTTTAAGATAATGTATGATATCCGCAGTTTTTTATTAAGTAACTGTTTTTTTAACATTTGTAGGAACCGAAAACATTAATTTTTACACCACAATTGAAGGATGTATCAGCACACCAAATGGAACCACAAAGAGCAGATATTGATCAGCTTATTGCTGATTCTGATACATTACAGGTAATGTATCAGATACATTACTAAGATAAAGTCAACATTATTAAGTTTTTTAATGACGTTATACATTACATGTAGAACACTGGAAAGAAAGATGGAAGAGTAGCCGATGATAAAACTGACAAAGTAGAAGAGCAAGTTGAGGAGATTGAAAAAGAAAAAATCAAACCAAGCACATCGAAATCCAATACTTCAGCACCATTTTCGACCGAAACTCTGGATGTGATAGATGCTCTAATATACGGACTTCCATTACCAACCATGCCATTGACAACTGTTAGTCATGAGCAAGTTCAGGATGAATGTCTATTATGCGATAGCCAGCTACCAACCACTCTTTCATCAAAAGCCAATGTATTGTCTGACGATGCGAAGACACCATTTTGAAGAAGCAGGATTCCTTCGAAGATCTTACAGTCGCCGTATCTTTCAAACTTTGGGTCGAGTGAAAAGGGAAAGGAAAATTTGTCAGCTGTTATGCATCAGACACACCCTTTTAAAGGTTTTGGTATATGCTATCATCCCCCATCCGAGCTTGTCACAGACTACTCTCAATGGATATATAAAGGACTACTAAAATCGCATGGCAACAAGTAAGTATGATATATTCAACTTATACCCATACAAGTTGTGTATTATATTTGTTATGTTATTAAACTACAAGCTTCCATTCAGGAATTCGAAGGAGGATTATTATAGATCTAAGTGCTCTTCATTCGGCTTTGAAAAAATGGACTTTGTAGTGGCATTTCCTAAAGATAAGAACTGGTTCTACCTAATGTCACAGCCGAACAGATGCTGGAACGATGAGGTAAAAATTTCATCATAAATAATATGATACAACTCATACTTACTACCTGATACATACAGATTAATATATCTGATACATACATAGATTAATGTATCTGATACATACATAATCTAATATATGATGCTAGTTGTTATATAACTAATACTTTCTTAAAATGTGCAGCACATCGATGTAATATTTTACTACCTTCGAAAGAAATCGAAGATGCAGTTGAGCAATCAGTATCGATACACAACGACAAACTGCATTTTCAAAATTTACATCGAATATGCACACACACGCTACTATCACCTTCCACCTAACATTTCTACATAAGAAGATATGGCAAGGTCCACTGTTACAGCTCATCACAAGAGATCCGTGAAGAACATAATAAGAGGTTTCTCAATACCAGCCGGTTTGCCCTGGCATTTGGTAGATGAGGTATACATTCCAGTAAACTGCGACAGGAATTTTCATTGGGTTCTTGCGGTAGTTGTGTTGAAAGAGAGGTTGATACGTGTGTATGATTCATCGCCTAGACGAAGAAGTAGCAACCATTCCCTAGAGATCCAAAAGATAGCAGCAATGCTACCAACATACCTGCAAGACAGTAATTTCTTTGACAACAACGAATGTACTGATTGGTCGTCTCTTGATTCATACAAGGACAAATCAACCGGTAACATGCTTGAACCACATCACCCATTTGCAGTTGAGTATGTTGAAGGAATTGCGCAACAGGGAAGTGACAGCTTGTGAGTATTAACAATTATATATACCTAAATCATTCATATGTCAATTTTACTTTTTTTAAACTTGTGTATTCCTATCTTTGTAGGGATTGTGGAGTTTTCTTGGCCATTTTTGCTGAATATCTTAGTGATGGAATTTCTATTCCAAATACTGGACTAAATGCTGAATTCTTTCGTTCAAGATATGCCGCACTCTTATTGAGATATGGTTGTTAGAAGGCCATGGATGGTTATGTTAGCGATAACGATGATCCAAAAAAACCTGGGAGAGACATCTCTCCAAGCCAAGGAGAACTGATTGATGTCCAGTAGTTTTTTTATAGTAAACATTTTAAGTGTTTCTGCTACTTTTAATTTATCTGATACATAAACTGTAATGTATCAGATTTAGTATGTTTTAATATTTCCATATATCAGATTTAGTATATTTTTCTCTGGTGTCAAACTCGAATATAAAATCAAAGTTTATATTTTATATTCTACTGTATCAAATTTGTATCGAGTATAATATTCATAAGTGTCACATTTTGTGAATTCTGATACATATTATATGTGTATGAGATTTTTATGAATCAAGATTTATCTATTATGATACATCATGCACATGTATCAGATTCTCATTTCTCAACATTTAATGATTCAAATACATTAATTTTTTGCATAAGAATTCCATGTCTCAAGATTTAACGTTTATGATACATCTTGCTTATGTATCAGATTCGCATTTATCAAGATTTACTGCATATGATAATCTACAACCTATATCAAATAAGATCTTATGTATCACCCACAACTCTTGTGTAATTATGGTTGTCGAAAAGACAAGAATGGTTATGTTTGGGAAAATAACGATCCAAAAAATAAACTATGTGAGATTTCATTAATCCAAGTCAAGGAGAAATGATGGACGTCCTGTATTTTATTTTAAAAAAAATTGTAGCAATAAAATGTACTAATCTTGATACATATCAACTGAAAAAAGATTTTTATATTTATGTCACGTGTCAAACTCAAATATAAAATATAAAAATAGATGTTATTATATGATTCAAATAGAATGTATATCGAGACACCACAAACATCATATCTATTTAGGAATGAAATTATAAGTCTTTTTGTTGTGGCCTTCGTGGCCACAACGTCCACAAGAATTTGTGCTACTTGTTATCTTCTCACTAGCAAACTTTTTTCTCCCTTTCTTTGGTCTTCCTGGCATCCTTTTGTATATTGGCAGCAAGACAAATTCTTCCAAAATTTCCTTCGGACCAGTCCAGTCTTTCTTATTTGGCATTGGAACCATTGGTAATTCATAAGTATTTGCCAACGCCTCTGGTTTGTAGTAATCAGAACAGTATGGGTGCAGGTCAGTAATGTTCTTGCTCTTTAACACTGCAATTGCATGTGGACATGGTATCTCGTCTAGTTGAAATCTACCACAAGTGCATGTTTTTCTCTCTAGACACACAATGTATCTTATACCTAATTCGTAAACAGAATAAAGATAGTCTGATGAAGCAACAACCTGCAGGAATTATATTTCAAATATATGTATCAGTACTCCTTCCTCACATACACAACTATGTATCAGAACTGATGTAAAAGGGTAATAATTATCACAGGATATACATAACAGATGAATCAACAGCCAGCAAGAAATAAATTTCACATATATATGTCAGAAAGTATGTATCAATTACAGAAATGATGTATCAAAATTGATGTATCAGTATATATTTAAAACATGTTACATTTATATGTGTCAGAACTTATGTATCAACTACACATTTGATGTATCCGAATTGATATATCATTGTATAATGAGCACAGGCTATACCTGAATGACGAAGCAACAAACTGATATAAATAAACTTCACATATATCTATTAGTACTTATGTATCATCTACACAACTAATGTATCTACACTGATGTATCAGTATATATTTAGAACATGTTATGCATAACTGATTAATCAACTGCCTGAAGGAAAATAATCTTTACATATATGTATCAGAACTTATGTATCAAATGTAGAACTTATGTATCATAATTGATATTTCATTATTTAATTAGCACATGTTATACATAACTGATGAATCATCAGCCACCAAGAAATAAATTTCACATATATGTATCAGAAAGTATGTATCAATTACAGAAATGATGTATCATGTACCAGAACTGATGTATCAGTACATATATGTATCAGAAAGTATGTATCGTGTACCAGAACTGATGTATCAGTATATATGTATCAGAAAGTATGTATCGTGTACCAGAACTGATGTATCAGTATATATGTATCAGAAAGTATATATCGTGTACCAGAACTGATGTATCAGTATATATGTATCAGAAAGTATGTATCGTGTACCTTCATTCTCGAACACTTGATCATGTTTGAAACTAGGATATCTTCGAATTTTCTACCCAAAGTATGTTTTGTATAAGATGCTATTTCCCTATTTTTGCAGTTCCAAAAACCAAATAACATTCTCGTTTGCTCCAAAAAGTTAATTATAGGCAGCTCTCATGCTTCAACAAGACATCCATTGATACATTCTGCGATGTTAGAAGTCATCATTCTACCCCTGTTGATAGTGGCATGAACCCTTGACCACTTTTCGTATCCTGCATTTTTTAAATATTGTGCCACCCGTTGATCGATTCTTTCAACTTTGGCCATTAATTTATCGACTTCATCTTTTCGGTATGCCTTGGCCATTGAATAGAAAATGTCACTTAGTACAGCTTTGCTCTTTTTGTATTTAGTACACACATTTTTTCATATATGCCATATGTATGCAAATGAGGAACATTGGGAAATACCATGCTTACACTCTTGATTATGCTTTCGTTCCTATCTGATACAACACACATATTGTCCCTCTCACCAAATGCATTCTTGAAATTCTAAAAAAACCACGTCCATGATGCATCATTTTCTGTATTAACAATACCATATGCCAATGGCAATATGCAACCTAATAAATCAATAATAGCGATACAATAGTTATTAGAATTCATCAGAATCACAACAAACGTGAAAAATGAGATGACACACTGTTATTCAATAAGAAACAGTATAAGAAAGTAATACCTGCCCCATCAAGTGTGCTAGCTAATACAAACATCCCTTTATAAGGTCCATCAAGATGCGCACCGTCAACAACAACCACTGCTCGACAAAACTGAAACTCCCTCATCAAGGGCCTTAACGCTATAAACAAATACATGAACTCATCAGTTGATCACTTGTGCATACTTATGTACGAATTTGAATATACGGTTTTTAGAATATGTATGTATACAGGCAGCTGTCTATATCCATCAGCAGGTTTTCCCCTTAACATCTCCAAAGCATGCTCTTTTGAACGCCATGCCTGTTGATAGGTAATATCAATTCCATACGCTGATTTAATATCCTCTCGTATATCATTAGGGGTGAGAATTCTCTTATGATTAACCAATTTAGGTGCTGTGAATGCACTAACAAAAGCCTTTGTAGCATGAACTTTGTTGAAAATCCTATCTCTCAGTGCACATGAATGTTCACTATTGAAATATCTAATTTTGAATATATCGGATTTTTTCCAACATGAAGCTTTCATTCTCCAACAACAGCCGTCTGAAAGGCATACTAACACATAACTGCATTTGTATAAAAAAAATGACATGTATCATACCAATATTTTTTCATATATAATATCAACAAATAAAGTGACATACTGATAGGAAATGTGTCAACGCATGTACTTGATACAAGCTTCTTTGTATATATTATGAAAAAAAAAGCATCTGATACATAGAGTCATATGAATCTGATACATACTGACAGCATTATTACCATTTTTTAATTGAGTTACAGAAATGGAGTTTTGATGTATCATGACAGGAAAAAATAATTTTTTTTAAGAATGTATCAGATACACACATTCATATGTATCTGATACATATTGTTGGATAATATCCAACATCAAAATTTCCAAATGCAGAATATGCGCATACCTTTTACTGTCGGATCTTTTAACCTTGAAATTAAATTCATTATTGATTTTGTATTTGGCCATGACATCAACTAGAGTTGCTTTATCCTTATAGAATTAATTCTCCTTCACTTCCGCACCATTTGTATCAGCTATGTAGTTTGTCAAATCCAATTCTGCTATATAACAATTTGCGACATTACCAGATTCTTCTAAACCAAAAATGTGGGACTCATTCGCTTTTGATTCGGCACAAACGATTGCTCCAGATGTACTGTCGAATGATTTTATCTCACATCTTTTTATATAAAAGCTTGATATGCAGAGGGGATAATTTACGAAACCAGGCTCTTTCTTCTTCAACTCTATGTAAAGATTAACACTCATATCATTACGAATATAAATTGGCGACGAGTTACCTTCAACTATGTATCAGATTTCAATATTTTTCTCTGATTCATCCACACTCAATTCAGCAGCGATTGCTGTTTTTAGATTTGAGTAAGATACATTGTCACCGACAACGATTCCATCACTTTTGTATTATTCATAAGTAATATCGGATTGCCAAACTCCAGAATGTCTCAGTAGTATCGAGATATTCATATTGATTAATTGATGAAACGTGAAGTTTGCTTTGAATTGATGCTCTGTTGTTTTAATTGGAGTCGATGCTCTGACTTTTGGCTTCAAAATTCATGTACATAACTATCGCCTTCTTTAACCAATTAATCTCATTAATTAGATCAGTAATTGATATAAATAGCCAATCATACCTTATCTCAATCTTCTATCCATAAATACCTGATGTGCATTAACTATTCTATATCTAAAGTTATGTATCAGATACATAACTTATGTATCAGCAAAAGTGAAAAAATAATTGAAATCAACTTCGGTATGAATTGATGCTCTATTTTTTCCATTCGAGACGACGCTCTGTTTTTTTGGCTTGAATCTTCATGGACATAACAATTGCTTTTTTTAACAATTGATGTATCAGATACATAACTTATGTATCACCAAAACTAAAAAAAATTGAAATCGAAGTTGGTTTGAATTTATGCTCTGTTTTTTGGCTTGAATCTTTAAGTATACAACCGTTATTTTTTTAACCAAATTAATCTCATTAATTAGATCAGTAATTGATTTAAAGAACCAATCATCCCTTATATTAAGATACTATCCATAAATAGATGATCTTCATTAATTACTCATTAGATAATTGATGTATCAGATACATCACTAATGTATCAGAAAAGTTGAAAAAAAAGGGGATACCGGGTAATTTTGATACAATGAGGGATGTATAGTAATTAGACTTTTCTATTATGGGATTTAGGTAAAGTTTACTTATTTTTAACTGGTCCAAGAGCGCACCGACTGAAAATGCCCTTTCATACATCTGCTTCTTTCTTATCGAGAATTTCCAAAAAAGACTAATTTATTTTTACGACGGATAATTAGAAGGTTTTTATGCGAAATTAATGTCCTACATTTAACGGCTTGAACTCCACGAAACGTTGATCAACACTTCTATAAGTGTTCACGGAGTGGAGTAAGTATATTTTCATGGGCCGATTATGTTGATATAAATTTTTGGCCAATGTTGTTTACATATTCTTTTCAAGCACAAAAATGTGATTTTTGGGATAGGAAAGAATCAAGGTTTTTCCTTGAGCAGTAGAATTAATCTACAATTTGAAAAACAAAGAAAAATATCTTTAAAGTGAAAAGAAGATTGCAAATTTAGAGTATTTCAAACGATATATTGAAGGAGAAGATGATTAATTTGCAATGTTATACTCTGTTAAAATTATCGGACCACTAACAAATTTTTTTATAAAAAAATGGTTGAGTTATTTTTCATCGGGTAATTGCTTTATTGGGTTCATTATAGCATGATTGTTGAAATAAATTTTGTTGTATGAAATTAACCTTTTAGTATGATATAGTTGATATGTCCAAATTACACCTTTCAATAAAGTATAAAGCGATTGTTGTCCAAATAAAGAACCCAACAAAATTTGATTGCAATCTCACAAAGAATATGATGAGAATATTATTCGTAGGAGTAACCAAAATAAATGGTCATTATTTCTATAATCCTTGCAAAAAGTAAGATTTAAAAGATTTGACTTTAGTTGTTGCTTATTAACTAAGAACTCAATTGTTATCAATTAGAATGTGAAACTAAGGTCGTGAATTTCCATTTTAGGTCATAACATTGATTTAGTTATTTTTACGAAGCTCTACTTAGGTAATCTTATGTGTAAACGGTCAACTTTCTTAAGTATAACTAGAGTTCTTCTGGTCCATGTAGAAGATATCATCCTAAGTCCTCGCGGCACTTGGGCAATACTTTAACAACTATTAACCTAAGTGTCAATAGTATATTATCATCGTCAAATCTCAAATCCTTATATAAAACACAAGTTCCAAATCTCTATGTTTAGCTCTTGGGTGATACTTTACATATTGTGATAGTATCATACATGATTTGAGGAGTTTTCTGATTATATGATATAATCCTTAATGATACCATTTTAGTATATAATGGTATCATAGAGGTGTCGCTAATGTGACACCCCATAATGTTTTTCGCAAAGACTCGAATATTTCCTCACGTGTGGGTAGACTCGGACTGGAGGAATTGTAATTCTACACATGAGTTAGGATTAATTCCTAAGTATTCTAAGTGTTTAGATGTGTTTAGGGGTCATAAGGGATCTCTAACACCAAGCCGAGTCCAAAGAACTCCAATCGATTAAGTTTTCGGACGAGTTAGTATAAGGGTCAACTTCAAACGACCATATCTCCTAGAATATAATGCACTGGGTGGACTACGACATACCAAATTAAAGGTATTTGAATCTTCTTTCCAAAGCCACCAAGATTGCAATTTTTGGAGTCCGGAGTCAAAAGTTATGGCCATTTTACTACAGACTAGTACTGTAGGAATTTCAGGCCTGGGCGAAATTCAGGCTTGGCGCTCCAGTGGCGCCCCACGCCACTATAGCACCAGAAAACAGCCTCAGTAGTTTGGTCCTTGGCGCGACGCGCCACTATTAGATGTGTAGGGTTTTAGGCCTATTTTGGTTTGGCGCTGCAGTGGTGCGACGCGCCACTATAGCGCCAACAAGGTTTTTGCCCAATTTTTCAGATTTTTAAAGAGGGGCAACTTGGACTTTTTCCAAATTATATATACACCATCCTTGAGCATTTTGGACCATTATTTTCAGCTTCTCTCTCTCTAAAAAGCCCTAGAAATTTTCCCTCTCTTCTTCCTCTCCTTCTTCAAATCCTCCTCCAACAAAGGGTGCCTTCAAGAGTTCCAAGAATTCAAGCCTTCCATTGAAGACCTAACATCAAGGTTCTTCAAAGTATTCAAACAAGGTATATAAGGCTAACCTAAAATATGGATTTAGTTCTTCCATATTCCCATAGATGTGTTGGATAGGAGTTGTGAAAGAGTTGAACCTTCTAAGAAGGTTTTCTTGAAAGTTTTCCTAAACTATAGAATGTTTTTAAGTACTATTAGTTGATTGATGATTTTAATGACTTGAGTTACTAAATAGTTATCTTTTATATTATTGATTTCAAATGTATCTTTGTATATAGATTTATAGATGTTGACGATATTCTTGAGTTGAGTTTTGTTGAGAGTATGGATTCATGTTTCATTCACATGAACCCACTATGAGATTTCTTTGGTCATAATTTGTCTTGAGTTGAGATGAATGGTTTGTGTATATGTGTTGATTGGAATGAAAAGAATGAATTGGAATAGTTATGAATGTGAATGACATAAAAAGAATTGAAACATTGGTAGAGCTAGAATGTCACTTTTGTTTCTATAAATGGAATGTAGAAATTAAATAAGGATTTTGGAGTAGATGTTTGATGATGATATGAATGATGAATATTTGATGATGATGTGAATGATGATATTTGACGATGATGTGAATGAAGAGGTTATGTTGATGATGATGTTGTGTGATGAAGCAGATTGGAGTCTAATGTGATCATTTGATATGTGAATTGCATAATTTGATTTGATTTGAGTCTTATGAGCATTTTGAGAAGGAATTTTAAATAAATGATTGTGAGCATTTTTGCATAAACTGTTTATATACTATTTTGTGTTTTAAAGGATGATTATTTTCATCTATGATTTAAAAAGAGTTTAAGCATAATTTGAGTTTGAGAAGTCTTTTAAATAGTTTTGAACATGAGTATTTGGAGTATAAATGAGTTGAGCATTATTTTCCTTAAAAATGTAAATTTTGAGATTTATATAGATTTTTAAAGAGAAGAGTGTTATATCGAAAAAAGACGGTTTAAAATTAATTTCAATTTTTTAGAGAAAAAATCAATTTTGGAAAAAAGGAGTCGCCACTTAATTTTTTAAAGAAATTAAGAAAACTTAATTTAAAAGACCCTAACAGATTTAAGTCTTAAAAATTCAGAGAAAAAGGTACGAGGTTCTTATTTCCACTTTGAGAAGGTGTTAAGCATTCAAAGTGACTGCTAACGCGCGGTTATCCGACGATTTGAAAATTATTTGACTATCTTTTGAAAATATTAATTTAAAATGAAATGAAGACTTAAGAATTATTTTTTAGAAAAAAAAAAGATTAAACTTAAACATTGAAAATAATATATATGTATATATAAAAAAGTTAAAGTTTATCAAATAACTAAGTAAAGGTAGAAAATCATTTAAAGAGTAAAATTAACATGAATTGGTTTATCTTTAGGGGAATCTAATTAGGTTAAAATAAATTAAAATTAATATCTAACAAAGTATAACTAACATATGTGACTAAATTATTACAACCCGAATCAATATAAATACAATAAATAATACATGAACAACAATAATAATAACAACAACAATAATAATAAGAACAACAATAATAATAACAAGAGCAACAACAACAATAATAAGAACAATAATAATAATAAGAAGAACAACAATAATAACAATAATAATAATAATAACAATAATAATAATAAGAACAACAATAAGAAGAACAACAATAATAATAACAAGAACAACAACAACAATAATAAGAACAATAACAATAATAAGAACAATAACAATAATAAGAACAACAATAATAACAATAATAATAATAATAATAATAAGAAGAAGAAGAAGAAGAAGAAGAACAACAACAATAAGAAGAAGAACAACAACAATAATAATAACAACAACAACAACAACAACAACAATAATAATAATAATAATAATAATAATAATAATAATAATAATAATAATAATAAGAACAACAACAATAAGAAGAACAACAACAATAAGAAGAACAACAACAATAAGAAGAACACAATAATAATAACAAGAACAACAACAACAATAATAAGAACAATAATAATAATAATAATAATAATAATAATAATAGTAATCAACAACAACAATAATAAAAACAACAACAACAACAACAATAATAATAATAATAATAGTAATCAACAACAACAATAATAAGAACAACAACAATAATAAGAACAACAATAATAATAACAACAACAATAATAATAAGAACAAACAATAATAATAATAATAGTAATAATAATAATATCAAACTACTTGGAAAAATAATGAACAAAACTAAGTGCTTTCATGAAATAATCCTAACATATTCTAGCTAATTAACTCTAACACATGCTAGCTAATTAATTCTAACACATGCTAACTATAATAAATTTATATCATTAATCTAATTATTCTTATATACATACTAACTAAAAAAAATAAGACTATAAATCAATTAAATATAAAACATGAAATAAGTAAATAAAATAAAACTGAAAAAATATTTTACCTCTTTCCGGGCCAAGATTGAAAACGATGAGCGGAAGACAATTTCACCACCACCCAATAGCTTGATGGAACTCCAATCTACAAAACAAAGAAAAAAAGATTTTTTTTTTAAAAAAAAAAGTTTAGACTCGAACCTTCGTGGGTTCTTAGCCGAAATTTCAACTTCAATCTCCTATTTTCCGTGAAGAAAATATAGATTGAAAGCTAGAAATTTTCACAACTTTTAAGCTGGGGACAAAAGTCCAAAATCCTAGCCAAGTTAAGAAAATTTCTAACTTTTGGGTGGTTAAAAAACCTCCTCCTTCTTCTCCTTCCTAATGAGAATATGAGCCTTTATATAGGCTCCAAAAACCCAAATTTTCCATGTATTTTCGATGTAGGAGAAGTGCATTTTTCTTTTTTAAGAAAAAACTAAAAATTTCAAAAATACAAACCATAATTAAACTAGCTTAACTAAAATTGTATTTAGTAAAAATAAAATCTTTTGAGATAATTTTTGAATAATCACATAAATAATAATCAAAGATATAGTTATATAGAAATATGTATGTTATACTAAAATTTATATAAAGATAAAAATAGTTAAGAATAATATGAAAATATATATATATATATATATATATATATACATATATTATTATTATTATTTTTTTTTATAAAAGCTAATTATTTCAAAATGTTCAAATTCAAAGAAACTCGCTAGCTAATTTGCGTTGTGGATGGTCAAAATTGAGTGTCAACAGCTGTCCCTTTCTTTGGATATGATCGATAAAAGAGATCCTGGACAAAGAAAATTGACAAATCCAATTTTGGCCGACTCCATCTTCATCTTTCTGGAAAGGGGTTGGTATGAGTTTTGAATTATGACTGGACTCCGAAATAACCACACGCCTTTCAATAGGAATGTTGTTTACTGTCGTGGAAATCGTTTCCTTAGCTCGTGTCCCATGAGCTTGACATTATTCTTGGGACTGTGTCCCAGTTCTCTGCTAAAAGAATTCCACGTTGTGCTGCATCCTCTTTGATGTCGTTCACACTTTCTTTCATCCTCTTTGCATGTTGAAAAATTCTCATTGATTCATTGGTAGGATAATGTTGCACTATCGGTAGGATGATAATCCATTGATAGGATACTTGGCAAAATAATTGTTTGTCCATCGGTAGGACGAATGAAAATCCAATGATAGGATATATGCAATGGTCTTCTTGGCAATGAATATACAATGGCCCTCTTGGCAAATGAAAATGCAATGGCCTTCTTGGCAATGATATGCAATGGCCCTCTTGGCAATGATGAATGCAATGACCCTCTTGGCAATGATGAATGCAATGGCCCTCTTGGCAATGATATTACCACCTCCGGTAATATAATATGAATAAAATAAAATATGAATGGCCCTCTTGGCAAATGATATTACCACCTCCGGTAATAAATATGAATAAAATAAAATATGAATGACCCTCTTGGCAGATGAAAATGCAATGGCCCTCTTGGCAATGATATTACCACCTCCGATAATATAATATGAATAAAATAAAATATGAATGACCCTCTTGGCAAATGATATTACCACCTCCGGTAATAAATATGAATAAAATAAAATATGAATGGCCCTCTTGGCTGATGAAAATGCAATGGCCCTCTTGACAATGATGAATTCAATGGCCCTCTTGGCAATGATGAATGCAATGGCCCTCTTGGCAATGATGAATGGAATGGCCCTCTTGGCAATGATATTACCACCTCTGGTAATATAATATGAATAAAATAAAATATGAATGGCCCTCTTGGCAACGATGAATGCAATGGCTCTCTTGGCAATGATGAATGCAATAGCCCTCTTGGCAATGATATTACCACCTCCAGTAATATAATATGAATAAAATAAAATATGAATGGCCCTCTTGGCAACGATGAATGCAATGGCCCTCTTGGCAATGATGAATGCAATGGCCCTCTTGGCAATGATATTACCACCTCCGGTAATATAATATGAATAAAATAAAATATGAATGGCCCTCTTGGCAAATGATATTACCACCTCCGGTAATAAATATGAATAAAATAAAATATGAATGACCCTCTTGGCTGATGAAATTGCAATGGCCCTCTTAGCAATGATGAATGCAATGGCCCTCTTGGCAATGATGAATGCAATGGCCCTCTTGGCAATGATATTACCACCTCCGGTAATATAATATGAATAAAATAAAATATGAATGGCCCTCTTGGCAAATGATATTACCACCTCCAGTAATAAATATGAATAAAATAAAATATGAATGGCCCTCTTGGCAGATGAAAATGCAATGGCCCTCTTGGCAATGATATTACCACCTCCGGTAATATAATATGAATAAAATAAAATATGAATGGCCCTCTTGGCAAATGATATTACCACCTCCGGTAATAAATATGAATATGAATAGCCCTCTTGGCTGATGAAAATGCAATGGCCCTCTTGGCAATGATGAATGCAATGGCCCTCTTGGCAACGATGAATGCAATGGCCCTCTTGGCAATGATGAATGCAATGGCCCTCTTGGCAATGATGAATGCAATGTCTTCCTCTTGGATGATTTGACAACATTTTTTTTTTGAACAACTCGTGTTCATGGGAACTCATGTCTTTGATAGAAGTTATACGAGGCCTCGGTGGCTCGCATCTTGAATTCGAGTTCGCTCCATTCTAGCAATGTTGAAGATCATTTGAAGTTGACTTCGAACTTCTGACAATTCTTGATGGAATTTTTGAAATCTTCCTCAAAAATTCTTTCCAGTTAGATCTCTTGATAAATCTCGAGCTGCTGAAAAAAGAATTTTGACATTCTTGTGGAATTTTTGAGATCTTCTCAAAAATTCTGTCCCAGTTGCATATATTAACATGATCTCCAATCTTAACTTGCTAGAGATAGTATCTTTTTTCTGAATTTTTGAGATCTTCTCAAAAATTCTGTCTCAGTTTTCATTATAAGGGAGAAATGAAAATCTTACAGGGAACATGACCGAGCCATTGTGGCGCCTACATATCCTGCTGGTGCAGGAATCAGGTCAAATGTAGTTCCAATTCTCTGGACGATGAATGCTGCAAGATCTGAGACAAGATAATCAGTAGACACATGTGTAATATGAGCATAATGACATGGAAAATTGTATTACTTGCAACATTTCCAGCTTAAAACACGAGATATTCCACCCGTCTGATATGGACGATCCAATGAAGTAAAATAGGCATCTCACAATGTAAAGAGATAGTCAAATTTTGACTACAATTGGTTTCAACAGTTAGGAATACATGGAAATATTTCTCATTTCTTATCTTATAACTGAAATTGACTTCAAGGTAATTCCTATAGCTTCAAGTAGTACCTCAAACATACTTAAGTGTCGACAAGATTTTTTCATCCTGCTTCCAACAAAGGTTTAGAATTATACCAATCATCATGTTTCAAGTGCCCTCACAATAAAAGTTCTATTTCGCACATATATGAAATGTTTGATTTGAGAACATTTTACAAAGTGCACTCACACTCTCAAGAAAGTTCAACGCATGCAACTGTGATACTATATGCTTGGCCTGCATGTAAGTCTCCACTAATGTGAGAATATTTGGAATGAGATCATGTAGGGCTTGTCATTGGGTTGTAATGTGGGTTTGGGAACAGGTAGGATATTTATTTAGGATAAAAGTAACTTTATTCCTCCTTGAATGTCGCACTGAATATGTGCCTTTGACGATTGATACGCCTTTGATGTCTGATCCTCTTTCTTTTATATCGACTTCTTCGAGTACTTATTTGATAGAGTTTTTTTTTTCTTTTCACCTTTTTCTTTGTCTTGACTTCTTTGAGTCCTTAGTTGTTAGAGCTTTTCTCTTTTTGCTCCTTTTTGAGGTTTCTCCTCTTTTGTTGGAGTAGTTTTCTTTTTGTCTTACATCGACCTTGTAGGAGTTTGTTTTTTTTTATGAGAAAGTCGTCTTTGCTTTCTTGACTTTGGAGACTTTACGTCTTTTGCCTTTGGCAATTTCAAAGTTGGATCTTCTTCAATAATTTGCACGTCTTTGGTGCGCTCAAGGAGGTTGGGCCAAGAGAGAGATAGTGCATGTAAGCACTCAGAAGGGAAAGGGCTAAGATGTGGTTGTCCAAAGAAAATGTTTTAGGCTCAAAGTGGGAAAACTAGGGATTAATGTTATTTGGTAGGCTTTGAAAGGCACAAACGGGTCAAAAAGGCCTACAATCCTTTCTCAAACCAAACATAACTCAGGATTTCACCTCAACAAACATATTAGGCCAAGTTCTAGATCAACGGTGCGATGCAATTGAATTTTAATCTAAAGCTCACCACACAATGCACATGAAACCATGAGGTTGGTTATATTCTTACCTTGAATGCCCGCAAGAGAATTTTCAAGCATCACAAAAGTACAAATGAAAGATACCAACAGAAGCTATGGTTTACCACAAAGCCAATCATTTTTATCATACCAAATTTTTTGCATGCTCCTAACTGTATGCGTCCCAATCAAGAAGATATAGCTCTTAAAATATGTACACAATTTATTATTTTATGTATTTTCTATTTTTTTTAACTGTATTTTTTTAAAAAAAAAAGAAAAGGAAATACCGAACCCAAGAAGGGCTGCCTACGTATCTCATCAAGATGAGAATCAGGTGTGCGTAGTTCTTGTAGATATGATATATAAAATAATTTAGAGCTTCAGACAAACTTGGTGTGGTCTTCCAATGTTAATATTTTCTGTGGAGATGCTGCAGCATGCTTTATAACCTCTCTTGGTCGGAATGTTGTGGCTTCCAACTTCATTACTCCTGATTCGACTTTGGAAAGGTCAATGATGTCATTTATTAGTTGAAGAACCAAATCTTCTGAAGACAATATTACATTCACAAGCTGACGATGTTCCTTATCCAATTTTATGGTAGAAAAAATCTCGATCATATTGACCACTCTTGACAAAAGGATCTAATCTAATGAGACATGGTTGCAAGCATTTGTTTCTCTCGCATAGTTTTCTCTGTTATGTGAATAGTTTTGTTAAGTTCAGTCTCCTTGGCTTTCTGTACAACTATCTCTTCTTGCAATTTTGCCATTTTTTTTCCTTTTCCTTATCTGATCAGTTATCTCCATTCCTATGTAATTTACACCAATTGTCTCTCCTGCCTTACTGAACACAGGTTCAACATATATTAGAGAATTCTTTGACCCAAATAATCCCTTCTTTGCCGATATTCCCCTTTCCAAAACCTCTCGTTTGAAGTCTCGAGATTCCTTTACATCAGTACTAGTAAAATCTTTACATTTATTTATTGATGATGTCCTCTTCATGCAGACTTGACAAACAATTGTAGATAACATAACTTATTGTCCTGGTGACGGATAATAACGGGTGCATTTTGGAGGACAAATTGTACGAAATTATCTGCTCTTTTCAGAATCTGGATAATTCTTCTACTAGAGAGGATTGTCTTTCAATGTTTTCTATGCTTTCCTGTAATTTTTCAATTAGTATTTGCATCCTGTTGAACACTTGTTTCCAATAATTTGTCCAAATATTTAGCTCTCTGCTTTCAGTATTTTATGTTGTCATACTCAGTATCTATTTCTTGTTTATCTTGAATTTTTACATCATTTTTTAGGAGACTCTTGGAATATGTATCTCTTTAATTCTTCATCCAATATAGAGGTTGGATGTTTATCACCCTATATCTTTCTTCCTCAAATTGATACTTCTCCAATAAATCCAATTTCTTGAGCTCTGGTTATTGTTGTTGTGTTTTTCTTGAGGATTGTCTCTTATGATTTGAATTCTTCCAACTATTCAAAGAATCATACATTGTTATAACCATCCCCGACTATTGTCGGGGACAGTTTTCCTGCAAAGATATGAGAAAAGTGTGAAAGCGGGGCTATTATAAAAAAAATAAGTAACAAGATATAGGAGTAAAATTTCATAGTCAAAGACTCCCCCGATTTATCTTTCAGTCTGTGTATTGGTGTCTTGTGAAATTTAATATCATCGTTATTTCCCATGAACTCTTTGTCCCGTGATCCCTCTCTTGAAATAATGTCGTCTCTTCTATGTACAAAGAAAACTTCTTAGTTAGGGAGAGAGAATTGACCTCAAAATTGAGATCCTTTCATTTATCGCATGATGTCCTTTGATAACAGCCCCTACAAAGAAAGAAACAACTTTGTTGAACCCTCGATCTTTGAGAAGTAAGCAAGTTTGTTTTCCGACATAAATTAGTCTTTCCCTGAAAAAGAAGAATAACTCAAAAGCCAAAGTATTAGTCTGTGTTTGTAATAATTAATGCAAAATATCACATAAACACTAAACACATAAATATTGCTTTGTTTTAAGACAAACTAATCTATGGGTGAAGAAAGAGTAAACGGACAAAAATTAATTTTATGATAAATGTGTGAGAAAAGTTGACTTGTGAATCACAGATTTTTTTTGCGTTTCAACTTTTGTACCCTTGTTTTTCTTAGATGCAGAAAAAGTTCTCAATTTCTTTGAAAGAATGAGGAAAACTGAAAACTTCAAAAACAGGGACCGGGCCTTGAAAGACTGCCTACGTATCTCACAAAGGAGAATTCAGGTCCTACGTAGTTCGACCACTTGATTTTTTTTTGTCGAGATGAGAAAGCAAAGTTTATGATTTGAGTGTAAAGTTCGAATTTTGTTGGGAAATTAAAGACTCATTGAATATTTGGACGCACTATCGATAGTGACTCGATATTTATGCCTATGAGTCTCTAAAAAAAATAATCTAAAAGAGTGGACTAGCATGTCTCCAAATAAAGCAACATATTCACAAAATAGTTATAGCATATAGCACACAAACAATTATTGCGCATCCTAAACAGATATGTGACCTTTTTGTGCCAAAGGTAGGCCTAACGATTTGAAGGATGTATTACATCATTTGAAACATTCCATTGCCCCAAAACTTATATTTATACAAATATTATGAATAATTTGAATGGAGATACATAAATGGAAAAAAGGGATATAAATAATCAGTCCCACGCAGGGGTACAATCCTAACTAAGCCTTCGTGGAAAATCCTTCTTTCTTGATTTCTTGACATCTCCGAACGCCAACGCCTTTTGGATGAAGTGTCATTTACTGAAGGTCCTTCTTTGACTAGACTAAGCTACAAAAAAAACTCCCAGCCCCGAGGAACAATGGTTTGCCAAACCGCGTATAAAACCTTCAAATTTAAACATATAGGTATGATTGTCCATTTAGGCCGAGGGCCGTTTTGAACTCAAGGTGGTCTTTCTAATGGGCCCAATACGCCTTGGGTATTGGGTCGTCTTAGACCAATGCACTAAATTAGGGATTTGGTTTTGCTCTACGCTAGGTTGACTAAGAGTGGCTTTTGCAAGACTGGTAACCCAAGCGGACAACTCAGGCTGGAACTTACGACAACCATTGGACGCATGACGTATTAATAAATTGTCGATCGTTCCGAAAAGGGTTAAGTATAAAAAGCCCGACTGCGGTACCGCAAAATCGTTCTTTAATATACTATACATTAAATAGGAAAAATGCTATGAAATGCAAATAACAATTTAATATATAAATTAAACACATAATTGCACAATTAAGGAAAACAAGAATTACTAATTATTATAAACTCAAATAGTTAGTCAAATAAGCAATCAAATCTAATGGTTAGAACCTAATTATTCCCCAGCGGAGTCGCCATTTTTGTTATATCAAAAAAGACGGTTTAAAATTAATTTCAACTTTTTAGAGAAAAAATCAATTTTGGAAAAAAGGAGTCGCCACTTAATTTTTTAAAGAAATTAAGAAAACTTAATTTAAAAGACCCTAACAGATTTAAGTCTTAAAAATTCAGAGAAAAAGGTACGAGGTTCTTATTTCCACTTTGAGAAGGTGTTAAGCATTCAAAGTGACTGCTAACGCGCGGTTATACGACGATTTGAAAATTATTTGACTATCTTTTGAAAATATTAATTTAAAATGAAATGAAGACTTAAGAATTATTTTTTAGAAAAAAAAAAGATTAAACTTAAACATTGAAAATAATATAGATGTATATATAAAAAAGTTAAAGTTTATCAAATAACTAAGTAAAGGTAGAAAATCATTTAAAGAGTAAAATTAACATGAATTGGTTTATCTTTAGGGAATCTAATTAGGTTAAAATAAATTAAAATTAATATCTAACAAAGTATAACTAACATATGTGACTAAATTATTACAACCCGAATCAATATAAATACAATAAATAATACATGAACAACAATAATAATAACAACAACAATAATAATAAGAACAACAATAATAATAACAAGAGCAACAACAACAATAATAAGAACAATAATAATAAGAAGAAGAACATGTCACGCCCCGAGAGGGTACCCTAGGCGTGGCCGGCACTCAGAAACCATTTCTGGCTTCCGAGAGAACCACTTGGTCTCATTTCTTATTTATTCATCAGCGGAAGACTTAAGAATACTAATGTGGGCTTGTCATAATCAAAGGAAAAATAGATAATTCTTATAAGAAGTAGTTTCTAAGGAGAACTACTCTGATTACATCATCAGACTCTGTCTATGAAGCCTCTAATACTCTTAGATGGTGCCAATGACATATCCATGGCTACCTCAAAAGAAACATCACACTCAACAATAATAAAAGGATAAGGAGTTCCTTCGAATACAAGAAGGACTCACCAAATAGCTGAAAAGAAATGATCTTCAACGATGCGCCTGTTGAGGATCTCTAACACCTGTATCTGCATCATAAAATGATGCAGGTCGAATGACGTCAGTACGTGGAATGTACGAGTATGTAAAATGGTAGGAAGGTAAGGTTAGATATCAAAAAAAACTCCTCTCAAGAAAACTCAGCTCAGAACTCAACATCATCTCAACATCAATATGTAATGCAAGTTTAAAATATAATAATAAAAATAATAGTAATAAACAATGCTTACTCAGTGGGAGTTTCTCTAACCGACAACCATCACTTATGAGCTAGCGATGATACAACGAAGCGATGTCGTTGCCACATCCATCCAATACCTTGCCAGGGTAAAGGACATCACCATCTTGGATCCATTCATCAAAGTCCTCTTTTTGGGACTTAAGAGGCATAGCCTCCATCCTACGCTGGCTACGTAGTTATGGGGTTTGAGTCAATTAAACTCTTACCCAACTCGGTGCTCAATACTACTCTCAAAATATGTGCTCATATTAAACTCATCATCTAGTCTCATTGGACTTTAATTTAAATCATCAAACTCATCTCATTTCATGTTCATCAATCATTATACTTCCAAAAACATCATTTACATCTCATCAAAACATCTTGCTCAAAATATTATTTTCTCAAATTCATTCAAATTCAACTCTTTTGCTCTTTCAAAACTCAATAAAATACATATATAGTATTAATTCATATAACTCTCTTTTTATCAATAAAAATAATAAAAATCCAACATCTTTACTCAAAACATGTGTAAAAATATTTATGAACATCAAATCAATTAGGATTCATGGGAAAGTATCCATGAACAATAATTCCAATAATATGAGAGATAACAATAATAATAATATTAATGCATAAATATATCTAACTCAATAGAAGAAGAATTAATTCATTTAGAATTCAAGATTTGGATAAAACTCAACTATAACTCAATTATAATGAATTTAAATATTGGGCGCATGGACGAACTCAATCCGATGCTATGAAAGCCTTACATACCTTAAATCCGAAGGTTTACTCCGAATTGGAATACTCTTGGATCCCTAGCCTTTTCTTCTCGCCGGAGCGTTTTGTGTACTACCCGGAGTATAAGAATAACCGGAGTAGTATTTTTATACTACTAAAACTAAAACTATATTTGAGAAGAAGTATATAGAGAGAAGAAATGCTTAAGAAAGCTTGATGAATAAAATAAGGAAATAAAGTGGGTATTTATAGGTGGAAAAGAGGGACCTAACAATAAATAAAATAATTATAAAGAAAAATCTGAAAATTTAATGGAATATATTGATGTCATGGATGATGTTAAATGGAGGACAATTTATGTCATGCATGATGTCAAATGCATCTAGATGTTTCCATGGTAGGTAAGATGAGTTCTTTTTAACAGAATACTCATTTTCGAAGCTGCGTTTGAATAAGATAAATTCCTTATTAGGATTTGGTGTCTTCATAAGAATTGTAGATATGGAAGTCTAGTTTCATATCGTTCAACAATCAACCAATTTGGAGCAACCTACAGTGAGATATGAATTTTCTTCTATCAACACTCAATTCCGTCACAGCACTATATCTTGCAAAGATTAATTTATTTGACCTACTTATACTCCGAATTTGAAGTTATGTTCTTCATGAAAGTTGTAGGTAAGGATGTTGTGATTACCCAGAAATTTGAATCACCTAATTTGGACCAACCCATGAAGATTTATGCCCAAAATACAGAGGCTGTATTATTTTCATCGAGAATTGAAATACCGACATACAATATTTTAGGGTTTGTTACAGAACAACAATAATAACAATAATAATAATAATAATAACAACAATAATAATAAGAACAACAATAATAAGAACAACAATAATAATAACAAGAACAACAACAACAATAATAAGAACAATAACAATAATAAGAACAATAACAATAATAAGAACAACAATAATAACGATAATAATAATAATAACAATAATAATAATAATAATAATAATAATAATAATAATAATAATAAGAACAACAACAATAAGAAGAACAACAACAATAATAATAATAACAACAACAACAACAACAACAACAATAATAATAATAATAATAATAATAATAATAATAATAATAATAATAAGAACAACAACAATAAGAAGAACAACAACAATAAGAAGAACACAATAATAATAACAAGAACAAGAACAACAATAATAAGAACAATAATAATAATAATAATAATAATAGTAATCAACAACAACAATAATAAAAACAACAACAACAACAACAATAATAATAATAATAGTAATCAACAACAACAATAATAATAACAACAACAATAAGAAGAACAACAATAATAATAACAACAACAAGAAGAAGAAGAACAAACAATAATAATAATAATAGTAATAATAATAATATCAAACTACTTGGAAAAATAATGAACAAAACTAAGTGCTTTCATGAAATAATCCTAACATATTCTAGCTAATTAACTCTAACACATGCTAGCTAATTAATCTTAACACATGCTAACTATAATAAATTTATATCATTAATCTAATTATTCTTATATACATACTAACTAAAAAAAATAAGATTATAAATCAACTAAATATAAAACATGAAATAAGTAAATAAAATAAAACTGAAAAAATATTTTACCTCTTTCCGGGCCAAGATTGAAAACGATGAGCGGAAGACAATTTCACCACCACCCAATAGCTTGATGGAACTCCAATCTACAAAACAAAGAAAAAAAGATTTTTTTAAAAAAAAAAAAGTTTAGACTCGAACCTTCGTGGGTTCTTAACCTAAATTTCAACTTCAATCTCCTATTTTCCGTGAAGAAAATATAGATTGAAAGCTAGAAATTTTCACAACTTTTAGGCTGGGGACAAAAGTCCAAAATCCTAGCCAAATTAAGAAAATTTCTAACTTTGGGATGGTTAAAAAACCTCCTCCTTCTTCTCCTTCCTAATGAGAATATGAGCCTTTATATAGGCTCCAAAAACCCAAATTTTCCATGTATTTTCGATGTAGGAGAAGTGCATTTTTTTTTAAAGAAAAAACTAAAAATTTCAAAAATACAAACCATAATTAAACTAGCTTAACTAAAATTGTATTTAGTAAAAATAAAATCTTTTGAGATAATTTTTGAATAATCACATAAATAGTAATCAAAGATATAGTTATATAGAAATATGTATGTTATACTAAAATTTATATAAAGATAAAAATAGTTAAGAATAATATGAAATATATATATATATATATATATACATATATTATTTTTTTTAATTATTTTTTTATAAAAGCTAATTATTTCAAAATGTTCGAATTCAAAGAAACTCGCTAGCTAATTTGCGTTGTGGATGGTCAAAATTGGGTGTCAACAAAGAGTTTGATGATTGGAGATGAGTTGATTTGAAAGAGGGTCCAATGAGGCCAGATTTGATTGAGTTTTGAAGAGAGTCCAATGAGACTAAATGAGTTGATTTGAAAGAGTCCGATGAGGCTAAATGAGTATTTTAAATATTTTACTCACTTAATAGTTATGCGTGTATTGAGTCTTGGGAGGAGTATTGAGCACCGAATTAGGTAAGAGTATAGTCCATACTCGAATCCCATAAACTACGCCGTCAACGTAGGAAGGGATTATACCGTGTCGGATGTTTCCCTATTTTATTGTCTTGAAATGATAGGACTTGATTGATTGACGGATCCATAATTGGTTTGAGCCGTTCATACCTTGGCAAGTATGAACGGACGGAGCAACGTCGTGACTCGTTGTACATCACCTATATATAGGTGGTGGGATTGTTGTCGGTTAGAGAAACTCCCAAATTGAGTGGTTTGTGCATGATATGATTGGTTCGATTGAGATTGGTTGATGATTGAGTTGGATTGTAAAACATTGCATAATTTAATTTGCATATTTATTGAGTTGAGTCCTTTGAGTTGATTATTGAGTTGATTGTTGAGTTGATTCTATAAGACCGGATTAGGTGATGTGCGATGGATTAGATTATATGATATGTGATTGGATAGTGTATGATGGAAGGGTATATTATTGGATTGGATATACGATATGATTAGATTGAATCGAATTATATATGATTGGATGGGATTGAATTGTGAATGATTTAATTGAATTGTATTGTACATGATTGGATTGGATTGTATGGTATAGGATTGGTCTTTGTCAAAACAATTGTATTCTTACCTTAGACTTATGACACTTGATTGAGTCTTTCTTATCTTTCTGAGTTGAGATATTTGAACCAACGTTACTCTCCCTTGAGGTATGTTTCATTCTGACATATTACATACTCGTACATTCCTTGTATTGACATCCATTTGGACCTGCATCATTTCATGATGCAAAGACGGATTTAGGAGATCGTTAATAGGAGCATCATCGAGGATCTATACACACTCAGCATATTGGTGAGTTCTTCCCTACATTCGGAGGACACCGCTTATAACATTCTTGCATCGAATTAGCCCTTTTCATTTTGGTTTGAGGTAGCCATAAACATGTCATTGGCACCAAATAGATAGTAGTGATAGAGGCTTCATAGACTAGATAGTGATGGGTCGATTGAGTATTTTCTTTTCTTGAATTATTTTTGTCGAACTATTTTAATGACAAAGATTGGAGTTTGATTTGTTGGCTCATGGCCTTTTTTTCTTGAGTTAGATCATTAATTTGGATTGCCCGCCAAATTATTTCTTTATTTTCAAATCTTCCGCTGATTGAATGAATGAACGGATGTGTGATCAGGCTATGTGGTTCGCTTGAGAGCCAGAAATGGTTTCTGAGTGCCGGTTACGTCTAGGGTACCCTCCCGGAGCGTGACAGCTAAAGGATTGAAGTACACATCAATAATACCATGACAATATATAGATATACTGTGGTAGTATTATTATGAACTAGAACAATTTTTGATGATACCATATTAGTATATAAATATACTAAATGATATCAGTGGAGGTCTCTCTAATGTATTGAAGCATACATCAATGATACCATGAAAGTGTACAGATATACTGCAATATATCCTTACAGACTAAAGCAAATGAAAAAAATCAGAAATAAAAAATGAAAAGAAAATTAATTGACAGAAAAGATAATTAAAAAAATATAGAATGACCAAAACACATGAAATTAAATTGTGGTGAAAAAATAAATAATATTATGATTTGAGAAAAAATGAATGGAAAAGAAAGAAAAATAATTAAGAATAAAGAAATAATTTTAAAAAAAGAAAGAAAAGGAAAGGAACATAAACAAAGAAATTTAAAAATAAAGAAAAAAAATTAAAAGAAACCAATTAAGGAGAAAAATAAAAGCAGAAAAAAAGAAATAGAGAAAATAAACAAATAAATGAGAACTTTTTAAAGAATATATATAAAATAAAAATTGAGCATGAATTAGATTACGGTGATAAAAAATGAATAAAATATTTTGGATAAAAATAAATGAACAAAAAATGCATAAAAAATAAAAAAAGAAACGAGAAAAAGAAGTAGAAAACAATAAATAAATAAATAAATAAATAAATGAGGAAAAAAAGAAAGTATAGAAAATAAATATTGAGTATAAATGTCACGACCAACCCACCGGGCCGTATGGACACTTACTCTAACACCTATATAGGAGAACGCTTACAAAATATCATGTGGAAGTTTAACAATTACCAAAATAACAGTCTGAAAAGTCAAGAATATACCATAATTAAGTATTAAACTCTAAGGTTTATTACAAGAAAAATTCTAACACCCTCAAGGATACTAGTCTAAACAGGTACAAGAGCTTCTAAAGATACATAGTATAAATAAAAATAAGACACAACTCTCACCATAAGGAATGGAGAGAAGAAGTTGTTAGAGACTCATCTTCGTCTTCACCTATGAAATATCACTGACCCTACAACTAGACTATGCCAAGTGGCATAACAAGAGTAATATCAGTACAAACAACACATACGGGTAGGCGTCATTGGTAAATCGATACCCACCACATAATATAAAAAATCAACAAGAAGAAGCATGCTCTTGAGGAAATACACTCGGCAACCTTTATGCACAAACTCTGGTCATTCCCATTAACCTCATTAAAGTCATTCAAGCCTAACTCCCATCCCTTCTAGTTAGTCCGCGACCAACTCTAATCCAGATCAAGGCCTGCCCTTTTATGACGTAGATGAGTTTTTGAACTACGGGGCTCATTAACTTTGTCTAATCAGTCTACTACGTTTAGCTTTCACACCAACACTTGACCCTAGAATAATTAGCATCTCACTCGAAAGATGAAGAAATTTAGGTGGGCTAACACTCATATTCTAACCACACTAGCCCGCTATGGCGGGACCTATCCCACTCTAGCGGCCTCGCCACAGCAGGACTCCTCCCATCAGAGCGGCCTATTCGGAGGCAGAAGCTTTGAATTCTCTTCAAAACCCCCCTTTAACATATGTGCCCATAGAACATCAGCAATATCTGACTTAAGTTACTAGTTCACTTAACAATGAATCGATTATCCTCCACTTATTTACCTACGACCTCATGCCTACGATGCAAACAAGTCTAACAATCATAACATAATCCGAATGGGTATATACATGAACACATTATCAATTTACCATTTCATAGCAATATACAATTTCACAATGTAAATCTCAAATACAAAAGTCAACATGGTAACACTTGGGCCTTAGGTTCTTTCATATCAATTATTATATAATATGGGCATGCTCAATTATAATCGAGTCACTTTATCTATCATCACATACACAGTCAAGATCAATTCACAGATGATAGACACACAATAGTTCTCTCATGAAACCCATACTCAAATTGCTAATGTGTTAGCATGACACCCGATCCAATATATGTGTTCACTAGTTCAGGCTCAACTCTTCGCTTTACGTTAGCGGACCTATAGGTCAAGACGGGGCTTTGCACTCTTTCTTTCTATGTGAGATGATACCGGAGAGAGAGGGGAATGCGTCGAGGTGGCGAGCAAGATAACTACATGTCGAAAAACGACACCCGATCCAATCATAATGCACAATCACAGTCTACAACAAATAGTTCACATGCTTGCACAATCAAGTAATCAGACTCAATAAATGTAATTGTTCATAAATAGTCATTTCATTAATTTCATTCTATCTTTTCCATCATTGAAAATATTTCATCAAAACTTCTTTATTTAAGGCATCACTTTTGGGTAGAATAAGTTCAAGAATATCGATTTCACAGTCTTGAGATTGTAGACCCATCACAACAACATAGCAATTATTCTACCACAATAATTAAATGCATGGTAAACATCACAACATTACTCAGTCACTATTAAGGGTCTCCCTATGATAAAGAATAAAATATAACCTACAGCCATAGGTAATCAAATAGGTTCATGACATGAGATCTATCAACACTAAGTCATTCACATTCACCCTTTTATTTTATGAAACACATCGCTCAAATATTTCATAGGGAATAGCAAGCATAAACACACACAATCATTTGCATAAACACATCTTTCTATATCCATCAATAGCCATAACCCACAAGTCTCAAGATCTCTTAATAACCCAATAATTTTCTACATTTAATTCCCTAAGGGTCATTGACCTTCTAAACAGTTTTCACCAAGGTTAACATTCAAATATTGAATCTTTATCGCTAGTTACATAATAATCATGACCCACATCATACATTCCCACTCTAAACAATAATTGTCAACCATTTAGCCATCCAAACTTCGTGCCCGAAGGCCTGGGCATGAAATCCCCCATCAATCTATATTATATTAAGCAATAGGAACGAATTTACAACTACTCAATTGAGAAAACCTAGCCTACCTGAGCGCCAAGTAATTGTAGAAGGATTATAGCACGATCCTTGACTTTCGAAAGGAAAATCTATGAGGACGGGCTTGAAATCCATGGGTTGTAGCCTTCCTTGCGCTAGAAGTCTCTTTTTTCCTTCTCTTCAAGCCTAGAGCGGCTTCTTGTGGGGTTTGTAGGGTAACCTTCATTTATTTTGACACTTAGGGGAAGAATGAGATAATAAAAAAACGTCTCTTTTCCATTCTTTCCCATCAAATCCCACCACAACGGCTTAAATCCCGCTCTGATGGTCCAACATGAATAATGCTCAATAAAATATGCATAACTTTTTACTCTGAATTCTGAATGAGGAAAATTCAGTGGCGTTGGAAAGAAGACTCATAGACCTTTAATTTGATAGGTCATGAGACATCTAATTCATTATAGGCTGAGATATATGGTAGTTTGAAGTTGACTCTAGCTTGAACTCAAGTGAAAAATTAAATCGAAAAGACACTTTCAATTCAAATTTGAGATAGGAGCATAGTACGACTTTAATTCACGATTAATACACTCGCATACCAGAGAATTTATTCTTGTATTATGACGAATGAGATTCGTATATCTTTATTGCAGATATTTTTAGTAACGACGGGTTAGGTTGTTACAATAAATTAGATTATGGAGTAAAAAAATAAAGAATAAAATAATTTAAAAAAATTAAATGAAAGAAGAAACATAAAAAGAAAAAAAAAGAAGTAGAGAATTAAAAAGTAGCTAAGTAATTAAAGTTATAAGGAAAAGGGACATTTTCTATCATTACTTAGGGGATATAATTGTAAAAGGGGAAAATTATGCGGATTGCCAAACATTACTATTATAATTTTGCGATAAAAGGTATAATTTCAATTAATTACACGAATTGGCTATAGTTTAATGAACAAATTTGCTATTATACAAATCTGGTGGCTCATAAACAAATCTGAAAGAGAATATACAAATCTGAAAGAAAATATATAGCGAATATACAAATCTCTAAAGCAAATTTAGAAATGAATATACAAATCTGAAAGCGAATATATAGCGAATATACAAATCTCTTTAAAACCCAATTTGTATAATGCAATGAGATATATAAATGGAAAAGCCCAATTTGTATAATGCAATGAGATATACAAATGAGAAAACCCAATTTGTATAATGCAGCGAGGTATATAAAGGAAAAATTACTTGATTGAGTGGTTTTTAAAAATTAATTACTGATTTTAGCAATATTTTTTATTTATTATCATTTATAGCAATACATAGCAATATTATGATAAATCTACACTTGTATTAAAAGTGAATTATGCATACAATATAAATGTATTATAAGTGTTTTAAAATATATATTATGTTTGTATAGTAAGAAACTGACATAATGTATTATAAGTCTATTAAAGTATGTGATAAATGTATTATTCATCTATAAAACTTGTATTATATAAGTTTTATAAATAGTTCTCTGCAATATGTATTAAAACTGTATTATAAATATATTATAAGTGTTCACTGAAATTATTTTTTTATTGCTATAAATGGTAAATATTTTCTTAATATTGTATATTTATGTAAGTTTCCCATATATAAATGTTAATGACCATAGCAAACATAAACATAGCTATGGAGGACAATTAGAAAAACTATACCCATAGCGAATTATTAAGTAAATTTTATCTAAATCCCATAGTGATTCTTCTCAGTTACACTATATTTCTAGTCTCCGACGTCCTGATATATCATTTAATGATGTATCTGATCGATACATCACGTAAATAGTAGAAATTTTTGTAATTCTTTCAAATAATAAATTTTTTTAGAGAATATAATAAAATAAGTTGTGTATTTAAGTATTTTTTTAATTATTAAACTTAATATATTTGCTATTTCTGAAATTTTTACTGGTAAAAGGGTAATTATCCGTAATTAGTTTGCTGCGGGATAATCGTAAGGGAAATATATTTTGAGCCCACATGAATGTATGCACGTAGACCAAGCCCAAAGTCTTAGAAGCAGGCTGGATTAATATGAAGAGAGCCCAACTTTTTGTAACCTGCCTTAAATCTTTGACAAACCCTCTCGTGTCAAACCCCATCTCTTTCTACATCGAACTCTTCGTTGCCTCTTACGTGTATCTGCTAGCGGCCGCAGCGAATCAATCTCAAACCCTAATCTCAACATGGCGACTCAGATTAGTAAAAAGCGAAAGGTAGTCCGTTTAATTTCTCGCTGTATTTTAGATCTAACTGAATTTAGAGTATGACTTGAATTGATTTTGTATGTGTATAGTTTGTAGCGGATGGAGTTTTTTTTGCGGAGTTGAACGAAGTGCTGACAAGAGAGCTGGCAGAGGATGGTTACTCGGGAGTTGAAGTTAGGGTGACTCCCATGCGAACTGAAATTATCATTAGAGCCACTCGTACTCAGAACGTTCTTGGTAACTAAATATATGCTCATCACACTCTGACACTAGAACCAAAATTTCAGTTATTTTTTCTTATCTGATCGGTGATGACGCACCAAATTTTCATTCTTTTTTACTCGGGCAGTATTACATTTTTAGTTCTTCATGAAATTCATGGAGTAGTATAAACTTATAAATGACTTTATTAACCTGCAAAAGTTAGTCTTTTATCATAAAATGCAAAATATCAAAAATGGTACAAAAAAAACTTTTTATGTGGAAATGGGAAACTTAGTAAAATATGATAATTAGTTTGAATCGGAGGCAAATGAATCATCCGTGCTGATTATCGGATGAGCTGGAGGTAGGTGTTTTTTAATGGATTGATTTTATTATTAGTTCACTAATGGTGTGTTTGTGTCTGTATTTTCCAGGTGAGAAAGGTAGGAGGATTAGGGAGCTGACTTCAGTTGTTCAGAAGCGTTTTAATTTCAAGGAGAACACTGTTGAGCTTTATGCAGAGAAAGTCAACAATAGGGGTCTCTGTGCCATTGCTCAGGCAGAATCACTGCGATACAAGTTACTTGGTGGCCTTGCTGTCCGAAGGTCTGTTGCTCGGTTGCACTTGTTCTCTGCCTTAATTTTTCTTTGTTGTATTGGGTCTTAATTTTCCTTGCTGTTGTCATTGAAAGCCATCTCTACAGCGAGTTGTATGTTCTAGTGCCTTTCTCGTGTCTGAGGGTGACCCATCTGTTTAGGAATCAGAGAAATATGTTTATTCCCGATTTACCATTTTGATGATCCAAGTGGGGAAATTTCTGATGATGTAAATACCTGTGAGGAAAACAAAACTTTCTGATAAAGAAAATGTAGTTAAGTAAAACCTGTACAGATACAAAATATCTTCCAATATGGTTGTCCATTTTTCGGGTTTCATGACAGATGGTCTACATTTTGCATGCATCTAGGTAGTGGTGGATCCAGGATTTTCAAGTAGGGGGTTCAACTAATAAAAATGTAAGAAATAATGCAGTCTCTGAGAATAACCTTGGACGTTGGAGATGCATTTTGAATGCCCTGGACAACTGAGCTAACCTTTAGCATGTTATTTAGGAGATTCAAACTTTATATATGTACATAAATACAAAAAATCTACTCCACATATACACTGTAATATTTCACTGAGGGGGTTTGGGTGAACACCCTCCTGCCCCCCAGATCTGTCCTTGCATCTAGGTGTAGTTCGTAACAAATGTACTAGATATAAACACAAATGTACTAGATATAAACTATCTTCCACTATGGTGGTCCATTTGATTGGTCTCATGACTGAATGGTCTACAACACGGATGCATCTTCATCTTTACCAAGGGTGAGATGATATCATTGTATTTAAAGTGACAACTTTTTGAGGTCACCATGCATCATAGGTATTGAAAGCAGATTTTGCATGTAAAATAGTTCTATTTGTTAGTTTAGATAAATATTTACTTTGCATGTTTTTTCTTCAAGATTAAGTAATTTTGTTGGAGTTATATTTGCATATCAGATTAAGTAATTTTGTTGGAGTTGTATTTGCATGTCATGATAAATTCCGCAGATGTCTGCAACTCCTTGGTATAATTCTTTTACCAAACTTATCTTTTGTCATGATATAGGGCTTGCTATGGTGTTCTGAGATTTGTAATGGAGAGTGGGGCCAAGGGATGTGAGGTTTGTTGGTTGTCATTTTCCTTCTCTATATCTATCTTCAAGTAGATGTTCTTTGAAGATTTTTATATGGGTCTCTTTTTCTTTAGGTGATTGTTAGTGGAAAGCTCCGTGCTCAGCGTGCCAAGTCCATGAAGTTCAAGGATGGTTACATGATTTCTTCTGGCCAACCTGTTAAAGAATACATTGATGCAGCTGTTAGGCATGTGCTACTTAGGCAGGTTAGTATCATGTCTTCATATATTTTTACTGATCTGTTGATGCTATTTTTGTGCTGCAGCTTTGTTTTTGTTATTAAACATTGCTTCTATTTAAGTTGTCTATTTACTTTATAGGGTGTGCTCGGTATCAAAGTCAAGATCATGCTTGACTGGGATCCCAAGGGTAAACAAGGGCCTATGACTCCATTGCCAGATTTGGTGACTATTCATCCACCCAAGGAAGAAGAAGAGTTTGTTCCTCCTATGATAGCTGCTCCTGCAATCGAGGTTCTTCCTATGGCATAAAAACCCGTGTTTTATGATGTTATCTTCGGTCTTGAGAACTTCTGCACTAGCTGGCTTGTACTTTTATTTATTTTCCTTTCACTGCTGAATACTAGATTACATAGTGAACCATTCTGCTCTGTAGTTTCTGGTATGTAAGATGCTGGTAAGCATTTTTGTTGATCTTCCATCTTCCTCATCTGTTGCGACTTTGAACTGAAATTGTGTTTAATGTTTCACTTTGTTCAATGTAAAATAGTGCGCCTGTAGGGCAACTAGGGGGGTGTGCGTTACGGAGGAAATTATTTTTGGTAAATGTTTTCTAATTTTTTCATTGCTGGTTGGTCAAAATTTTTGGAAAACATTTTTTCATACATTTTTTTCAAAGAAAATAAGTTACTTAAAAATGAAGAGAATGACTTCTTTGAAAGTAGAGAACAAGTTTTATAAGTGGCATTTAACATTGGTGTCTTCCCACCTTTTAACACATTTCATCCCTATCCCATCTCCGTTACTCCACATCACATTTTATAGCATCTGTTTAGATTATAATTAGGGGTCTGCATTTGGTTTTTTTTGTTGTTCGATTTTGATTTTTCGGTTTTCGATTTTGAAAGAATAATCCAATTTAAATAAAAAAAAATGGTTTGGTTCGGTTTCACTTTTTGGCTTTTTTTTCCCGGTTTAGTTATTCAGTTATGTCAATAATTAATAGTATAATCAAAGTTATGTTTGCATGCTAAAAAAAATAAATCTCTTTAAATATATTTTTTAATATAAGTCATTAGTAAAGTTTTAAAACACAATAACTTAAATTAAATCAATAGATGTCCAAACATAAAATCTAAACTAAATCATAATGAAACTAATTCTAGTTTAAAAGTATTATAACCTAATACTTATAATTTAGGGAAATAAAAATGACCAGTGAATTGGGCTTAGTTTTAGTACGGTAAATTACTAATCCTAATAAAAATTATCTAAGTAAAAAAAGGGATGAAAGTGGTTAATTATAGCTTTAATTCTTATCCTATCCTATCTATCTATCTATATCTATATATATATAATTCGTTTTTTTTCGATTTTATTTTTTTAAATTCGAAATCAAACCAAAAAATCAAAAAACCAATCCAAATTAAAATTCGGTTAAATTTGGTTTGATTTTTTGGTTTCTAGATTATATACAAATACTTTTAGGATAATATTTTGTGTTTACATATAGAAGTACAATAGACCCCTTGTGGTCGGGCCCTTCCTCGGACCCTGCGCATAGCGGGAGCTTAAGTGCACCGGGCTGCCCTTTTATATAGAAATAAATAGCAAATTCACTTATGAAAATTGTAGACATAGAATTTTTGATCGAATTTGAAATTTTACACATTTTTAGTTCTTAAATATTTTTTTATATCTAAATTAAATATTTTAGACACGTAATTTTTGATCGAACTTGAGATTTTACATCTTTTTAGTTCTTAAATAATTTTTTTTATATCTAAATTAAATATTTTAGTTTTATCTTATTTTAGTGAGTTTATTCTAAAAAAAGATTGAAAAACTACAAAAAATAGAGTCACATTATAGTGTCATTTTTATTTTATTTTATTTTTAAATAAAAGACCCCAAAAGCCTGATTTATTAATAAAAGAGATATATACAAATGGACTTAGCCCAAAGGTTAAGCCCATAAAATCAACAAACGAAAATTCTAAAAGAAAAAAAAGTAAAACATAGAAATAATAAAGTGGATGGGACAGTCCTTCTAGATCCTTTGGTTGCATCTCTATCACCATCCCTCTTCCATCGATGAGCTCCACAGGAACTCCCAGCTGGGACCTCTCGATTGTATATCAGCATCTCTTTTTCATCGCCATTGATGAGCTTTGAGCACAACTATTGGAGATCAACTTGCATCTCCTCCATTTCAGCTGCTACCAAGGTAAGTCACAAAGATCTTTGAGAGCTCAACAAAAAAGGAAGCTTACAAAAGCTCACTTTTAAACACATTTTGCTGCTGTAAAGTGCTTCAGGTAAGACTTGATAAGCATTATATATGAATTAGAAATCCTTTTCTCTAGTCTAATCTTTGATGGGTTGAATCCCACAAAGAGATTAATACCACCATCTAAATTTTAGACATTTGATTTGAAAAACTAACTCAATTTTGCTTATACGAATTATGGGTCTGCAAAATTCTTTTGGAGAATTGGATCTGTGGAGGCAGCAAATAGGAGCTATCAACAATCGAATACACCACTAAGAACTTTCGAGTCCTGATTTAGTACCACTTTGGACACCCCTTTGCTCTCACCAGGTGCGTGATATTGTTAACCAACCGAAATAGCTTTAGACTTTAAAAGTTTTCTATAGTTATGTTTTAATTTTGAACTCCTTCTTGTTTTTTATTGATACTTGTATATCTTACTGTTGTTTGGTACTTATGAATTGTGAGAATCTAATTAGAACTCGACGAACTTGTTTGCTTGATTCTTATGTATGGAGTGTAACATTTATCGAAATTTATTATCTTTTTGGCTGCTGTTGAAACTTCCTGGAAGAGTTGAACACATAAGTACCTGCAAAAACAAAAACTTGATTAGCAAAAAAATCAGAAAGAGTATTTCCTTCTCTGAAGGAGTGTTGTACTCTCATTGATATAGTATTTTTGATTCTATTGATGGAGTTGACCTCCATTGTCACACTCTAGGGTGAATCCCACTCTCCATTAAGAATATTAACCATCGACAAAGAATCAGTCTCAATAATTATCTGATGAAACTGTTTATCTAAACAATATTGCAGACTCTCTCTAGTAGCAATTGGCTCAGCCACCAAGTTAGAAGATTCAGCCAACTTCACACCCTTAGCCCCTACTAGATTACCATTATGATAGCTCACACAGAAAGTAGCAGAACTAGGATCAGGATTATCCTTGGAAGCCCCATTAGTGTTGCATTTTAACCATCCAACAGGAGGAGGAGATCTTTGGACAATCTTGTGATGGAAAATTGGCTTATAATTATCTAGTTGAGCAACTATCTGAGGCAAGTTTGTGGACCATTCAAAACCCAATTAAACCTCACTTGGACAAACTTATAAATGTGAGAATTAATTTCTCTGAAAATCTTGCCTCTAGAATAAGAGCCTCCATGTAATACTGTGTTTCTCCTCTTTCAAAGAACCCACAAAATGAGAATTGAAATGACCTGATACACCTCTTTCTGTCTGTAGTTTCCATGAGTATCCCATCACTTTTTCAAAGTCTGTCTCACCTGTATGAAAGGGTATGCTATCCCTGCTGCCCAATTGTAGTACCTCCACACACTAGAGGCCAATTCGCCTTGTAAAAAAAGGTGTTCAATAGTTTCTCTAGTAGGATCTAAGCAACATGTACAAAGTTGAGAAATATTAGGATTCTAGGTAGTCATGACTGTTGCAATAGAAACTTTAACAATCCAAACTCGTCATTTTAATATTGTTAGTTACATGTTATTTTTAGACTAGTCATTAACTTTTCTAAGTATAAATAATTAGTTATTATATTTATCTAGTCCAACCTAAACTACCAAATTAAAAAAGAAGAGAGAAAGAAAATCATTACCTAAAATACTAACCTAATCAACCCCCCATTATCTCACCTCATTAGCCCCCTTTTCCTCCACTACCCCAACACACTCACACACAACACACACATCAAACACACATACAACACACCCTTTGGTCTATAAAAACACAACACAAACATACCAAGAAAAAAAAGGAAAAAGACACCAATCTACAAAAGAGAAAAAAAGCATACACACACACCTGGAAACAAAAGGCAGCACAACACACAGAGAAAAAAAAAGATCGATTTTCTTTCGTGGTTTCAAGTTCGTGGTTTCTGATTGTGGTATTTTCTTCTCGTGAATTATTTTCACAAAGGGTACTACTTAATTTTAATTGTATGATATGTGTTGGAATGTATGCGTCCACTATACTAAGGGATTAAGTCTCTTGAACACAACAAAGTAACAATAAATAAAGTGCAAAAGTAACAACACAAGACTTTACATGGAAAAACTCCTTGCTCAAAGGAGAAATAACCACGACTTGTTCCACAAAATTTCTTCAACCATTCTTCACTAAGATGCAACAACAAAGTAGTATATTACAACCTATTGTAACTAGACAATAACCCTCTACACCCCTTGGCTTGAAATACCTCTATTACAAGACTTTGAGCCTAAGCAATAAAACTATTGCCCACTACACAATTATCCCTTAGTTAATGTAGACTTCAGCTCACCGATTCAAGGTCAACACTTAACCAAGAACCTAACACACTTTTAACAACAGACTGATCAAAGTTCCTTTATAAATTAGGAAGATGATCTTACAAAGTTTAATAGCCCAGACACAATATCGAATAAGAAAGACTCTACTAGATTCAATTGATCGGGTCGCTTTGTGCCTATATCGTGTGTTGCCTTGGAGAGAATAATATTGATTCTTCTTCTAATAATTCTCCAAAAAGCACACCTCTCTTTTCTTGAAAGAGGTTCTATTAAAATGTGCAATGAAAGAAACCTCGGTATCTCTCATTGGCCAGTCAGTATGAAGTGCACAAGAACAACATGTACATTTTCACCAACCTGTTAACTTTTACAGCTGGCTTCCAATTGGTAGTTGACAGTTGAAATACTTAGGACCTGATCCCTCTAATAGTTTCCATGGTTTGTTAATCATCAAAACACACAACATCATTTTCTCCTTTTTTGATGATGAAAAATCATGTGCTACATTTCCCAGCGATTCATCCTTGTTTTAGTTCCCCTTGCTTTTTAGCTTCCCCCTTAATCACAACAACCTGATCCCTTCTTTTAGTCCCCCTGCTTCTTAGCTTTCCCTTAATCACAACTAAATGATCCCCAACATTTATTCCCCCTTTTGACATCATTAAAATAAGAAACAATAAACCAAACCAAGATGCACAATAAAAAAAAAGCTCACAGCCACTTGGGCAATCAAAAACACAATTAAAGCCACTAAAAATATAAGCAAGTGAAAAGAGACAAGCAACTGCGTTTAAACAAAAGATAGTATTATATAATACAACCCAGGAAATAAATAAGAAATAGTTCAAGAGATGCCTTGTCACGGATAAGAAAAGAGATTAAAACAGAAGGATAGGTTTGGAGGATTTATGTAGTCGGTGGTTTAGGAGCAATGGACTGAAGAAGAATCATCCTAACATTAAAGTCTGCATGCGCCTATAGGAGTTGCTGAGTGAGACCTCTCACCTCAGCAGTCAGCTTCTCATTTTCTGCTTGCAGTCTGGATAACTCACTTGAACCTTGTAAGACCCTGGAAGTCAAAAAGTTGAAATGAAGGAAAATTTTCAGGAAATGAAACTGACCTCAAGTGTATAACTCAACCTATGAGTCGTGGGTACTCCAACGAGTCATAGAAATGACTCGTAGGGAGGGTACTAGGTGAAAAAGAGGAGTTGAGGAAGAGGAAGGTCTATGAGTCAGGATGATGACTCGTAGACACCAGGCTGAGTCGTCATATCGACCCGTAAAGAAACTTTAGAGATAGGAATTTGCATGTTTTCAGACCTGCAGGACGAGTGCTGTTTACGACTCATAGACTAAAGAATGAGTCGTAGACACGACTCGTGATAGAGAATCAGAGACCCAACTTTCAGGTCTTTTCAAGGACATGCAAGACGAGTCTTTCCTATCACTCGTCACTATTTCTACGAATTGTAGAACCCAAATCGTAGGGTTGCCAGCCAGGATTAATGAAGAGTAGTTTGGTCTTTTCCTTATATGGTATTAATGTATATGGACGTTTTTAGGACTAGATTCATGGTGTTAGATATACTAAATACTCTTAAACTCCTTTAATTCCCTTATTAACCTCTTTCAAGGTTTCTTCAAAAGATCATCTTCTTCATTAAGGTTTTGGCTAGGGTTTCTTCAAGAACAAGTCTTCTTCTCTCAAATTCCAAGGTCAATTCACCAAGGTTTGTGGGGATTGATCCATGGGTTTCTTTCACTCATGGATTCCCAATTTTTTCCCCAAAATTCTCTTGAATTTCCATTACTTTTAAATCCTAGTGCATTGGGCTGTTTCAATTATGTTTTTAATAGTTATCAATGATCATTATAAGTATGATTTTACATTGATTTCATGATTTCAAGTTGAATTATGAATGCCCTTTCATGAAGCTATTTTTAATGGTGATTCACATGAATTATGATTATGAAGTTCAATGATTTTCAAGTATTTCATGGTTTTCAATCAGGTTGACTATGTATTCAAGTTTTACCCTAATTCAAGTTTGAATTATGATTACAGATTACAATTATGTTCAAGATATGAGTTCCATGCAAGTTATGAAGAGAGGTGACTTAGGATCCTTAATTGGTGACCTAGGAACCTAGTGATATGAATAATGCAAGTATGATATTGTGATGTTGAAAGCCTTATACTTACATTGCAAGTATGACATGAAAATGAGCTAATCTATGAATTATGAAGTTTACGAATAAATTTATGATATATGTTAAGTATGATTGCTATGTTATATATTCCGTGAGATTTGACTTAGCACTGAATGATGACTTGAGGTGGGGGCTCGATCTATGGGGTCCTTATATAAAGTCTCTTGTCTCATAACTATGTGCCACCGTAGGATTTCCCCTTTGGCCTAACTAGTGGATCCACATATAGCGTATGTATATGACCCGCCTAGCGGGGTAGAGTCTACCTTGGCAAGTAGATTCCTCTTTCTTCTGTTGTATGGGGTGACATTGGGATTCCATGTTATAGCTCACATGGTCTTATTGTCGGTTATGGTTCTATCTCACATATGTATATGCTCTTTATGTTCTTTTATGATTTCAACCATCTCTTTAAATGCTTTGGTCATTATGGTTTTCTTCATGACTTTACTTATCCTCTTTCATTATATACATTATTCGATTATTGCATCCTATGATTTACATTGTATGTAATGCCCACATACTTAGTACATTCAAACATACTAACGCATATTATTGCCTACATTGTCTCATAATGTAGGGGTTGAGGATTACATTCCTACACGTGGCTAGTTAAGCTTCCATCCGGCGGAGTTTTGGTAAGTTCTCATCTATCGAGGACTATTTATGAGTTCTTTCTTTCTTTCAAAGAGTTTTATTTCATTCATGTTGAGGGTGAGCTAGGAATATGTCTTAACCCCCGCCCTTCTTGTTTAGTAGAGGCATTTGTTGGACGAAATGGTGTAGAGTCTATGTACTCAAGTTTACTCTTTTCTTATGATTCATGATTTTAGACTCTTTCTTATGCTATGTTCCACTTTACTTTACCTTATGTATGCTTGGAATATGTTAAGAGGCTTGGTTTTAGCCCTTTGAGGTTTTGATCGCCGTGTTACGACTAGGCCCTAGGTCGGATCGTGACAAACTTGGGATCAGAACACAAGGTTTAAGATGTCCTAGGGAGTTCAACATGCCACATCAAGTAGAGTTTTATTCATGGGTGTGAAGCGCGCCACATCTATGAATAGGAGGCTATAGGGAATTTTTGGAAATCCTCACTTCTTTCATGATCTATGTGATGCGATAGAGTATACTCTAAGACTTTTTTCCCCTAATGATTGTCCTTTGCGATTTTCAAAAATGCTTTCAAGAAGAGCACCTATGCAAAGAGGGGTTAATGCTAATGAGGATCAAGCTCCTCCGGTCCATCAAGGCAATGTTCCCCTACTCGACCAAGTGACTAATGCAGAGTTCCGAACCGCTATTAACATGCTAGCACAAGTTATGGCCAACTAAGGGGTTGCGATTCCTCCTAATGCTCCTACTCCGGCTTCTAGAGTGAGGGAATTTTCAAGAATGAACCCTCCCAATTTCCATGGTTCGAAAGTGGATGAGGATCCTCAAGAGTTCATTGATGAGGTTTATAAGATAGTGAGTATTATGGGGGTGACCTTAGAAGAGAAAGCGGAGTTGGCGGCCTACCAACTCAAGAGTGTTGCTCAAGTTTGGCATACTCAATGGAGGTTGGAAAGAGTGGATGAAGGTCCTATTGAGTGGGAAGCCTTCAAGCTTTCTTTCCTTGATCACTTCTTACCTCTTGAGCTAAAGAAGGCAAAAATGTTGGAGTTTATCAATCTTAGGCAAGGAAACATGGGTATGAGGGACTATGCCCTTAAGTTCACTAAGCTATCCAAGTATGCTCCTTCATTGGTTACCGATCCACGTGCCTGAATGAGCCAATTCTTATAGGGGGTCCGACTTGGTTGCAAAGAAATGCTGTACCGCTATTCTTGTCAAGGAAATAGACATATCTCGGCTCATGACTTTTGTCGAATAAATTAAAGGAGAGAAACTCAAAGAGATGAGGATGAAAGACTCTAAGAGGGCCTGATATGAAGGTGGGTTCTCAAATGCTAGGATCGGTAGTGGTGGTAGTGGCCGTTCTCAACAAGGCCAAGGTTTGGGGAAAACGTTTGTTAAGGATAGGGTGCCATACTCTAAGGGTCAAGGTGGAGGTGTGAGTGGTAGTGGCCCACTTTTACAAAGTGTGTTAAGTGTGGAACGAATCATGGAGGAAGGTGTTTGACGGGAATGGGTGCTTGCTCTAGACATGGTAAGGTGGGCCACAAGCAATCCGAGTGCCCATATATTGCCAATAAAGGTAGAGAAGGTCGTCCTCAAGGTAAAGTTACTCATGGAGGGCAAGTGCAACAAAGTGCCCAAACTCAACCAAAGGGTGACCAATGCAACAACCGATTCTATGCTCTTCATGCTAGTCAAGATATAGATGAGACTCCTGATGTGGTCACAGGTCTTTAACTTTGATGTTTATGCATTGCTTGATCTAACTGCCAAATTGTCTTTTGTTACTTCTTACCTTTCTATGAGATTTGATGTGTTCCCCGAAGTCTTGTTAGAGCCCTTTTTGGTTTATACTCCCGTTGGTGATTCGGTGTTAGCCAAGAGAGTTTATAGAAATTGTCCCGTGTCTGTATTGCATAAAATTATCCCTTATGATCTTGTTGAACTAGATATGATCGATTTTGACATTATTCATGGTATGGATTGGTTACATGCCTCTTATGCATCCATTGATTGTAGGACCCTTAGGGTCAAGTTTCAATCTCCTAATGAGCCTATTTTTGAATGAAAGGGTAATGATTCAGTGGTTAAGGGTCGATTCATTTCATGTGTTAAAGCCCGGAAAATGATTTTCAAGGGGTGCATTTATCATATAGTGCGAGTTAGGGATGTTGATTCTGAAACTCCTACTCTTGAATCGATCCCTATAATTAATGAGTTTCCTGATGATTTGCCCGTTTTTCCTTCCGAAAGGAAAATTGACTTTAGCATAGATCTCCTTCTCGATACTTAACCTATTTCTATTCGTCCTTACCGTATGGCTCCGGTGGAATTTAAGGAGTTGAAAGAGCAATTGAAGGATTTGTTGGATAAGGGTTTTATAAGGCCAAGTATTTCACCATGGGGTGCTCCCGTGTTGTTTGTTAGGAATAAAGATGGGTCACTCTGAATGTGTATAGATTACCAATAATTGAATAAGGTCACCGTAAAGAATAAGTATCCAATTCTAAGGATAGATGATTTGTTTGACTAATTGCAAGGGGCAAGTTACCGTTCAAAGGTTGAGATCTGTTCCGATCATTATCAAATAAGGGTAAGGGAGTGTGATATTCCCAAAACGATGTTTCGAACAAGGTATGATCATTTAGAATTTTTATTCATGTTGTTTGGGTTAACTAATACTCCCGTTATCTTCATGGATTTGATGAGTCGTATTTTCAAGACATACTTGGACATGTTTGTAGTGGTGTTTATTGATGACATCTTGATTTACTCTCGAAATGATGAAGATCATATAGGTCATTTAAGGATTGTATTGCAAACATTGAGGGACAAGCAACTATATGCCAAATTTAGTAAGTGTGAATTTTGGCTAAGGGAAGTTGCATTTCTTAGCCATGTGGTGTCCGGTGATGGGATCAAGGTTGATCCAAAGAAAACGGAGGCAGTAAGAATTGGCCTCGACCATTGTCTCCTTTGGATATTAGAATCTTTTTAGGATTGACCAGATACTATAAAAGGTTTTCCTCTACTGCTTCTCCTTTGACTAAGTTTATCCAAAAGAAAGTGAAACCTTAATGGTCAGACGAATATGAGAATAATTTTCAAATATTTAAGGATCATCTTACGTTGGCTTTTATTTTGACATTGTTTGAAGGTTCAGATGGGTTTGTCGTTTATTGTGATGCCTCACGTGTTGGTTTGTGTTATGTTTTGATGCGACATGGTAAAGTTATATCATATGCCTCTAGGCAACTTAAAGTACATGAATGAAATTATCCAATCCATGATCTTAAACTTGCAGCGGTTGTGTTTGCTTTGAATAGTTGGTGTCACTATCTTTATGGGGTGGATGTTGATGTATTTACCGACCACAAAAGCTTGCAATGTGTGTTTAGCCAAAAGGACTTGAACCTAAGACAAATGAGATAGCTTGAACTTCTAAAGGACTATGATATGAATGTGTTATACCATCTGGGTAAAGCAAATATTGTAGCCGATGCTTAGTCTGTTGTCAATGGATAGCGTTGCTCATTTGAGGAAGGTAAGAAGGAGTTGGTTAAGGATGTTCATAGATTGGCATGTTTAGGTGTGGGTTTGAGTAATTCCAATGATGGGTGTGTTCTTGTGCATAATGGTTCAGAATCGTCTCTTGTGGTGGATGTTAGGGTGCATGTTGATGTATTTATTGACCACAAAAGCTTGCAATATGTGTTTAGCCAAAGGGACTTGAACCTTAGAAAAATGAGATGACTTGAACTTCTAAAGGACTATGATATGAGCGTGTTGTACCATTTGGGTAAATCAAATATTGTAGCCGATGCTCTTAGTCGGTTTTTCATGGATAGTGTTGCTCATGCTGAGGAAGGTAACAAGGAGTTGGTTAAGGATATTCATAGATTGACACGTTTAGGTGTGTGTTTGAGTGATTCCAATGATGGGAGTGTTCTTGTGCATAATGGTTCGAAATCATCTCTTGTGGCGGATGTTAAGGCCAAACAAGATGATGATTTGGTTTTGGTTGAATTGAAGAAGTCGGTTGTCGAAACAACCGTTGAGGCTTTCTCCCAAGGGGGAGATGGGGTACTTTGTTACCAAGATCGGCTGTGTGTTCCTAATGTGGATGGACTAAGGGAATTGATTTTGAATGCGGCCCATAGTTCTCGATATTCGATTCATCCGGGATCCACTAAGATGTATCATGATTTTAGGAAAGTGTATTGGTGGAATGGTATGGAGAAGAATATAGCGGAGTTCGTGGCTAAGTGTCCAAATTGTCAACAAGTGAAAGTTGACCATCAAAAACCGGAGGTTTGGCTCAAGATATTGAAATTCCTACTTGGAAGTGGGAAGATGTGAATATGGAATTTTTGACAGGTTTGCCTCGTACTAGAAGGAAACATGATTCTATTTGAGTTGTTGTGGACAAAATGACTAAGTCGGCACATTTTCTACCAGTTAAGACTTTTTATAGCGTCGAAGACTATGCTAAGTTGTACATTTATGAATTGGTAAAACTTCATGGTGTTCCCTTTTCTATTATATAGGATAGATGTATTCAATTCACTCCACAGTTTTGGAAGTCATTTCAAAAGGGTCTTGGTATGAAAGTCAAGCTAAGTACCGCTTTACATCCTCAAACTGATGGACAAGCCAAAAAAATGATCCAAACTTTGGAGGATATGTTAAGGGCGTGTGTGATCGATTTTAAGGGAAGTTGGGATGAATATTTTCCATTGATTGAGTTTTCCTACAATAGTAGTTATCACTCTAGCATCCAAATAGCTCCTTTTGAAGCCTTTTATAGAAGAAGATGTAGATCCCCGATGGGATGGTTTGAAGTAGGTGAGATGACATTGATTGGTCCCAATTTAGTAGTTTATTCAATGGAAAAGGTAAGGCTCATAAGAGAATGATTGAAGATGGCTCAAAGTCGTCAAAAGTCATATTCGGACATTAGAAGAAGAGAGCTTGAATTTGAGGTAGATGATGGAGTCTATTTGAAGGTTTCACCCATTAAGTGTGTAATGCATTTTGGTAAGAAAGGGAAATTGAGTCCTAGATATGTAGGACCTTATAAAATCTTGAGACGTATTGGCAAGGTAGCATGTGAATTGGACTTACCGTTTGAGTTGGCTATGATTTATCCTGTGTTTCATGTGTCGATGTTAAGGAAGTTTGTGGGTGATCCAAACTCTATTGTACCTTTGGAGAATGTGAACATTGATGAGAATTTGGCTTACAAGGAGGTTCCAGTGGAAATCTTAGATCGGTAAGTGAAGAGATTAAGGAACAAAGAGGTTGTGTTCATCAAAGTGTTGTGGAGAAATCAACAAGTAGAGAGTGTTACTTGAGAAACGGAAGAGGACATGATAAAACGTTATCCATATCTCTTTCCTTCTACTCAAGCCTAAGGTACTAAGTTCTTCATGATCAAATCGATTAAACTCCCATGTTTTCAATTTCGTATGTCTTTTATATGGATGCATGTTTATGAAGTTGGTTTTAAAATTCATGATTTATGTTAAGTTTGAAAATTCATGATTTGTGTTTTCTATATGTCATTGTATTCATATCGGGTTGCTACTCCTCGTTCCATATCCGTTTCATGCTGTTGATCTCATTCGAGGATGAATGTTCCCAAGGGGGAGATATTGTAAGACCCTAGAAGTCAAAAAATTGAAATGAAGGAAATTTTTTACGAAATGGTGTAGAGTCTATGTAGTCAACTTTACTTTTTCCTTATGATTCATGATTTTAGACTCTTTCTTATGCTATGCTTCACTTTACTTTACCTTATGTATGCTTACGATATGTCAAGACGCCTTGTTGGAGCCCTTCGAGGTTTTGATCGCCGTGTCACGACTAGGCCCTAGGTCGGGTTGTGGAAAACCTAGTCTTTCCTTCTGGACCTGTAGCAGTTGGGAATTCAACCTAGCAATTTCAACATTTATTTTGAGTTCCTTTTGTGGAGTAGGTTTTTGCAACCTTTCCTGGATCCAATATTGCTTTCTTTCCTTCATTCTCCTTTGTCTTTCCCTTTTCTACAACTTTAGAACCTTCATTATTAGGGATCTAATCTTTATCTTGACCTTTTCCATCCTTCCGCCTAATCCTACATACCAAGGGTGCATCATCCTCATCATCAAATTCCTGTACCTCATCAATGGACATAGGATGGATAGCATGCACATGGGTCTGATCAAATACAGGGGATGTGAGAATAAGAGGTAGTTCTTGGGATTTTTCTTTAACATCAGAGAAAGAAGGTTTAAAGCTGTCACCCCTCATCTCCGTCAAGCTTTCAACAACCCACTCATCTCCTGCTGTAAGAATATTTGACTCAATGCCTCTCTCCTCAGGTAAGTCTCCCTCAAATAATCTTTCTGACATATATGGCGACATATGACCAGGTTGAGAGGAGGAGAGATGAACCATGGCAAAGACCATCTGAGGAATATCAGACACATCCTTTCCCTCTGAAAGAATGGAGGCATTTTGCGATGACTCAGGAGAAAGAATTGGGTTGAGTAAGAGGGAGATGTGTATATGCAGACATTGATGAGATCTTGGGCCTCAAAAGGGTCCATAATTTATCAGCCTTAAAAGCTTGGTGGAGTGTCGATTTTGAGAGATGAGGGTGTTTTTGCATCCGAGGAGGGAATTTTTTAGAGGGTGTAGAAGTTTGAGACATTTTCAAAAGGGAGATGAAGATGAACAAATGAAGAAGTGTGGTTCGAATTTTAGAGAAAAAGAGAAGAGAGGTAAGAGTTATGGTTGTGAGAAGAGTCAAGTTTGGTTTTTTAAAGAGAGTGAATTTGGTCCCTATGAATTGGCATCGTTTTAGGTTCTAGAGTGAAAAGATAACGGTTTAGAAGAGGGATGAGTAACATGTGGCAATCTCAATGATTCCGATGTTTATTTCTAAAGTAGTAAAATGAATACTAACTCTAAGACAGGAGCCGGTCCCTCTCAAGTTTTGAGTGCATGCTATTTAACCTCTCCGTTCTCAACTTCTACTCCAGTGATCCAGCTGTGTGTGTATACCTGGGAAGGTATAAAGATTGAACTTAGTCATGCTCAGTACATCCAAGATTGGATACCTGTACCCTAGATTTAGACAGCAAGAGAGTGGTAAGGACTCAGTTGATCCTATAAAATCAGCATAATTTTATTAACCCTAACTTTAGACGATTCTTTCCAAACTGTTCTCGACTCAAGGCTTTGGTGAAGATGTCAGCAATTTGATCTTCTGTTTTGGAGAACTTCACACAAATATTTCCCTTTTCAACATTGTCTCTAAGAAAATGATGTCTCACATCAATGTGTTTGGTCCTTTTGTGTTGAACAAGATTTTTAGCCATGTTAAGAGCACTTGTGTTATCACACAATAATGTAATCGTATCAGTGATGACCCCAAAATCTTCTAATTGTTTCTTAATCAACAATAATTGAGCACAACAAGCTGCTGCAGCTACATATTCAACTTTTGCTGTAGAGAGAGCCACATAATTTTGCTTCTTTATACCCCAAGAGATCAGAGAAGACCCTAAGAAATGAGCCATGCCTGAAGTACTTTTTCTGTCAACCAAGTACCCAGCAAAATTTGCATCTGCATATCCAACCAGATTGAATGTGTCACCACCAGGATAGTATATAACTAAGCCTTCAGTTCCCTTCAAATATCTCAGAATCCTTTTTGCAGCTTTGAGATGAGATTCTTTAGGACAAGCTTGAAATCTAGCACACATCCCCACACTGAACATAATATTAGGCCTACTTGCTGTGAGATATAAAAGTGACCCAATGATACTTTTAAACATAGTCTCATTTATCGAGGGACCAGGTTCATCGGTATCAAGCTTTGAACTGGTTTCCATATGTGTTTCTATGGGCTTTGCATCCAGCATGTGATACTTCTTTATCAATTCATTAATATACTTCTCTTGACATATATAAGTGCCTTTAGGAGTTTCTTTGATTTGTAATCGAAGGAAGAAATTGAGTTCCCCCATCATACTCATTTCAAACTAACTCCTCATAAGATCTGCAAATTCCTTGCTCAGAGAATCTGATGTAGCTCTAAGTCTTATATAATCTACATATACTTGAACTATCAGCAGATTTTTCTCTCTAGACTTCAAAAAGAGAGTTTTGTCAATTCTCCCTCCTTTGAAGCCATGATCTAGCAGAAATTCAGAAAGCCTTTCATACGAGTATCCAGGGGTTTGTTTTAGCTCTTAAAGATCCTTATCAAGCTTCATCACATGATTTGGATGATATATATCCTCAAATCAAGGGGGTTGTTACACATAAACTTTTTTTTAAGATTCCCATTTAGGAAGACACTCTTTACATCCATTTAAAATAATTTGAATTCTATATAGGCTGTGAAGGCAATGAGAATTCTGATAGCTTCCATTCTGGCAGCAGGAGCAAACATCTCATCATAGTCTATTCTTTTCTCCTAATTGTAATATTGAACCACCAGGCTTGACTTATTCTTGGTAATAACTCCATTTTCACCCAGCTTATTTCTGAATACCCACCTGGTCCCTATAATGGTTTTATCAGAGGGTCTAGGAACCAGGTGCCAAACTTGACTTCTTTCGAACTGGTGCAATTCATCTTGCATTGAGTTTACCTAGTCAGTGTCACATGGTGTATTTATCATTCTTTGTCTCAATGGTTGAGAGGAATGCTGCGAAGGTCATCAAGTTCCTTATTTTGGATCTGGTATGAATTCCAGAATCCAAAGGAGAGATCAGATTATCTAAGGGATGAGATGATTGATGCTTCCACCCTGAAGCTCTTGAGATCTGCTGAGAACTTTTAGTATCCCCTGCTCTATCTACTTCACCATCAATATCATTAGTTTCTGGTTGCTCTTTTCTTGTTCCATGAGTGATTTGAGGAGAACCAAGTTCCAACAGATGTTCCCTCCTTTCATCATCACCATCCTTATGCAATGACCCTCCAGGTCATTTTCTTCATTCTATGACCTTTTCAGCATTTAGAGCTTTCCTGCAGTAACCCTAAGTTATTTATGACTTGTTGGCACTAACAGTTCGGTCGCTCGATTATTCGTTTGGGTTTTATGCCCGTTTCTCTATTCTGGAGATTTTATAACTGGAAAAGTAAGCTTCGGTCATAACTTCTAGAAAACGAACTCAGAATGAAATTCTGATGGTTTCATCAACTCTGAAATGGCCAAATAAGGCTAGTAGCATAGTCGGCATGAGTACCGAGGCGATCGGTATGCGTTTAGGACCATTTGACGCTTTTGCCTTTAAAATTTGGCCTATATTTGACTTTGGTCAACATTCTTAGAAGATACATATGGATGAAAATTCTAATAGTATGGTTAATTCCGGAATGTCGAGTTTGGTCTAGAACGACCCTTCATTCACTTCCCTAGGCTTCCGGTCTAATCCTGAGGCCCATTGTGGAATTTGGTTCAAATTGGCATTGGGTGTAGGACCACTTTCAGTTGTAATGACCTCGTATGGAATTTTTGACAGCACCATTGAGTCCAAAACATCGAATTTGGTGGGGTAGCATATCTCGTTTGCACGCACAGGGTTTTGAACGAATCCCGAGCACCCCATCTGAGAATTGGACATGCCAAAGTCCATTTTGCACCAGGTGGGTATGGTACCATCGCTAAAGCAACTCCTGGTCGCTAAAGCGAGTGCTGCTAAAGCAGCTTGGATGTCGTTAAAATGACTGCCTCGCTTAACCGAGGCCCGCTACTTTGGGGTGATCACTTAATCGACGAGTAGGCTTCCTCTTAAGCGACTCCTGATGATCATTTTAATGTTCAATTTTCAGTTATTTCTTTAACTTTGAAGATCGATTTCTCTCTCAATTTTGAGGCGATTTGAGTGATTCCAAATGCTATTTTGCATGGTTTTTCGAGGGAAATCCAGTGATGTGTCTAGAATTAAGAGTAAAACTTTGTTTGAGGTATTCCCTCTTCCCCCTGATTTTAGTAGTTCTTGGGCTAAGTTGATTAGTGTGGTGCATGTGTGTTTTGTAACTATTTTAGTATTTGAAATGTGTTTGCTTTTAGAACTCAAGCTAGGTTTAGCATCTAGGACCTATTCACGAAGTCAATTTAGTAAGTTATAAAGCGGGTCCCATAATTCCCAATTTTGACTCTAAAATTGGTCCGTTTTTGAATTCGTTGATTTTAGTATTAAAACAATCGTATTGATGATATGATTAAAATTTTGTTAGCGTGATAGCGATTGGAGGCGATTCAGAGGACGAGGGCTTTATTGTGGTGGAATTGGAGCGCACATGATCGGCTTTGAGATAGGCTACAGTCTCCCCTTAGCTGAACTCTATTAGATATAGTGTAGTATACTTTACATGTGACTTAGGTTAGTATTTGCTGAGATTAGCATTCTCCTCACCCGATCCCATTTTTTTATTACCGGGTGAGCCTTAGGCAAGAATAGTCCTGTGAAATCCTTAGATTTGGTCATAAGCTTTTGCTGTGATGGCGACTTAGCATTTATTATCCTGCTTATGATCAATATTGATGTCCTTAGTCTAGGTTTTGTCCTTAGGTGCCTTATCATATGGATATTTCCCTCTTAGCTAGGCGTATCTTTAAGTAGGGCTTATTATGTATAGGATACCCATTTTATGCTAGTGCCAGAGACCTCTAGGCTCGTCGTAGCCGTAGGTTTGGCTTAGCGGTGCTGGTTGGGAGTTGAGGTGGCTTATTTTAGGGTAAGGCATCGTGCCTAGAGATATTTCTCCCTCTTTATGATTTGAAGCCATAACTCGATTGTTTCGCTTTTATTTAGCGGTATGCTGATGATTCCATCTTATCTATTAACTATTGTTGGGCTCTAGGCCATATCCGAGGAGCGATTGGATCGCAGGTTAGTCCCTTGACTTGTTGTGAGCTAGGATCTTGTATTTCCTTACGTCTGTGTGTATCTTGTTTTGATGCTGGTGATGGCATGCTTGCATTGTTTGAGCATATTCACTCATTTTGTGATACGATCCCGGTATTTTATTGGTTTATAACTACTATTTTGATAAGGATTTCTCATAATATTTCTACTTTGAAACTGGTTTTAACGGGAGTCATGCCACCTAGATACTTGGTCGCTGGTTTTGGAAACTTATAAGGCATCGAGGACGTGCTCCTTTTTCTACTTGAGGCATTGGAGGCATATGAGATGCGCTCAGTTGTACTTGGCTATTTGGCATGTCGATGCCCTTTCTTAGTCTACCGATACCCTCAGGTTTACTCTTGCTAGATGTGCCATGCCCTTGGAAGTTTACTGGCCGGGTGGACGACCCCTTTTTAGGGTACTCACAGTTTTAGTTACTAGGTTATTGATATTCGACGCAGCGATGCCCTTTCTACATTAGTCTAGCTGCTCACTCTTCGGTACCACTACGAAGATTCTATTTTTCTGTGTAAGATCTCATTCGGCCCCAAGCAATGTATATGGACTTCTCGCTTCCCCTATGGGCCCCTCTGGACATTGCACCACTGAACTGGATGAGGGAGTTGCATGGGTCCCACTTGGAAGGCTGGGGGCAGGGGTGGGTCTATACGCTTGTGGTTGTTGATCTCTGAGAGCCACCGATAATATCACTGGATCTTACTACAAACTTGCCTTCATTAGCATTGCCTATCACCAGCATACTTGTATGGTGTGGTCCCTTGGTTTTATGGGGGATGGGGTTATGTTTTTCATTATTTGTACCTTCTGGGGTTATGGGCGTCCGATCGGTTATTGTCTGATTATACTTGCTCTTATCTCTTGTTGTACTTGTAACTGCTACCTTTAGTTGTATTAATAGATAATTTACGTGGGATTTGGTTGGATTATGGTTGGTAATTCCTACTAGGCATAGTCAGAATAGTTCCAAGGTGATTATGTGGTTAGAGTTGTCAGTTAGCATTGTATTTTCATTAGTAGACTCCTATGATGCCTTTTTCCCGTTAATAGATTGTTGGATTGACTTTCGAGTGCGTTCTTTGACTCTATTTCTTCATCTATGTAGTCTTCTTGCCTTATCTTTCTGTCACTATTGTGATAATTACTGATTAGTTAATTGTGCAGTATTTACCTAATTACATGTTCATTATACTTACTTTGTCTGTGAAGCTCAGTTGGGCTATGCCTACCGAGTATCATTCATTTGGTACTCATACTACACTTTTGGCCCCTGCAGATGATAGTACGGGTCATTGTTATTGATTTGGACTGGTGTAGAGCAGCTTCTGACTCAGATATTTGGTGAGCTCCTGGCATCCGGAGTTGTCGATTTCCGTCCATGCCAGATTAGGACTAATCTTTACTTACTTTCGAAGACTATCTGTACTCTTATTTTATTTGGAAAAGCCTTGTACTTCCTTTGTGGTTTAGATGCTCGATTACTGTTTGAATCCAGGTCTTGGGGTGGCTTATGTATTTGTTTTAGTCATCCTTTTTCTTCTCATTATTACTTACTTTCTTCTTATTTATTCACCTTCCACTTGATACCTTTTGTCTTTTGGTTCTGGGCTAAGGTTTAAGGGTTGAGATTACCTGCGAGTGGTTGTTAGCAGGTGCCTTCACTTCCTAAGAAATTATGTTGGACAAGTTGATATCAGAGCTCTAGGTTGACTGGCATCGTTAGTATGAGGGGAATGCCTAGTAGAGTCTTGCGGATCGGTGCAGAGATGTTCGTATCCTTTCTTAGGGAGGTTATAGGGCATTTTTAGGGAATTCTCTTCTTGACTCCTTATCGTGTGTCCTTATTTTGAATAATCTCTAAGCTGATCATTTAGAATTCATTCCTTCTTAGATGGATAACACAAGTTTCTTGGTGGACACGGTCGGAGCATTAGTAGGTTGTACCAGAGTTTCAGCAGGTGGCTCTCAGGCTAGTGATGGGTTAGCGGTTCCTCAACAAGGTTCGTCCTCAGTATTGGACTATGTCATGGAATTTCTCAAGTGGGATGGTAATAACCCCACATCATCCCTTATAGATATGAATATGAGCCGAGAGTTCATCAGGGGATTATCCTTGCCGCTCTGCTTGGCGTCAGAGCATTTGATATTAGTTGGGTCTAACTTTCCCCAGATTGTCAGCCATGTGAGGGAAGTGAAGCATGCATGCTTCGAGGCGTACAAAGGTTATGGTAATAGGATAGCATCCCACTTCAGGGCGATTATCACTTCGATGAGGGGTCAACTTCCTTCTCAATTCATCAATCCCACAACGATAGTACCTCAGGTCCCAGGAGGTTTTGTGGCAGGATATGGGGTTTACAGTAGACAAGGTACAAGTCAGACTTCTCGAGGTGAGCACATTAGGCCTTCAGGTGTTGGAGCTTATCCGATCCCGTTTGGGTCCTTTCAGCAGGATGTCATTAGTGCCAGTTGCTATGAGGCTGGAAGGAAGGTCACTTTGTTAGGGAGCATCATAGGGCCCTGGTGCAATCAGCTAGGGAACAGGATAGCTATAGAAGCCAGCCCCATCAAGGTGTCTCTAGTGCCGGTCCGAGTCAAGGCTAAGTTGGCCGACCTCCATATTTCAGCCGATAGTCATGGGGGTGTTACGATTGCAGTTCACTTGACCACTGGTCCCCGTGAGTGCCAAGGCAAGATTCGATGTTTTAAGCTCCTCATACTCACTAGAACAGGGTTGTTGGGCCTTATCGTACCTGTGGAGAGCTTGACCATCGATCTAGAGGTTGTTGTTGGCATGGGACCCCTGTATAGTTTGCTCAGCCAAGTCAGTATCAAGGTTTTATGCCGCCTCCTGCTAGAGGCAGAGCTCAGAGGGTTGCTAGTGATTCTTTAGTTGTTTAGGTTGAGGTTGGTCGCGATCCATTCCATGCTTCTACGAGTCGGTCAGAGGCCAAGAATCCATGTATCGGTGATATTCCCTTGCTTTTCTCGTTTTGATTTATATTATTCATTAGGTGTGATTTTGGGGTTTTCATCCCCGTACTTATCTATTTGGCTTGTTAGTTATCCCCTGACTATTGTGGCTGCCTTATCTGGATGTGTGTGTGTGTGTTTTAGCTCAGTAGTTAAATCTTTTAGTAATAGATCGACTAGGTTGATCTCCTATTAACGTAGTGACAGTTGAGTAACTCCCCATACCTTGCCTGGGTGATATTATTTAGAGTTGTGGCCAGGTTATTTAGCCTTTCCTTCAGTCTCCTCTACCGTTGATTTTGCTGTGGTGCCAACCTTGGTTGGATAGGTGGCTAGACCAGTTGTGTTAGTTCTGGGAGTTGTGATACTAGAGGATCTAGTTGGCGTTAAGGGTCACCCTAGTTGCATGTAGCCAGTGGCTAGTGGTCGAATAGCTCCTTGTATCCTTTTTGCATAGTTAGAATTGCCTTGGTTAGTATTCTCTCTGGCCATTCTAGCTTCTTGGCCTTGATGGCTATGTTTGTTGCTGGGTATTGGCTGGTTCGGTTCTAGGTTGTAGGTTGAGGTTTGCTCTATTACCCTACCATGTTGGATCCTTTGTGGTAATCCTAGTTTGCCGTCTCTTTCTATTTGCCTTAGCCTTGTTCTTGGTTGCTAAGTTGTGGTCTATTCGTTCAATACTTTGGGAGCTGTCTCTTTCAAGAGTTTGGGTGTCAGTTATGGCTTGTTGAGGAATTAGGGAGTGTGACCTCCCCTCATGCCTTGATACTGCTTTTATTAGTCTTCATGGTGGTGTTCTTGACTCCTGTGGATTTGTTGGTCAGTCAGAGTTGGAGCAGTGGTTTTCGTTGGTGGCTTCAGATATAGCCTAAAGTTGAAGTTGGGGAGTTGGTTAGAAACCACATATACAAAATGGGGTCAAAGTAATTCATGGGGTGTGGGAACTTTGAATTGGTTCAGGATGGAAGGCTTGATTTCGGCATATTTGGTAGATTGCTGTGGTTGTGAGTGGGGGTAGATGCCCTTGGACCATTACCGATCGGTTGTCCATGTTTGCACGTCGGCTACCTTCTTGGTGCGCTTAGACTAGGATAGTTGGCTCAAATTTGAGAAGGCAGTGTGGTTTGTGGGCACCTAATACCGCTATTTCAGAGGTGCCTATGATAGGAGTAAGTCAGAGAAGCTAAACTCAGTGCGGCCTTGCCCTTCGCGGGGTAAATTGGTCTTTTGGAGTGGAATATTCAGCTTCAGAAGATGAGTTTTAGTTGGGTTTTTGGATTTGAAAGTTTAGATTGGAATTTTGGGCTTTGCCCAAGCTTAGTTTCCTTGTTTTGGCTGCTGTCATCCCTTAAGGTCCAGTTAAGGTATGTGATTTCCCTGAGGTTGTGCGGTCAGGTTCAATAAGCCACAGGTTAGCTAAGGATCGACAGAACCCCCTTATTGGCTTGGAGGAAGGGATTTGGAAGCATAAGTTAAGTATCTGGAATTTTGGAATGAGTTTCATCTGCCATGGTCCTATATTGCTCATATTAGTAGTTTATGTTTAGTTTGGTCGACCTCAGTTGGAACCCGGTGTTTTGATCAAGTTTGGGCTAAGCGAGTGAGAGTTGAAGCCTATAAAAGGATTTGGAAGAGTTTTGGGAGTTTGAAGGGAATTTCAGGATTTTCCTCTCAGCCCAAGTTTTGAGAGGATTTCGTTCACTCCGAGAGGGTGTCCGAGGGTCTGTCAGAGCGTGCGGTCCTGGTGCCCTCATCCTGTCATGCCTCCAGGCCGCGACTATACTTTTACTTTTGCGAACGAAAGTTCTTTTAGTAGTGGATGTTGTAATGACCCTCCAGGTCACTTTCTTCATTCTCTATTTTTTTGCAGCATTTAGAGCTTTCCTGCAGCGACCCCAAGTTAGATATGACTTGCTGGCACTGACAGTTTAGTCGCTCGGTCGTTCGTTTGGGTTTTATGCCCATTTTCCTGTTCTAGAGCTTTTATAACTTAAAAAGTTGACTTCGGTCATAACTTTAGGAAAACGACCTTAGAATGAAAGTCTGATAGTTCTATCAACTCTGGAATGGCCAAATTAGGCAAGTAGCATGGTCAACATGAGTACCGAGGCGATCAGTATGAGTTTAGGACCATTTGACGCTTTTACCTTTGAAATTTGGCCTATAGTTAACTTTGGTTAATATTCTTGGAAGACACGCTTGGATGAAAATTTTAACAGCAAGGTTTGTTCCATAATGCCAAGTTTGGTCTAGAATGACCCTTCGTTCACTTCCCGAGGCTTTTGGTCTAATCCCGAGGTCCATTGAGGAATTTTGCTTAAAATGGCCATTGGGTGTGGGACCCACTTTTAGTCATAATGACCTAGTATGGAAATTTTGACTACGCCATTGAGTTTGAACGTCGAATTTGGTGGGGTAGCATATCTCGTTTGCACGCATGAGGTTCCGAAAGAATCCCGAGCACCCCGTCGGAGAATTTAACATGCCAAAGTCCATTTTGGACCAGCTGGGTCTAGTGCCATTGCTAAAGCAACTCCCGGTTCCTAAAACGAAGGCCACTAAAGCGGTCAGGAGGTCGCTAAAGCGACCAGGCCCTCATGGGCGGTTGTTGCTAAAGCAACAAGAGGTCGCGTTAAGACTGGTCCTCACTTAAGCGAGGCATGATTTTTTTGGGTGATCTCTTAAGCGACTAGCGGGGGTCCGCTTAAGCGACACCTGAGGGTCGTTTTAAGGTTCAATTTTCAATTATTTCATTAACTTTGAAGATCGATTTCTCTCTCTATTTTGATGCGATTTGAGTGATTCCAAAGTCTATTTCATGTTGTTTTTCGAGGGGAATCCAGTGGTGTGTCTAGAATTAAGAATAAAGACTTTGTTTGAGGTAAAATTCCCTATTCCCCTTGATTTTAGTAGTTCTTGAGCTAAGTTGATTAGTGTGGTGCATGTGTGTTTTGTAACTATTTTAGTGTTCGAAATGTGTTTCCTTTTGGAACACAAGCTAGGTTTAGCATCTAGGACCTATTCTCGGATTCAAGTTTGTAAGTTACGGAGTGGGTCCCATAATTCCCAATTTTGATTCTGAAATTGATCCATCTCCAAATTCATTGATTTTATTTTCAAAAAGTCCGTATTAACGATGTGATTAACATTTGGTTAGCTTGGCGACGATTGGAGGCGATTCGGAGACTGAGAGCTTCATTGTGGTGGATTTCGAGTGCGCATGATCGGCTTCGAGGTAGGCTACGGTTTCCCCCTTGACTAAACTCTATTAGATATCGTGCAATATACTTTACATGTGACTTAGGTAAGTATTTGCATTCTCCTCACCTGATCCCATTTTCTTATTCCCGGGTGAGCCTTAGGCTAGAATAGTCCCGTGGAATCCTTAGATTAGGTTGTAAGCTTTTGTTGTAGTGGTGACTTAGCATTTATTATCCTATTTATGATCGATATTGATGTCCTTAGTCTAGGTTTGGGCCTTAAGAGCTTTATCATATGGTTTTTGCCCTCTTAGCTAGGTGTATCTTTAGTAGGGCTTATTATGAATTGGATACCCCTTTTATGCTAGTACCCAAGACCTATGGGCCTCGTCGTAGACATAGGTTTGGCTTAGCGGTCCTAGTTAGGAGCTGAGGTGGCTTATTTTGGGGTAAGGCATCATGCCTAGAGATATTTCTCCCCCTTTATGATTTGAAGCCATGCCTCGATTGTTTTGCTTTTGTTTAGCGGTAGGCTTATGATGCTATCTTATCTATTAACTATTGTGGTCTCGAAGCCATCTCCGAGGAGAAATTGGATCCCATGTTAGTCCCTTGACTTGTTGCGAGCTTAGATCTTGTCTTTCCTTATGGTTGTGTGTATCTTGTTTGGATACTAGTGATGGCATGCTTGCATTGTTTGAGCATATTCACTCATTTTGTGGTACGATCCTGGTATTTCATTGGTTTATAACTATTTGTTTTGAGAAGGATTTCTCATAATATTTCTACTTTTAAACTGGTTTTAACGGGAATCGTGCCACCTGGATACTTGATCGCTGGTTTTGGAAACTTATGAGGCATCGAGGACGTGCTCCTTTTTCTACTTGAGGCATTAGAGGCACCTGAGATGCACTCAGTTGTACTTGACTATTTGACGTGTCGATGCCCTTTCTTAGCCCACCATTGCCCTCGGGTTTACTCTTGCTAGATGCGCCATTCCCTGGGAGTTTACTGGCTAGGTGGGCGACCCTTTTTCAGGGTGCTCATGGTTTCAGTTACTGGTTTATAGATATTCGGTGCATCAATGCCCTTTCTACATTAATTTGGCTGCTCACTCTTCGGTACCACTACAGAGATTCTATTTTTCTATGTAAGACTTGGTTTGGGCCCAAGCAGTGTATACATGCTTCTCGCGTCCCCTATGGGTCCCTCTAGCTAGTGCACCACTGAACTGGATGAGGGAGTCGCATGGGTCCCACCTGGCAGGCTGGGGGCCAGGGTGGGTCTACACGCTTGTGGTTGTTGATCTCTGAGAGCCACCGATGATGTCACTAGATCTTACTACAAACTTGCCTTCATTAACATTGCCTATCACCAGCATACTTGTATGGTGTGGTCCCTTGGTTTTATGGGGGTCGGGGTTATGTTTTTCATTATTTGTAACTTCTGGGGTTATGGGCATCCGATCGGTTATTGTCTTATTATACTTGCTCTTATCTCTTGTTGTACTTGTAACCGGTACCTTTAGTTGTATTAATAGATAGTTTACATGGAATTTGGTTGGATTATGGTTGGTAATTCCTACTAGGCATAGTCGGAATAGTTCCAAGGTGATTATGTGGTTAGAGTAATCAGTTAGCACTGTATTTTCATTAGTAGACTCCTATGATGCCTTTTTCCTGTTAATAGATTGTTGGATTGACTTTCAGGTGCGTTCTTTGACTCTATTTCTTCATCTATGTTTCCAGTCTTCTTACCTTATCTTTCTGTCATTATTGTGATAATTACTGATTAGTTAATTGTGTAGTATTTACCTGATTACATGTTCATTATACTTACTTTGTCTATGGAGCTTAGTCAGCCTATGCCTACTGAGTACCATTCGTTTGGTACTCATACTACACTTCTGGACCCTACAAATCATAGTACGGGTCATTGTTATTGATTTGGACTGGTTCAGAGCAGCTTCTGACTCGGATATTTGGTGAGCTCCTGTCGTCCGAAGTTGCCGATTTCCATCCATGCCAGATTAAGACTATTATTTACTTATTTTCGAAGAATGTCTGTATGCTTATTATATTTGTAAAAGCCTTGTACTTCTGTTGTGGGTTAGATGCTCGATTATTGGATGATGCCAGGTCTTGGGGTGGTTTCTTGTATTTGTTTCAGTTGTCCTCTTTCTTCTCATTATTACTTACTTTCTTCTTATTTATTCATCTCCCGCTTGATAGCTCATTGCTTTTGGTTCTGGGCTAAGGTTTAAGGGTTGGGCTTACCTGCGGGTGGGTGTTAGCAGTTTCTATCACGGCCTAAGAAATTGGGTCATGACACCTTGCTATCATCCTTATTCAGAAGAGGAGTCTCTATTGAAGGATCATCTATGACACTGTCTCTTTGCAGTTAAAGGAGTTCATCAATCTCTGAATCATCCTTATCATTCAAATTTTTGATGCTGCCAGACTAATCAAAAAATCACATACACACTCTCTTTAATGCAAATAGTTCTTTTGTTGTAGACTCTATATGCCTTGCTTGTAGATGAATACCGTACAAACACGCCTTCATCACTTTTGGCACCAAATAATCCAAGATCATCCTTCCCATTGTTAAGAAAAAAACACTTACAATCAAAAGGCTTAAGATGACTTACCTTAGGCTTTAGATTGAACATAAATTCATATGGAGTTTTGTTAATAGGTGACCTAATTAAACACCTGTTAGTAACATAGCATGCTGTGTTGACTGTTTCAGCCCAAAAGTTCTTTGGAAGACTAAAGTCTATCAACATTGTTCTTGCAATTTCCACTAGAGTTTGATTTTTTCTTTCCACCACTCCATTTTGCCGGAGAGTCCTTGGAGCAGAAAAGTTGTGAAGGATCCCTTCTTTTGAACAAAATCTTTCAACCTTGGAGTTCTCAAGTTTTGTCCCCTGATCCGACCTAATCCAAACTACTTTGTAGTTTATCTTGATCTAAATTATCTTGTCAAAGATAATCAATACATTAGCTACCTCATCTCTGGATATTAGAAACATTGTCCAGGTGAATCTCGAGAAATTATCTACAATCACAAAAATATACTTCTTTCCACCTCTGCTTTGGATCTTCATAGGCCCACAAAGATCCATATGAATAAGTCAAGTGACCTAGAGGTACTTACTTCTTTCTTGGATTTAAAGGAAATTTTGGTCTGCTTTCCCTTAACACAAGCATCATAGACTGTTTTACCTAAACCTTATCTTTGGAAGTCCACGAACCAAGTCCCCAGCAACAGGTTTATTGGGTAGAGATGTGCTCATATGCCCTAATCTTCTGTGCCATATATCAAAACTTTCATCTTGAGCCCTAAGACATGTCAGGTTGTCACCTTGAGCTGAATTGAGATCAACCACATACATGTTTTTACATTTCCCAGTCGTGAGGATCACCTTCTTTGTAGATAAATTAGTTACCAGGTATTTTTTAGACAAGAATTTGACTTTATTCCCTTTATCACAGATTTGGGAAACACTTAACAAGCTATATTTTAACCCATTTACATAGTACACATATTCAATGGAATGTTCTAGGGATTTTCCAATTCTTCCTATCCACAGAATATAACCTTTTTTTTCCAAATGAGACACCACCACCTTATAGTGCTTCCAGAGAGAGAAATTTTAGTCCTTCCAGTTATGTGCTTAGAGCATCCGCTGTCCATGAACTAACACTAACTGCTTCCTCTTGACTGTTCTAGCATGAGAGATCACTTGTTAGTCTTGGGATTCCATTTTAACTTGAGCTACCAAAAGGCAGACAAAGGTGTTATCAGAGAATTCTTGGTCTAAGGAGGTAAATTTTTCTGTGATTTGCCAGTTCTTGAACCAAATCTTTCTTATTGGAGTATTTATACTGATTTTCAAGCACCTTCTTTAGTGGTTCACATTCTTTTTTGAGATAACCATTTCTTCCATAGTGAAGACACAATAAATTATCTGACATAAACACATACTTGCTATGAAGATTAAAGAGAGGATCTATCGTATTCACATAGCCTATACCCTTTCCATTGCTATTCCTCTAGATGGTCATATCAGACAACATTTTGGAGGATGTTGTCCACTTAAGTGGCTCATCTAGTTCATATTTAAGTTTGACTAAGTCCCTTTCTAGTTGAGCATTTCTTTCCAGTGACATAGCCAGTTTTAGCTTAGAATCTTTTAGTCTTTCTTCAAGTTCCACCTTAATATTTCTAGCTATGCCTTTAAGCTTCTCTCCAGACTTAGAACTTACTTTTAGCATTTTCATAAGTTCAATTTTTCAGCTTCCAATTCAAGAATTGTTTCTTCTAGATTTGACATTTGAAGAACTAAGGCAGTTTTGCCATCTTGAAAAATATCAATGCTATTGTTTAGAAAGTCCTTTTCAGTATTCAATTCATATAAAGAATCAATCAACACTGATTCTATCTTCTTTAGTTTCTTGATAGAGTAAAGATCCTGATTCTCTTTTAGATCAAGCAATGTTACCTCTTCTTTCGCTTCATCATCAGATTTTGCCAAGAAGGCAAATAGTGTGTTGAAGACTTCATCATCATCTTTCATCACCAGCATAGAGGCACCCTCAGGGTGCTCTAACTCCTCATATTCGCTTGAAAAGTTTCCCCAAATTACAAGTGCCTTCGTCTCCACAAGATCTACTACTGCCTTTCTTTTGAGCTTGTCAAGGACTTGGTCCCTCCGTCTGTCAGTTCTTGGCTTGACATATTCTTTGTGCTCAACCTTGTTCATAGGAAAATATCTGATGAAATGCCTTGGCTTTTCGTATCTATAGCATAACTCAACACTATTTGAGGTTCGACTTGAGCTTCCTTTCTTCCTAAATCCACCATACTTTCTCACAATCTTATGAAACCTGCGAGTGAGATAGGCCATATTCACATCTTCATCATCATCATCATCACTTTGAGAAGACTTTAAAGCTAAGGACTTGTCCTTCTTATGACCATCGTGTTGCTTATTTAACTCATGGGTTTGAAGATTCCAATTGAGTACATCTATGGTAAGAGTCTTCAGATCCTTGGCCTTAGTAATAACATCCACCTTGCACTCCTATGACTTTAAAAGAACTCTCAAAACCTTTTGGACCTTTTTTCTTTTACTAATGGGTTCTCCCAGACATCTCAACTCATTAATTATAGAAGAAAATCTGGTATATATTTCATGAATGGTCTATCCTTCCTTCATAACTAAGCTCTCATACTGGGTTGTTAGTATTTCAACTTTGGATTCTTTTACTTGCTCAGTTCCCTCATGAGCATTCTTCAAATAGTCCCAGATTTCTTTAGTTGACTTGCTTGCTAAGATCCTATTATATTCTTTAGCTCCAATACCACAAATAGAAGCTTTTTTTCTTTGTAGTTCTTCTTAACCTTCTTCCTGTCAGCTTCACTACATTGTTACCTAGTTTTAGGCACAACTTTATTAACCTCTCTTTCCTTCAGCTCAGTTGTGTGAACAAAAGGACCAACAAGAACAATGACCCACATTTCACTATCTTCAGCCATAAGAAAGTCATGCATGCGAGTTTTCCACTAGCTATAAAACTGGCCATTGAAATGAGGGGGTCTTGTAGATGATTGTCTTTCCTCTAGATTTAGTGGAGCAACCATTCTTTCACAGGAATCTCTCTAGGCGTTAGCCGATAAGATAGACCTATTCTGATACCAAATGTTGGAAATTATGCGTCTACTGTACTAAGGGATCAGGTCCGTTGAATACAACAAAGTAACAATAAATAAAGTGCAGAAGTAACAATACAAGACTTTACGTGGAAGAACTCCTTGCTCAAGGAAGAAACAACCATGATCTGTTCCACAGGATTTCCTCAACCTTTCTTCACTAAGATGCAAGAGCAAAGTAGTTTATTACAACCTATTTTAACTAGACACTAGCCCTCTCCACCCCTTGGCTTGAAATACCTATATTACAAGATTTTGAGCCTAAAAAATTTAACTATTACATACTACACAACTAACCCTTAGTTAATGTAGACTTCAACTGACTGATTCAAGGTCAACACATAACCATGAACGCAACACACTTTTAACAACTGACTAATAAAAATTCCTTTATAAATTAGGAAGATGATCTTACAAAGTTTAATAGCTCAAACACAATATCGAGTAAGGAAGACTCTACTAGACTCACTCTATCTGGTCCCTTATGTGCCAATATCGTGTGTTGCCTTGGAGAGAATAATGCTGATTCTTCTTCTAATAATTCTCCAAAAAGCACACCTCTCTTGTATTGAAAGAGGTTCTATTAAAATGTGCAATGAAAGAAACCTCGGTATTTCTCATTGGCTAGTCAGTATGAAGCGCACAGGAACAACATGTACTTTTTCACCAACCTGTCAGCTTTTACAGCTGGCTTTCAATTCGCAGTTGACAGTTGAAATACTCAGGACCTGATCCCTCTACTAGTTCTCATGGTTTGTTAATCATCAAAACATACAACAACAATATTATTTCATGAATGTTACATAAAACCTAATTCCAATATTACGAAGTTGCTCAAATTTTATGTGTGTTTAACTTTGATATTATTATATTAAAATATGTTGAATTTTTTGTATCATTAAGTTTAGAATAAAATTGATATACCATGTGATTATTAATTGCAAAGCTTATTTATTGTGTATTTGTGTATATGTACCTATGTTAAATAAATAAATTAGAATGATATCTAATTTGGAATTAAACAAATGATAGAAAATATGATTTTTTAGTTAAGTTATTGGACCATGGATTAATAAGAAAAAAAGGAATTAATATGATTCTAGGCATTTAAGTTGGTATGATTCTCAATTAGTTGCATCGTTCGTTTTCCCGATAATGAATTTAATTTTTTAGATTATTTTTTGTTATGTTCTTATTTTAATCGGGCCATTTAAAGCATGTTTAGGTTATTAAAAAATAATAGGCAAATATTAGGATCTATTTAATGTTAGATGAGAATAGACACTTTTTAAAAATTGATTTCATTTAAGAATGTGATTATACATATTTTTTTGAAATACTTGAAATAATTAAAGGATGCGGTGACACACCTTAATTAAATTATTTCAATAATCAACTTTTCTTTCATTTAAATCAAGATTTGTAGACAAAAAGTATTATCTGTGACCCACTTGAGAGAAGAAAGCAGTTATGCTTTTAAGCTATTGTATATCAAAACCAAGAATGCAATTATGCATCTGTGTTGCGACCAATAAAGTTCAGCAATAAAAAATGCGAGCAAACTATGGAATTTAGACACAATTAATCCAAAAATAGTTTAAGTTAAGTTAAGGTTATAAAAATGATCGTGCTAGAACCAATGGACTCAAGGGGTGCCTAATACTTTCCCCTCGGTCAACAGAATTTCTTATCTGGTCTTTTGTTTTTGCAGACCAAAATAAAGAATCATTTTCCTTTGAGTCATTTACTTTTGATTATGAATTACAAAAGGTGACTTGGAACACCAAAATTCAAATCCAGTGGCAACTATGAAATAAATAAAAACAATTCTTTTCAATACCGTCACTTAAATAGGAAAAACCTGAACAAAAAAAAGGGGTGTGACATCTATGGCGACTCCACTGGGGAATATCCAGAATTTGAGCTTTGTTATATTGACTTTTATTTGCTTTTATTAATTATTTTTGGATATATTGTGTATGATGGCTTAATGTATTACTTGCTTCTCATTTATCGCTTTGATATTATTGAACTATACTAAATTATTGTTATACCCTAGAAATTATCAAAACACTTCTAGGGATAGGCATGCATAACGTATCACCCCTAATTTTGTTGGCTAATCCGAGGTTCTGAAATATTAATCAGGGAAAAAATCATGTGGGAAATGGTCTAGATTAAATTTTAAGTCAACCGGATCAAATAATAATTTTTTGGGGTAAAAGTGCAATTCCAAAAAAGTGTGCAACCAGTCCACGTCATAGACTTGCTCCCCCATAGCGCAATTTTTTCTGAAATCTGACCAGAAACTTTTTTCAAGCTAAAAACCCGTACGTCGAATGCAATTTATGTTTTGTACATAAAAAGGATTCCACGAATGCGATTTATGTGTTAAGGAAGTATATTGATTCAGTTTTTAGAGGACATTCCGATCTTTTTTCCACCGATCCTATACTTAACCGATGTCATTTTGAGGCCATTTTTGACCCCATATCAGTTCCTAAACATGATATTCCTATCAATTACGCTCTTAAACTTTAAGAACTAGGGGCGAGGAGAAAATAGAATGCTAGGGTTTAGAGAAATCAAGTCGAATATTCAACATTTGATTATCCAATATTCATCTCAGGATGCAAGGCTATTTAGAGCATTGGACTGAGTCCATCCACGTGCCTAACATGTAAATTCTTTGAAATTTTGTTTGAGTTGAGTTTTACTCTAATTCTAGAATTGAGTTGTTGAGTCAATTGATGTTTCCTTGCGTCTCCTTTCATTTAATTTCGTATTGATGATGTCCCTGATGTTGAGTAGACACTGAGACATATATCCCTGCATTCATTCACATGAACCTTAGTTGAGTTATTTTCATACTTTGTCTTGAGGTTGAGATTGATGTCTTTTCATGTATAAAATAAAGTATTGTTTTCAAAGTGAAACGATGCATATTTTATTGAGTTTGATGAAATTGAACATAGATTTAAATGAGGATTTTGGAGCAAGATATTTTGATGAAGATGTAAATGTTTATTTTTTTAAAGTGTAATGATTGATGAAAATATAATACTGATGATGATGTTTTGAAATGAGTTTGATGTATAAATTAAAAGTCCAATGAGAATAAATGATGATGTTAATATGAGCATATCTTTTGGGAGTAGTATTGAGCATCGAATTGGATAAGAATTTAGTTGACTCAAACTCCACAACTACATAGCCAATGTATGATAGAGGCAACACCTCTCTTGTCCCAAAAGAGGACTTGAGGATTGGATCCATAGATGTTGATATCCATTACTCTGGCAATATATTGGATGGATGTGGCAATGACATCGCTTCATTATATCATCGCTAGCTCATAAGTGATAGTTGTGGGTTAGAGAAACTCCCTAAAAATGATTTGGTTGAGTTGAATAATATTTATTATTTTTAAAGCACTATTTATTTTGTTTAAACTGCTTGCTTATTGAGTTGTCGATTTCAGAGTCGAGTCTTTCAAGTTGAGTGTTTGAGTTTAGTTCCTTAAGTTGAGTTACCTTGATGTTGTGTTGTTGAATAGTATTTTCTCCAGCTATTTTACATACTCATACATTCCATGTACTGACGCCATTTGGCTTGCATCATTTCATGATGCAGATACAGGTATTAAAGATCATCAACAGGCGCTCTGCTGAAGATCCCTTCCTTCCACTAGTGGTGAGACCTCCTTGCTTCCAAGGAAATCATATTTATTTTAAGTTATTTTTTTTTGTATTTCCTTTCAGGTAGCCGTAGGCTTGTCTCGACACCCTCTTGACATTTGGTAGACTTAGACATAGATTGAGTTGATTGAGTTGAGGTCTCCTTGAGTTGTTGTTTTCTCCAAAAAATCTATTTTTATGAGATTGAGTTGATTTATTTGAGACTGTTGATTGTAAGATTGTTAACTTTGTTGAGTGTTAAGTTGTTAGCCCACCTAAGTGACTCTTTGAGTTATGTTTAGTCTTCTGTTGATGTGATTGAATGAGTGTTGGACCAAGTGGTTCGCTTGGGGACAATAAGGGTCTCAGAGTACATGCCACGCCTAGGGTACCCTCTCAGAGCGTGACAAACTTGGTATCAAAGAACAGAGTTCAAGAGTTCTATGGTGTCTATGAATCCATGTCTAGTATAGTCTTGCTTATGGGTGTGTCATGCACGACACTTATAATTAGGAGCTATAGGGCATTAGGAATTGTTTCACTTCTTCATATTCTGAGTTCGTGCGAAATAGTTTAACTCTAAAAGTTCCTTCCTAACTCATGCATTTACGCATTGTATATAATGCCTCCAAAAGGTACCACTAGTCAGAGGAATGCCGCCAGCACTAGAATCCCAGAGTCCTAGATGCCCCCACCATCAAGAGTCAGAATTAGGGGCCGACCGACAAAGGCGACTGAGGTTCCCCAAATGCCTACTACTCAGCCTACTCCTAATTCTAAGGCAAATTTTAGAGGAGCTATTGCCATGCTCACTTAGTTGGTAGTTGCCCAGAGTGGTAGCCAAAGTTCACCAGCTCCTAGCTCTAGTTCTCAAGAGCCGTCTGCCGCCATGAGGATTAGAGATGTACTGAGAATGAATCTGTCGGTCTTCACAGGGTCTACAGTTGAGGAGGATCCCCAGAACATCATTGATGAGATATGGAAGATCTTAAAGACCATGCATGTTAATGAAGTTAAGGGAGTCGAGTTGGTATCCACAAACTCAAGGATGTGGAAAATGTTTGGTACATCTAGTGGGAGAAGGTTGAGGTGAGGAATCTAAACCTTCTGTTTGAGATAAGTTTAAGGGAGCATTTCTTGACCACTTCTTTCCCAGAGAGTTGAGGAAAGAAAAGGTAGAAGAGTTTTGAACCTAAAGAAAGATGGGCTAATTGTGAAAGAGTACAGCCTTAAGTTCATCCAACTGTCTATATATGCTCCAAATATGGTTTCACATGTAAGGTCTAAGATGAGAAAGTATGTCTCCGATGTGGGCAGACATGTGAAGAAGGAGTGCAAGGAATCACTGCTGATTTCTGACATAGACATTTCCAGGCTTATGATGTACGCACAACATGTGGAGGATGACAAAAGAAAGATAGGGTGGAGCACTTGAGCAAGAAAGCCAAGTCAGCTGAGCAAGAGAGTGAGTAGAAGCAAGGTAAGGGCAACAAGTCCTTCTTCCAGAAAAGATATTGTCATGATCCGACCTAAGGACTAGTCGTAACATAGTGATCGAAACCCCGAAGGGCTCCAACCAATTCTCTTGACATATCATAAGTATACATAAGGTAAAGTAAAGATGAACATCATAAGAAATAGTTTAAACATGAATCATAAAAGAGATCGTAAAGTTGACTACATAAACTATATATCATTTTTTCCAAAAAATGCCTCTACTAACCAAGAAGGTTAGGGGATAAGACATGTCCCCGGCTCACCCTCAACTTGAATAAAGTAAAAGTCTTTGAAAAGAGCCAACACATAACTAGTCCTCGATAGATGAGGACTCATCAAAACTCTGCCGATATAAAAGCCCAACTAGCCACGTGTCAGAGTGTGATCCTCAACCACTACATTATGAGACAACTTAGTCAACAAATATGAGTTAGTACATTTGAATGTACTAACTATGTGGGCATGCCATGCAATGCAAATCATAGGATGCTATGATCAAAGAGTGTACATAATAAAGAGGATAAGTAAGGTCGTGAGAAAACCATAATGATCAAAGCATTTAAGGGATGGTTGAAATTATAAAAGAACATAAGAATAGTATACATATATGGGATAAGAACCATAACCGATAATAAGACCATGCGATCTATAATATGGAATTTTGATGTCTCCCCATAAAATAGAAGAAAGGAGAATCTACTTGCCAAGGTAAATTCTATCCCGCTAGGCGGGTCATGTACATATGCTATATGTGGATCCACTAGCTAGGTGATAACGCTCAATTACACCTCTCGAAAGAGATGTAGACGATCGTTAGCAGTATATTTTACCCAACTAAGAGTCGGGGTCGAACCCACAGGGAATAGGTTGAAACAAGACTATTAGCTATCACTATTCAATCGTAGATAGTACTTCTCGAAAATAAACTTGCATAAACTAAAGTGGGTTTTTGTTGTTTAACTTAGTAACAACTTAATTATATTTTAGCAAGGTAACTAATAATTATGTTGTGAACAATATGAGAATTTAGCTAGGATTGTGTTCCCTATGACATGTAATTTGATAGATAATTTGTATTAATGATATCGTTCAATGTATTGCATGCAAAATCTACTGAGTTAGGTAACATCTAATTCACCTCTTTATCCTTCTTAGATGTATCTCAATTGTCTTCTCCCAGTCTCAAAATATATACTTTATTAAGCCTCGCTCTAGATCTCAGAGAACCATCTCCTCCCGATCTCAAGTAACTTAGACAAAATTTATCCCTTCATTCGAAGTCAGACTACTCGAATCACTATTTTGATATTCTTTTCCTAATCCCTTCCTCCCTCCCAAGAAAGAAATGAATACGGGAAAGTTCTTAATGCTTGCACTCACCAAGACTTTTGAATAAATAAATCACAATACATGCAAAAATAATTCACAAATATCAATCCTACGTTTGCCTGTTCTAGTTAAGTCGTCATGGTTCCCACAACCCTAGTTATGAGTTTAGCCTAGCATACTCATGATAAATAACTCAATAAAATAATAAAACATGTATTAGAAATCTTATAACCACCAACAAATTAAACTTACAATTGAAGATTAAACCTTGAGTTAAAACACCAAAACAAGAATCAAAAGAAACCAGTGTTGTCACTTTCTCTCAAATCTGTCCCGTATCCCTTTGATGAAGGAAAATCTCCCAAAATAATGTTTGAGTCGTGTATTTGTAGCCTCAAAACAGTAGGTAAAATGTTTGAAAAGTATAGGAAAAGTATACCCTAAAAATATAACACAAGAGGGTATTTATAAAAACCTAAAACTAATCCTAAATGAACCAGGAAACCAACTTGGTTTGGACTCGAATAGCACTGTACGGGAGCCACCACAGCCAGTGGTGGACACCATGGCTTGTGGTGGACTTCCTTGGTCATTTCCTTAGCCTTTTATAGCTTGCCAACTCACCATGGCACCCACCACAACTAGTGGTGAGGACCACAACTCGTGGTGAGGCCTTTGGTGGTTGCCTTGGCATTTTGATGGCTGGCCACACCACCACAGTGCCCACCATGGCCAGTGGTGAGGACCACGTCTCCTGGTGAGGCTTCCTTGGTGTGAGCCTTAGCCAATTTCTTCGCAGCTTACTGCTTACCACGGCCTGTGGTGGCTGTCTTGGTGGGCATACTTGGTCATAACATGTTGATTTACTCTCCCAACGCCCATTCAAATGTCCTTTAAGTCCCGGTGAAGTTCATTCTTTGAGTTCTCCTTTCAAGTTGTCGCAAAATCTTGCCAAACTCAAGTTAGCCTAGAATTCCTTGCACATTTTGCTTTCCTTTTGACCTCACCTCAACACCAAGATACCAACATCCTTCAAGATCAATCAAATTTCCATATGAACCATGAAAAATACCATCAACACAAGCGTTCTTTAATTTCCCTGAAAACTAACTAAAAACACATATCAAACTAACAAAATATGCTTGAGACTTACAATAATTCCTTGTTTTGAGCATCGTAAATGTCATATTTTGGCAACACATCAACACCCTCAACTTAGAAATATTGCTTGTCCACAAGAAATAACAAAACCTCAAACCAAACGACAGGCAAATACAAGCAACTCATAGGAAACATATAGCAGCCTTGCAACATAAAAATCATGCCCAATCAGCCTCATGCAATGCAATCATGCTCTAACCACTCGCTAGGATTACTTCATGACATTGTACAGTCCACAGCTTAACCAAATCAATGCAAATAGTCCTAGACCAGTCAATGTAGCAACCAAACAACACAATCACAGTGCCCTCACTACAAAGAAGTCTCTCACATAATATATATATGCAAAATAGAGACTGAAACAAGATTACTCGCACTCTCAAAAGAAGTTCAAACAATGCAAAAGTAAATACCCTAGGCTTGCCCTTATTTTCAATACTTCAACTCTTGAATAACCTTTTTAAGATCACAATAGGACTTTTTAGGCTTTTAATGTAGGCTCGGGTTTAGGTAGGATGAATTTAGGATAAAAGTGACTACTTTGCCCCTCCAAATGCTACTTTGGCTTAGCTACTTAGTTTTTCAGCCCCCCAAACTCTTGTTGTTCCCTTGTATTCTCATTTCTTCTTCCCGAGAGTGGTTTCTGCTTTTGTTCAATCTTATTCTTTCTTTATGAATCATTTTTCCACTTATTTTATTTTTTACTGCGGCCACAACCTATGATTTTCTTTTCTTCTCTTCCCACCATTCTTTTCATACTCTAAATTTTCTACTTTCCTTATGGTAGCCACCCTCAACTTTGGTTTTTGGCCTGAGTTGAAGTACATAATCACCTTGGAGTGACGAGGGCCGAGATAAAGGTTCACAAAACTGATTCTCCTTATTGTAGCCACCCTCAACTTAGGCTTTTGGCCTGAGTTGAGGTTCACATTATCCTTGGAGGCACCAAGGATAAAATTTGGATTCACAGAAAGCAAGGAAAGGTGAATTTTGGTTAATCAAAGAAAAGGTCTATTTAAAGCTCAAACTTTTGGGTCAACGGGTACAATTTCATTTGGTTGGTTAAATTTAGGCTATGTGACTCATTATCAACAAAGGCCTATGATCATGTCCTAATCTAGCTATCCAGTTATTTTAGTGAGATTAACCAGGCAAGCTCTAGCTTACTAATGCATCAATCAAACCACACAAATTTAGCTCTCACACACATGACACTAATCTTATGCTATTTAGTACTAATCAACACAGTCATAACCAGTATTTGACCCACAAATTATGCTATAAATATCCTAGAAAATTAGTTATCATATTTGAGATGCAATCACAATCATTTAGAAATTTTTGAATAGGGCCATTGTTTTCACTTTCACGGGCTACTACAAACTCCTATAGACACTTGTATTCACAAAAACAACCTAAACATGATAGTTCTACTAAATAATACACCTTCAGAGAAAAGAAATATGGCAAGAAAAACTCCAAAGGGTTTTAGGATGTCCCACTCCTCACTAAAATTTGTGCATTGTCCCTAAGGCACTTAAAAACTCCAAAATTGAAAACAAGGGAAGTGATCATACCTGAGATGCCCTAAGCATCAGTAGTAGGTTACCTAGATACTCATACTTCATCAAGTATCTACATGGGTTGCCTTTCATGAAGCACCTGATTTAGTGTCGCGACATGACATCCTCAAACTGCACTATTTCTCCATTCTTGGATTTTGAAAAGTGATATTAGGTAGTGCACCATTCTTCCTTAGATTCACCTGGCTGACAATCGCCCCATTTGTTGCTCCAATTTCTTAGAGGTTGATTGTGACTCTACCACTTGGGTCATTTTGGACATATCGCCTTTTAGCTCCTTGACTATAGATTCTGTAGATTCTATCTTTTGCATCACTTTAGTCAAGATCTCCTCCATCTTTGATTTGCTTGCTCCACCTCTATCTTTGTTTACGGGAAGCACATAAATACTACTCCGATCATTTTTATATTGATATTTGTTATGCTAGTTACCTTAGTCGCAGTATTATTCCTTATTATAGTATCAATCCCTTTGAAAGCTCTAACCTTGGTTTCTAGAGTTGTATATCCAAAAACCCTCCTGGTTGTTCATATACTTTATCTCTTCATCACTAGGTAGGTCGTCAAAGAGACTTGTAGTATCAAAAACATTAACCTTTTCTAGACCTTTATTTAACAATCATTTGGTCAGCAGGTCCATCTGAGTCTGCATGTGGGCCATAGCTTGATCACGTTCTTCTCTCCCTTCTACTCCACTGACATCTTCAATTAGAATCCAAAACCTCCCATATCAATTTCTCTAGTGTACCATGCTCTGTCATTCTTTGCGAACTGATCCAAGATTGTTGTGGCTTCCTGAAATGTCTTGGCCATGAATGAAACTCTATAAGCTGCATCAATAACTGGCTTAGTCACAAAGTTACATGATCTATAAAACAACTCCTTCAAGTGCTCATTTGTCAGATTATGATTGGGACACTACTTTATCTTTTGCCTGAATCTCTTCCAAGTTTCATGAACCGCCTCAGAAGGTAGTTCTTTGTGAGCATTAATCTCATCCTTGATTTGTAGCATTTTAGATGGTGGGAAGAACCTCTCCAGAAACGCTTTCCTTAGCTCCCTCTAGGTGGTGATAGATTCATGAGGAAGCTCATTCAACCACTTTATTACCGGCCCAAACAACAACAATAGAAACAAATGCAATTATATAGATGATTGGCTAACTCGAGGAATTATAGATAACTTGCAGATGGCGATAAAGTTCATCAAGTGCTGGTTCACATCATCACTTGTTGCTCCACTAAATAGCCTTTTGAGGTTCAACATCTTCATCATAGTGCTAGTTATAGTGAACTTAACACCTTGAGGTAGTGATGGAAGAATTATAGCTTCAGTAGCTCCTACACCATCTGTATCAACATCATCATCCACTTGAGAATCATCCCTGACTTGATTCTCCTCAAGCTCTCTAAGTTTTTGTGCCTCACGCTCCTGTGCATTCATCTTTTGAATGGAATTTTGCTGTTCTAGATCATTGGGAAGCAGTGGTTCACCTGTACAGCGAGTGTTTGGAATGCACTATTTGTTCCCTTCAAAAACAAAAGCAAGAAACTTAAAGTAAAATTAGGAAATACAACTACAAACTGAACTAGCAACTAATAGACTATTTCAAAACCGTATTCCCCGACAATAATGCCATTTTGATAACGCTTAATTACACCTCTCGAAAGAGATATAGAGGATCATTAGCAGTATCTTTTACCCAACTAAGAGTTAGGGTTGAACCCATAGGGAATAGATTGAGACAAGTCTATTAGCTATCACTATTCAATCATAGTTACTACTTCCTAAAAATAAACTTGCATAAAGTAAAGTGGGGGTTTTGTTGTTTAAATTAGTAATCACTTAAAGATATTTTAGAAAGGTAACTAACAATTACGTTGTGAACAATATGAGAATTTATCTAGGATTGTGTTCCCCATGACATGCAACTTGATAGACAATTTGTATTCATGATATCATTCAATGCATGCATGCAAACTCTAGTGAGTTAGGTAACATCTAATTAACCTCCCAGTCCTTCTTAGACATATCTCATTCATCTCCTCCCGGTCTCAACATTTATGCTTTAGTAAGCCTTGCTCTAGATTTCATGTACTATCTCTTTCTTATCTCAAGTAACTTAGACGAAGTTTATCCCTTCTTTCGAAGTCAGACTCTTCAAAATTACTGTTGTGATATTATTTTCCTAATCACTACCTCTCTCATGGTAAATCAATGAATACTGGAAATTCTTAATGAGTGCACTCACTAAGAAATACTTTTGAATAAAGAAATCACAATACATGCAAAAACAATTCACAAACATCAATCCTACGTTTGCCTATTCTAGTTAAGTCATCATGGTTTCCACAACCCTAGTTGTGGGTTTAGCCTAGCATACTCATGATAAATAACTCAATAAAAGATGACTAAAACATGTATTAGAAAGATTATAAACACCAACAAATCAAACTTACAATTGAAGATTAAACCTTGAGTTAAAACACCAAAACATGAATCAAAAGAAACCAAGTGTTGTCACTTTCTGTCAAATCTGTCCCGTGTTCCTTTGATAAAGGAAAATCTCCCAAAATAATGTTTGAGTCATGTATTTGAAGCCTAAAAACAGTAGGTAAAACGTGTGAAAAGTATAGGAAGTGTACCCTAAAAATATAACACAAGAGGGTATTTGTAGAAACCTAAAACTAATCCTAAACAAACTAGGAAACCAACTTGGTTTTGGACTCGAATAGCACTGTACGGGGGCCACCACGGCCAGTGATGGGAACAAAGGTTAATGATGGCATTCCTTGGTCATTTCCTTAGCCTTTTATAGATATCCAACCCACCACGGCATCCATCACGGACAGTGGTGAGGACCACGGCTCGTGGTGAGGCCCTTGGTGGTTGCCTCGGCCATGTTTCTCTTGCCTTGACTCCTGGTGGTTTCCTTATCCATACCACATCTTTAATTTGCCTTTTGATGGCTGGACACACCACCACAGTTCCAAACAAGGCCCATGGTGAGGACCACGGTTCCTGGTGAGGCTTCTTTGGTGTGAGACTTAGCCAATTTCTTGGCAACTTACTTGGGAACCTTCTTCACGGATTGGAGGTGCTTTTCATGGCTAATACTGCATATCACGGCCTGTGGTGGCTGTATTGGTGGGAATAATTGGTCATAATATGTTGATTAACTCCCCCAACACCCATTCCAAGGTCCTTCAAGTCCCGGTGAAGTTCGTTCTTTGAGTTCTCCTTTCAAGTTGTCGCGAAACCTTAGCCTAGAATTCCTTGTACATTTTGCCTTCCTTTTGACATCACCTCAACACCAAGCTTACAACATCTTTCAATATCAATCAAATTTCCATATAAACCATGACAAATACCATCAACACAAGCGTGCTTCAATTTTCCTTAAAACTAAGTAAAAAACATATCAAACTAACAAAATACGCTTGAGACTTACATTAACTCCTTGTTTTGAGAGTCGTAAATTTCGTATTTTGGCGACACATCACTAGGACAAAAAGGTCAATCCTATGGTGGCACATAGTTGTGAGACAAGAGACTTTATATAAGTACCCCGTAGGTCGAGCCCCCATCTCAAGTCATCATTCGATGCTAAGTTAAATCCCATGAAATACATAACATAGTAATCATACGTACCATATATCATAAACTTGTTCATAGACTTCATAATTCATAGATTATCTCATTTTCAAGTCATACTTGCAATGTGAGTATAAGCCATTCAACATCACAATATCAACATAATTCATGTTATTAGGTTCCTAGGTCACCAATTAAGGATCGTAAGTCACCTTTTTTTCTTTTTCATAACTTGCATATCTTGAACATAATTGAAATCCATGATCATATTTCATACTTGAATTTAGAGTAAACTCATATACATAGTCAATTTAGATGAAAACCATGAGAATACTTGGAATCATTGAACTTCATAATCATACTTCATGTATATCATAATTGAAAATAGCTTGATGCATGAGCATTCATAAATCAACTTGAAATCATGCAATCTATGTAGAAACATACATATAATGATCATTGATAATAATTAAAAACGTAATTGAAACAACCCAACACAATTCATCAAAATTTGAGTTTGAAGATAATGAAATTTCATGAGAGCTTTGAGGAAAACCTTGGGACTCCATGGGTGAAAGAAACCCATGGATCAATTCCCATATACCTTGGTAAAAATTGACTTAGAATTGAAGATAAAACCTTGATAAACTTGAAATCCTAGCTTGAATTTGTAGAAGCTTGATAGAAAATTTAGAGTCTTACCTTAGGGAGATTTTGAAGAATGAATTGAATTAGAGGGGAATTTGAAGAATTAGGTATATAAAGACTTTAAACTTGGCTATAAAAGTGTCGAGGTTGATTGAATCAAACTTTGAAAAGACATGAATACCCTTCATTAAAACTAAACTATGGACTTACAGATTGAACTCTACAACTTGTCCTCATGTCTACGACTCCTAGACTTGAGTGTAGTGTAGGTCCTGAATTTCTTAGAATTTTTGGACCCTCTGAAGTTGTGTCTACGAGTCCTTTCTAGACTCATTATTGTGATTATGAGCCATTGATTCGGCTCGTCTTGCAGGTCTAAAAACCTACAAATTTAGAGGGTCTCTAAATTTATTGTATGACTCGTTGTTACAATTTCTGAAAGGGATTACAACTCGTTCTAGGACCTTTTTGAAGTCTTATCCTGAACAAGCATGAAGGTTCCCTCTACAAGTCATAAGAACCTCTATGAATCATAGAGTGACTCATGGTTCTTGAGATCAGTCAATATTTTGAGAATTTCTCTTTGGTTCCAACTTTCTAACTTTTGAGGTCTTACAATATCTCCCTCTTCGGAACATTCATCCTCGAATGAGATTAACTTAACATAGAAAAGACATGGAAAGAGGATTAACAAACCAACATGAATATAATGACACCTTAAAAAGCATAGAACATGAGATTTTCAAACTTAACATAAAACATGACTTAAAATAAACTTTTATGAACATACATGCATATGAATGACATAGGAGGAACTGAATACGTGGGAGTTCAATCAATTTGAACAAGAACAACTTACTACCTTAGGCTTGAGTAGAGGGAAAAAGATACGAGTATCGTTTCATCATATCCGCCTCTGCTTCCCAAGTAGCACTCTTTACTTGTTGATTTCTCCACAATACCTTGACTGACACAATCTCTTTGTTTCTTAACCTCTTCACTTGCCGGTCTAAGATTTCCACCGAAACCTCCTCATAAGTTAAGTTCTCTTTAATGTTCACATTCTCCAATGGTACAATAGAGTTTGGATCACCCACAAACTTTCTCAACATGGACACATGGAATACTAGATGAACCATAGCCAACTCAAATGAAAAATCTAACTCATATGCCACTTTACCAACACGTTTTAATATTTTATAGGGTCCAACATATCTAGGACTTAATATCCCCTTCTTACCAAAATGCATTACACCCTTCATAGGTGAAACCATCAAATAGACCCAATAATCCATTTCAAATTCAAGCTCTCTTCTTCTAATGTCCGAATAGGACTTTTGATGACTTTGAACCATCTTCAATATTTATCTTATAAGACTTACCTTCTCCATTTCAACTATTACAAATCGGGACTAATCAATGCCATCTCACCTACTTCAAACCATCCCACTGGGACCTATACCTTCTCCCATACAATGCTTCAAAAGAAGCAGTTTGGATGCTAGAGTGATAACTATTATTGCAGGCAAACTCAATCAATGGTAGATGATTATCCCAACTTCCTTTAAAATCAATCACACACGCCCTCAACATATCCTCTAAAGTTTTGATCATTCTTTTGGCTTGTCTATCAGTTTGAGGATGAAAAGTAGTACTTGGCTTAACTTTTGTACCAAGACCTTGTTGAAGTGCTTCCAAAAATGTGAAATGAATTGAGTACCTCTATCTGATATAATCGACAAGGGGATACCATGAAGCTTTACCAATTTCCAAATATACAACTTAGCATAGTCTTCAGCACCACAAGAAGTCTTAACCGGTAGAAAGTGTGTTGACTTAGTCATTCGGTCAACAACAATCAAATGGAATCATGTTATTTCTTAGTACGAGGCTATCCCATTATGAAGTCCATATTCATATCTTCCTACTTCCAAGTAGGAATTTTAAAGTCTAGAGCTAAACCTTCCGATTTGTGATGCTCAACTTTCACTGGTTGACAATTAGGATACTTAGCCACAAACTCCACTATGTCCTTCTTCATGCCATTCCACTAATACACTTCCCTTAAATCATAACACATTTTGGTGGATCTCAGATGGATTGAATATCGAGAACTATAGGTCTTATTCAATATCAATTCCTTTAGCCAATCCACATTAAGAACACACAAATGGCATTGGTAATGAAGTACTCTATCTCTCCCTTGGGAGAAAGCCTCAATGCCTTTTTTGGTAACCGACTTCTTCAATTCAACCAAAATTGGACCATGATCTTGTTTGGCCTGAACATACGCTACAAGAGATGATCTGGAGCTATGATGTACAAGAACACCCCCCATCATTTGAATCAACCAAATGCACACCTAAATGTGACAATCTATAGACATCCTTTACCAACTCCTTCTTGCCTTCCTCAACATGTGCAACACTATCCATGGACAACCGACTAAGAGCATCGGCTATAACATTTGCTTTACCCTGATGGTATAACACATTCATGTCATAGTCTTTTAGGAGTTCAAGCTATCTCCTTTGAGTAAGGTTTAAGTCCCTTTGACTAAAAATGTATTACAAGCTTTTGTGGTCGGTGAACACATCAACATGCACCCCATAGAGATAATGACTCCAAATTTTCAAAGCAAACACAACCACCATAAGTTCACGATCATGGGTTGGGTAGTTCCATTCATGCACTTTAAGTTTCCTAGAAGCATACGATATAACCTTCCCATGTTTCATCAAAACACAATCCAAATCATCACATGAGGCATCATAATAAACAACGAACACATCCACACCTTCGAGAAATGTCAAAAATAGGAGCTGACATAAGACAATCCTTAAATATTTAGAACCACTTATCACATTCGTCTGACCATTAAAATTTCACTTTTTTGGGTCAACCTAGTCAAAGGTGAAACAATAGAGGAAAACCCTTCAACAAACCTTCTATAAAATCCGGCCAATTCGAAAAATCTTCTAATAGCCGAAGGAAATAATGGTCTAGGCCAATTATTCACCGCCTCTGTTTTTCTTGGATCAATCTTAATCCCATCACCGAACACCACATGGCCAAATGTGACTTCCCTTAACCAAAATTCACACTTATACACTAGTCAAATAGTTGCTTATCTCTCAACATTTGCAACACAATCCTCAAGTGACCCATATGATCTTCCTCATTTTGAGAGTAAATCAAAATGTCATCAATAAACACAACAACAAACATGTCCAAGTATGGCTTGAAAATACTATTCATAAAATCCATGAAAATAGCAAAAGCATTAGTCAACCCAAATGACATGACTCCAAATTCAAAATGACCATACCTTGTCCAAAATGCCATTTTGGAAATATCATACTCCCTCACCCTTAGTTGATGATAATTGGAATGGAGATCAATCTTTGATAAGTAACTTGCTCTTTGCAATTGATCAAACAAATTATCTATTCTTAAAATTGGATACTTGTTCTTGACGGTGACCTTATTCAATTGTCGGTAATATATACACATTCGGAGTGATCCATCTTTTTTCATAACAAACAACATGGGAGCATCCCATGGTTAAATACTTGGCCTTATGAAACCCTTATCCAACAAGTCCTTCAATTGTTCTTTCAACTCCTTAAGTTCTGCGTTAGCCATACGGTAAGGAGGAATACAAATAGGTTGAGTATTGGCAAGGAGATCTATGCAAAAGTCAATTTCCCTTTTGGGAGAAAAACCAGACAAGTCATTGGGAAACACATTGAGAAACTCATTAACTATAGGGACCAACTCAATAGTAGGAGTTTCATAATCAACATCCCTAGCACCATATGGTAGATGAACCCTTTGGAAATCAATTTTCGGGCCTTAAGACATGAGATGAATCGACCCTTAACCATCGAATCATTACCCTTCCATTCAAGAATAGGCTCATTAGAAAATTGAAGTTTGACCCTACGGTTTCTACAATCAATGGATTCATAAGAGGCATGTAACCAACCCATACCATGAATAATGCCAAAATTGGTCATGTCTAGTTCAACAAAATCACAAGGGATAGCTTTATACAAAATCAACACATGAAAGTTTCTATAAACTCTCTTGGCTAACACCGAATCACCAATGGGTGTATAAACCGGAAAGGGTTCTAACAACACTGGAAAACACATCAAATCTCATAGAAAGGTAAGGAGTAACGAATCATGAGTTAGCACCCATATCAAGTAATGCATATACATCAAAGTTATAAGGCCCCATAATATATCCGTAACCACATCAAAAGTCTCTTCCACCTTGCCTATCATGAAGAGCATAGAATCGATTGTTGCATTAGACACCCTTAGGTTGAGCTTGGGCACCTTGTTGCAGTTGGCCTCCTTGAGGATGACTTTCTCCACCTTTGTTGGAAATATAAGGACCCTCGAATTGCTTGTGGCCCACCTTTTCACATCCATAGCAAGCACCTGTTCCCATCAAACACCTTCCTCCATGATTCTTTCCACATTTAGCACATTTGGGAAATGAAAGGGGTAATAACATTCACACCTCCTTCTTGAACTTTAAGGTATGGTACCCTATCTTTAAAAAACTTCTTTCTCGATCTTTGTCCTTGTTAGTAACGGCCACTATTATAGGTCCTAGAATTTGAGAACCCACCTTCATATCGGTCCCTCTTAGAGTCTCTCATTCTCATCTTTTTGAGTTTCTCTACCTCAATTTGTTCGACAAAAGTCATGAGCTGAGATATGTCTATCTCTTTAACAAGCATGGTGGTACGACACTCCTTTGCAACCAAGTCGGACACCTCAATATGAATTAACTCATTTGGGTATGTGGATCAGTAACCCATGAATGAGCATACTTGGATAGCTTGGTGAACTTGAGGGCATAGTCCCTCATACCCATGTTTCCTTGCCTAAGATTGATGAAATCCAACACCTTTTCTTTCCTTAGTTCAAAAGGGAAAAATAGATCAAGGAAAGCAAGTTTGAAGTCTTCCCAATCAATAGGTCCTTCATCAACTCTTTATAACTTCCATTGTGTATACCAAACTTGGGCCACACTTTTGACTTGGTAAGCTGCCAACTCCGCTTTCTCTTCCTAAGGCATCCCCATGATACTCACTATCTTGTAAACCTCATCAATAAATTCTTGAGGATCCTCATCAAGTTTAAAACCATGGAACTTAGGAGGATTTATTCTTGCAAAGTCCCTTAGTCTAGAAGCTGGAGTAGGAACATTAGGAGGAGCTGCAACCCCTTGGTTGACCACAACTTGGGCTAGCATGGTAATAGTGTTCTGGAACTCCACATTAGTAACTTGGTTGGGTAGGAGACTATTGTCTTGAAGGACTGGAGGAGCTTGGTCCTCATTAGCATTGATACCTCTTTGCATAGGTTCTCTTCTTGGAGACATTTTCTGAAGATCGCAAAGAGCAATCATTAGAGAAAGGAAGTTTTAGAACATACTCTGCCGCATGATATAAATCCTGAAAGAAGTGAGGATTTTCTAAATTCCTTATAGCCTCCTATTCATAGATGTGACACACTTCATAACCATGAAGTGGACTCTACTTGACGTGGCATGTCGAACCCTAGGACACTCCTAAATCTTGTGTTCTAATACTAGGTTTGTCATGACCTGACCTAAGACCTAGTTGTAATATGGCAATTGAAACCCTGAAGGGCTCCAACTAAGCCTCTTGACATATTGTAAGCATATATATGGTAAATTAAAGTGAAGAATAGCATAAGAAAAACTCTAAACATGAATTATAAAAGAGATAGTAAAATTGACTACATAGAATCTATATCATTTTGTCCAATAAATGCCTCTACTAATCAAGAAGGAAGGGGCTAAGACATGTCCCTAGATTACCATCGACGTGAATGAAGTAAAAGTATTTGAAAAGATCCTACACATAACTAGTCCTTGATAGATGAGGAGTCAACAAAACTCCACTGATATGAAAGCCCAACTAGCTACGTGTCGGAATGTGACCCTCAACCCCTAAATTATGAGACAATGTAGGCAATAAATATGTATTAGTACATTTGAATGTAATAAGTATATAGGCATGCCATGCAATGTAAATCATAGGATGCAATGATTAAAGAACGTACATAATAAAGAGGATAACTAAGGTCGTAAGAAAACCATAATGATCAAGGCATTTAAGTGACATAGTTGAAATCATAAAAGAACATAAGAATAGTATACATATGTGGGATAGGAACCATAACCGATAATAAGACCATACGAGGTATAGCATGGAATCCTGATGTCTCCCCATATAACAAAAGAAAGGGGAATCTACTTGTCAAGGTAGATTCTACCCCACTAGGCGGGTCATGTACATATGCTATATGTGGATCCACTAGCTAGGCCAAAAATGGAAATCCTATGGTTTCACATAGTTATGAGGCAAGAGACTTTATATAAGGACCCCGTAGGTCGAGCTCCCATCTCAAGTCATCATTCAGTGCTAAGTCAAATCCCACGGAATACATACCATAGTATCATACTTAGCCATATATCATAAACTTGTTCATAAACTTCATAATTCATATATTAGCTTATTTTCATGTCATACTTGCAATGAGAGTATAAGCCTTTCAATATTACTATATCATACTTGCATAATTCATGTCATTAGGTTCCTAGATCAGCAATTAAAGATCCCAAGTCATCTTTTTTTATAACTTGCATAGAATTCATATCTTGAACATAATTAAAATCCATTATCATAATTCATACTTGAATTTAGAGTAAACTCATATACATAGTCCATTTGGATGAAAACCATGAGAATACTTAAAATCATTAAATTTCATAATCATACTTCATGTATATCATAATTGAAAATAGATTCATGCATGGGTATTCATAAATCAACTTATAATCATGCAATCTATGTAGAAACATACTTATGATGATCATTGATAAAATTAAAAATGTAATTCAAACATCCAAACAAAATTCATCAAAATTGGAGTTTGAAGATAATGAAATTTCATAAGATTTGAGAAAAACCTTAGGACTCCATGGGTGAAAGGAACTCATGGATCAATCCCCACATACCTTGATAAAAATTGACTTAAAATTGAAGAGAAAACCTTGATGAACTAAAACCCTAGCTTGAATTTATAGGAGAAGCTTGAGAGAAAATCAAGAGTCTTGCCTTAGGGAAATTTTGAAGAATGAATTGAGTAGAAGGGAAATTTGAAGAATTGGGTATATAAAGACTTTGAACTTAGCCATAAAAGTGTCTAGGTTCATCTAATCAAACTTTGTAAAAGACATGAATACCCTTCCTTAAAACTGAACTTTGGACTTATAAATTGGACTCTATGACTTGTCCTCAAGTCTACGACTCGTAGACTTGAGTCGTCGTGCAGGTCCTGATTTTTTTGGAATTTTAGGAGCCTTTGAAGTTATGTCTATGACTCATCATCGTGATTATGAGTCATCAATTTGACTCATCCTACAGGTCTGAAAACCTATAAATTTTGAGGGTATCTAAATTTGTGGTATGAGTCATTGTTACAACTCCTCGAAGGGAATATGACTAATTCTGATGAGTTGTTGGAACTTTCTGAAGTCTTACCCTAAACAAGCACTAAGCTTCCCTCTACGACTCATCTCTATGAGTCGTTGGAACCTCTATAAATCATAGATTGACTCGTGGTTATTGAAGTTATTCAATATTTTGAGAATTTCTCCTAGGTTCCAACTTTTTAATTTTCGAGGTCTTACAAGTCTTTTAACTATTAACCATCATCGTAAAGTACACCAACATCGAGTAAGATATATGATCATAAGGCACAAAATCATCAGAATTTCAGAGCCCAAGATTCTCAGTCCCAAGGAAGTGTGATCAATGTACGAAAGAGAAGCAACCTTGTAGTAAATGTGGTAAACTCCACTTGGAAGAGTGATGTATGGGTACCAATGGTTGTTTCATGTGTGGCCATATAGGTCACTTCTATAGAGAATGTCTAATGGGTGGACAAAGTGATAAGGGAAATAGAGCCCAATCTTCTACTACAACACCACCAACTCGAGGTAATTAGAGAGCCACTATTTCAGGCATGGGTGGAGGTTCAAACCGACTATATGCTATGGCTACTCGCCAGGATCAGGAGAACTCACCATATGTTATCACTAGTATACTTATAGTCTTTTCTCATGATTGTTATGCTTTATTGGATCCGGGTTCCACTTTGTCATTTGTAACCCCTTATGTGGCTAATAAGTTTGATAACATCCTTGAGTATATTTTTGAGCCTTTTAGGGTGTCTACTCCTGTTGGTGAGTCTATGTTAGCTGAGAGGGTCTATAGAAATTGTACTATGTCAATCGATCATAGAGATAACATGGATGACATAGTTGAATTGGCCATGGTTGATTTTGATGTGATTCTTGGCATGGACTGACTTTATGCCTATTATGTGTATTTTGATTGTAGGACTCAGATCATTAAGTTCAAGTTCTCGAATGAGCCTGTCTTAGAATGGAAGGGTAGTCCTATTGTGCCTAAGGGTAAATTTATTTCCTACCTTAGGGACATAAAGTTAATCTCGAAAGGGTGTATTTATCACATCGTGCAAGTGAAAGATGATAGTGTGGAGTCTCCATATCTTGAGTTACTCCCGATTGTTAATGAGTTTCTTGAAGTCTTTCCTGAGGATTTGCCTGGAGTCCCTTCCCTCTTGATAGGGAGATTGACCTTGGGATTGATGTTATTCCTGATACTCAGCCTATCTTTATGCCGCCTTACAAAATAGACCATGTTGAGTTGAAAGATTTGTTAGATAAGGGCTTCATTAGGCCGAGTGTCTCACCTTGGGGCGCTTTGGTCCTATTTGTGCAAAAGAAAAATGGGTCCTTTAGAATGGGCATTGATTACCGATAACTATACAAGGTTACATAAAGAACAAGTATCCTCTCCCCAGGATAGATGATTTATTTGACCAACTTCAGGGTGCCACTTGATTCTCAAATATTGACCCAAGATCAAGTTACTATCAATTAAAAGTGAGAGAGTGTGATATCCCAAAGATAACTTTTCAGACTCGTTATGGTCATTTTGAGTTCTTGTTCATGTCCTTTGGTTTGACTAATGCACCTGAAACCTTTATGTATCTAATGAATTGGGTGTTTAAGTCATATCTTGATATGTTCTTGATTGTCTTCATTGATGATATTTTAGTCTACTCTAAGAATGGGGAAGAATATGCCTATCATCTTAGAGTTGTCTTCTACACTCTGAAAGATAAGGAATTATATGCAAAGTTCTCCAAATATGAATTTTGGCCTGGATTAGTGGCTTTCCTAGGCCAATTATATCTGGAGATGGTATTCGGGTTGATACCTAGAAAATTGAGGCAGTGAAGAATTGGCCTAGACCCACATCCCCAACTGATATAAGAAGCTTTTTGGGTTTCCTGGCTATTATCGAAGGCTTGTAGAGGGATTCTCATCTATATCATCACCATTGACTAAGCTAACCCAAAAGAAGGCTAAGTTCCAATGGTCCGATGCTTGTAAGGAGAGTTTCCAGAAATTGAAGACCAAACAGACCACTACTCTTGTCTTGACTTTTCCCAATGGAATAGAGGATTTTGTAATCTATTGTGATGCATCTAGAGTTGGTTTGGTATGTGTGTTGATGCACAAGGGAAAAATGATAGCTTATGCTTTTAGACAACTTAAGATTCATGAGAGAAGTTACCCAACTCATGACCTTGAGCTGGCAGCTGTGGTATTTGCTCTTAAAATTTGGCGCCACTATTTGTATGGAGTGCATGTTGATGTGTTAACTGATCATAAGAGCTTATAATACATTTTCAGTCAAAAAGAGTGGCGCCAAATTTTAAAAGCAAAATTTAAGAGAAAAGCTGCCAAAAATCTTATACTGATGTGAGAAGAAGAGACTTCGAGTTTAAGGTAAATGATTAGGTGGTACTTGAAATTGTCACCCATGATTGAACGTGTCACCCATGAAGTGTGTCATGAGGTTTGGGAAGAAGGAAAAACTTAGTCCCCAATACATTGGTCGTTACCAGATCATGATGCGGATTGGGAGTGTTTCTTATGAGTTGGAGTTACCTTCTGAGTTGGCTTCTATTCATCTGATATTTCACGTCTCGATGTTGAAAAAGTGCTTGGGATATCCTTCATTGATAGTTCCCATTGATAGTATTGGAGTTAAGGATAACTTGTCCTATGAAGAGATTTTGGTCCAAATTCTTGATCGTCAAGTTAACAAATTGAGGACCAGAGAGATTGCCTCAATCAAGGTCCTATGGAGGAATCAAGTTTTTGAGGAATCCACATGGGAAGATGAGGAAGATATGAAAACCAAATATCCGCATCTACTCATGCCTATCTAGGAGCATGTTGAAGGTAATGTCCCTATTCTTGATTTGAATGTGTATGTCCATCCTCGAGTTTGAATAGTTGATTGTCTAGAGAATTTGATTGGCTGAATGATTGAGTCTTAATTGTTATTTGTGCCTCAAGTCCATCCTTGGTTTACTCATCATTCGAGGAAGAATGATCCCAAGGGGGAGATATTTTTATACACTAGAAATTACCAAAACACCCAAAGGGGATATCGTGCTGTCATAACATATCATTCCTAACTTTTTGGCCAATCCGAGGCTGAAATATCAATTAAGGGGATAATCATGTGGAAAAATGGTCTCGATTGAATTTTAGGCCAACCAAATCAAAAAATATTTTTTTGGAACGAAAGTGCAATTCCATAGAAGTGTGTGACTAGTCTGCGTCGCAGACTTTCTCTTAGTGCAATTTTTTTCAAAGTCTGGCCAGAAATATTTTACATGCAAATAATCCATAAAATGCATACATCGAATGCAATTTATGATTTGTGCATAAAACGCATCCCACAATGCGATTTATGTGTTAAGGAAGTATACTGATTCAGTTTTTAGTAATGGGCACTCCGATTTTTTCTCCACCCATCCTATACTTAACTTACATCATTTTGAGGCCATTTTCGACCCCATATCAGTTCCTATACATGATATTCCTATCAATTAAGCTCTTAAACTTTGAGAACTATGGCTAAGGAGAAAAAAAAAGGCTAGGGTTCAGAAAAATCAAGTCGAATCTTTAACATTTGATTGTCCAATCTTCATTCCAGGTATGTAAGGCTATTTAGATCATTAGACTGAGTTCGTCCATGTGCCCAACATGTGAATTCTTTGAAATTGAGTTCGAGTTGAGTTTTACCCTAATTCTAGAATTGAGTTCTTGAGTTAGTTGATGCTTCCTTGAGTCTCCTTTCGTTTAATTTTGTGTTGATGATGTCCCTGATGTTGAGTAGACATTGAGACGTATATCCCTTCATTCATTCACATGAACCTTAGTTGAGTTATTGTCATACTTTATCTTGAGGTTGAGATTCATGGTTTTTCATGTATAAAATAAAGTATTATTTTCAAAGTGAGACGATGCATATTTTAATGTGTTTGATGAAATTGAACATCGAGTTAAATGAGGATTTTGGAGCAAGATGTTTTGATGACAATGTAAATGTTTTTTTAAAAGTGTACTGATTGATGAAGAGGTAATGCTGCTGCTGATGTTTTGAAATGAGTTTGATGTATAAACTAGAAGTCCAGTGAGCCTAAATGATGATGTTAATATGAGTGTTGACACCCAATTTTGACTTTTCATTTTTAATTAATTAAGATTCTATAACAAATAAAAATAAAATTGTAATGGCATGAAAATATTTTTTTTACATGTCTATTTTAGTATATATTATGTATATATGTACAGTTTCTTTATATAAGATTATACTTAATTAAGTTTATTTTATAATTTTTATTATTATATATATTACATATCTATACACCTTATGGACATATGTATGTAAAAGGTTATTAATTAAGTTTATTATATATTTATATATATTACACATCTATTTTTAGTTTGTATATGCAGATATTTTTTATATATATCATATATAAAAATGAAGACTTGCCATTTTAAAAGTCCAAGAAGTGAGATGACATATATATATATATATATATATATATATATATATATATATATATATATATACACACACACACTTTCCTTTTCTTTTTTCATTTTTTCTTTTAAGGCCGCCGTCCCCTCCTCTTTGTCATTTTTACATCTTTTCTCAAAACTTTGGTATTTGTCAACCAGTCACACTTTTGTTTCCCTGAATATGAATACCCTTTTTGAATCTTGGCTTAGCCACATTCTGTTCTTGCTCTGATGAATGCTATCTTAATAAATAGGCATTTCTCAAAACATATTTCTTTACTAAGTGAATAAATTTATATTTAGTTGTACCCAATAAATCATATTTTTAACATTCATAAGTTACAATATTTTGTTATTAGTATTATCTTTGATTTTTATTATTGTATTCTAAATTAATAACAAACTTCATACGTTCAAATATTTTTATATGTCTATTTAGTATATATCATGTATGTGTATATTTTTACGTATATAAAAATTATTACTTAATTAAGTTTATTTTATAATTTACTTATTTATATTAATATATATTTCACATCTATTTTAATACACCTTATGTGTATACATATATAAAAGTTATTACTTAATTAAGTTTATTATATATTTTACTTATTTATGTTGATATATATTACACATCTATTTTAGTACGTATTATATACACGTGGGCATTTTATATATATATATATATATATATATATATACATATTTACATTGTATGTACATGTATATTTACTTGATAAAATTTATGATTTTACTTATTCAACATATATTATGATTATTAATTAGATGACAATCCATTCAAATTTTCTCCAATTTATTTAAAGCATAGTCTTTTTATCCAATTTATTTAGACATTTTCTTGATAATTATTCATAATTCTAGCCTAATTAATTGAACAATTGTTTTGTCCTAATCCAGAATTCCCAAATTTTAATTTCATTTTTTATACCAACACCCAAAACCTAAAACTCATTCACACTATCCCTCTCTTTCTCTGCTATCCACCTCCCTTTTCTCTCTTAGCTACTGCTCCTCCTCCTCAACCATGCCACTGTCCTCCCAGCCTCCTCAACCTCTCCACTGCAGCAACACCAAGCCTGCAAGAAGCCACACCTCATGAGACAACAACATGCAGCCCACGTCCCTCTCCTTCGAGCTCGCACCATAACACCCTTTACCAACCACCAACTAACATCCACTCCAAATTATATGAAATCCACCAGTAACAACCAACGAGTAGCGAGCGGCACCGGCTAGCGATGAAGACAAAGCGCCACCAAGACGAAAGGTCATGATAATCCAGTTAAAGACGGATATGTACAGATCTATCATGGGTATGATAGTCTAATTTATTTATCACTTTATTACTTTCTTCTTCTATCAATTCGTCGAGTCTCAATTTATTTCTCTGAAAGAGGTAATATTATTTCTTCTTGTATCTCATTTTCGTTGATTTTCCATTCAATGAAGCAGCTATTTATTTTCACTATTTGAATTCGTATTAATCTTTTGATATGTGGAATATGGGTGGAAGTAGTAATGAACATATTTTGTGTTGAGTCTCCAATCACTGGTGCATTTTTCTTGTATGTATAATGGATGATTTCATGGTATCATTGCACTCTTCTTCTTCTTTTTCTTTTATTACATTTTGGGTCAGTTCATATTTATTTGTTTGATGAGTCTCTATTTATAATACTTTATGTTTCAAATTTAGCCGAAAATGTTTACAAGCTTATTTATCAATTATTGGTAGTAGACCTTTTAGCATGAGTTTTGGAATTTTTTGACAGAGTTAGTTATCTTTTAACTCGACTTTTTCATCATTTTGAATTGATTTGGTTGCTAAAATTTTGATCGATTGTGTTGTTAAATATCTTGACTAATTTTATTGTTGAAATTTTGTCACCTCCCTTTGAAATATGTGTCCTTCCTATGACTCATTTGAAAAAAAGTACTAAAATGGGAATAAGCCATTTTTTCTGGATTTTCTTATTTTTCTTGATTTTCTTTTTATCACTATAAAAGAAGACCTCCCATCTTCATTAGAAGAGACAGAAAAAGTCACACAAAGAAGAGAAGACAGACACACAGATAGAGAAGAGGGAAAACATACACAAAAGAACACAAAAACAGAGAGTAGTGAAAGAAAAGAAAAGAAAAATATTTTTACTTTATATTTTTTTACACCTAAAATGAAAACAAAAACAAAAGATTTCTTGCGTACTTTAATATTCTATTTTTGGTTCTTGTGCAAAACATAAATTGCAATCATTTGTCAATTATTTTGCGGGATATCACAAGATACTGATGAATGAAGATGATGCAGAAAAGACAACCTTTATCACTGTATGGGGGGTGTATTTCTATAGAGTAATGCCATTTGGAATAAAAAATGCTGGTGCAACCTATATGAGGGCCATGATTTCTCTTTTTTATGATATGATCCATAAGGAGATTGAAGTATATATGGACGATGTCCTTATCAAATCCAAGAGGAGTTTGGACCACCTAGATGATTTGAAAAAAATTCTTTGAGAGGTTGCAAAAGTATGATCTAAAATTGAATCCAACAAAGTGTGCATCTGGAGTACCCATAGAAAAATTGTTAGTATTCATTATTAGCAGAAGAGGTATAGAGTTGGATCCCTCTAAGATCAAGGCAATTCAAGAATTACCTCCCCCCAAGACCAAGAAGCATGGGATGAGTTTCTAGGGAAGACTTAACTACATCAGTCGGTTCATAGCACAATCTACAGTAATTTGTGAGCCCATATTTAAATTACTAAAGAAGGATGCTGCCACAAAATAGACGGAGGAATCTCAAAAGGCTTTGGATAAAATTAGAGAATACTTTTCCAACTCTCCAATATTGGTCCCACTTGAGCCTGGGAGGCCATTGCTACTATACTTATCTGTCATGGATAATGCATTTGGATGCATATTGGGATAACATGATGAGACAGGTAGAAGAGAGCAAGCCATTTACTACTTGAGCAAGAAGTTCACACCGTATGAGGCAAGATATACCTTATTGGAATGAACGTGTTGCGCTTTGACTTGGATCATGCAGAAATTTAGGCATTACCTGTCTGCATACACCACTTACTTGATCTTAAGAATGGATCCACTCAAGTACATCTTTCAGAAGCCAATGCCTATAGGTAAATTGGCAAAGTGGAAAATTTTGTTGAGCAAGTTCAACATTGTGTACATGACCCAGAAAGCTATTAAAAGACAAGTCTTGGCTAACCACCTCGTAGAAAATCTAGTGGATCAAGATTATGAGCCATTCAAAACCTACTTCCCTGATGAAGAGGTGTTGTTTGCAGGAGAAGACATATCAGAGCCATAAAATAGTTGGAGGATTTGTTTTGATGGAGCATTAAATTCCAAAGGAGTATTAATAGGAGCAGTATTAATTTCAGAAATAGGCCAAGATTAGGTTTGATTGTACAAATAACATGGTAGAGTATGAAGCTTGTATTCTCAGACTTAAAATGGATGTAGACATGAATGTCAAAGAGCTTTTGGTCATAGGAGATTCTGACTTATTGGTTCATCAGGTGCAAGGAGAATGGGCTGCTAAGAATGTGAAGATCTTTCCTTATTTGTATAGCATAAAAGAGTTGAGTAGTAGATTCACAAGGATTGAATTCAAACATGTCCCTCAAGATCAAAATGAATTTGCCAATGCTTCGGCAACATTATCCTCAATGATTCAGCATCCGAACAAGAATTACATAGACCCTATTGAAGTAAATTTATATGATCGACTTGCATATTATTTTCATGTTGATGAGGAATTAGATGGAAGACGATGGTACTATGATATCAAGAGATTGATAGAAGCACCACAAGCAAGAAAAAAAGGACTTTGAGTAGAATGGCCAATCATTTCTTTCTTAATGGAGAAATCCTATATAGGAGGAATCCATATTTAGAATTGCTGAGATGTGTTGACACAAAGGAAGCGATGAGGCTTTTAAAAGAAATACATGCAGGAACATGTGGACCTCATATGAATGGGTTCACTCTGGCTAAGAAGATCTTAAGAGCTGGGTATTTTTAGATGACCATAGAGAGAGATAACATTCGATATATGCAGAAGTGTCATCAATGCCAAGTGCATGGAGATTTTATACGAGTTCCACCAAATGAGCTCAATGTAATGGGTTCCCATTGGACATTTTCTGCTTAGGGCATGGATGTAATTAGACCCATAGAGCCTCTTATATCAAATGGACATCGTTTCATCCTTGTGGCTATCGATTATTTCATAAAATAGGTCGAAGCTTTGACATACAAGGCAGTAACTAAGAAAGTAGTGGCAAACTTTGTCGCAATAATATTATTTGTCGATTTGGGATTCCAGAATCAATCATAACAGACAATGCGGCCAATCCCAACAGTGATCTTATGAAGGAAATTTGTGAGCGGTTTAAGATTGCTCATCGAAATTACACAACTTATCGTCCACAGATGAATGGAGTAGTTGAAGCTGCAAACAAGAATATCAAAAAGATTTTAAGAAAGATAGTGGATAGTCATAGACAATGGCACGAGAAGTTACCATATGATCTCCTCGGTTATCGCACCATAATTAGAACTTTCACTGGGGCAACTCCTTTTATATTGATTTATGGTTCAAAAGCAGTAATACCTGCTGAAGTGGAAATACCATCTTGAAGGGTTATTCAAGAGGTCAGTTTAGATGATGCAGAATGGATTCACAACAGAATTAAATAGTTGATGCTCATTGATTAGAAAAGAATGGACGCAGTTTGTCATGGTCAACTCTATCAGAACAGAATGGCTAAAGCATTCAACAAAAAAGTCAAACCTCAATAGTTCACACTGGGACAATTAGTATTGAAGAAGATATTTCCTCACCAAGGAGCTGCTAAAGGGAAATTTGCACCAAACAAGCAAGGTACTTACATGGTTCATAGAGTACTATTTTGAGGAGCAGTAATCTTGGCAGAAATGAATGGCACAGTGAGCACAAAGCCAATCAATTCAGACTCAATCAAGAAGTACTACATCTGAAGACATCAAGACTAGATATCATTTTTTATACTCTTACATTCCATTTAACAGAACTACGTCTCGACCTGACTTTCCACAGTGGGGTACATTGGCAACCCACATCGGTTTCGGTCTAAAATCCCAAAAAAACATCATTTCCATATATTCAGAACTATGCTCGACCTAACTTCCCTCGGGGGATATGTAGGCAATCCTTGTCGGATTCGGTCCCTTTATATTTTTGCTTTCTATTGTATTTGAACTACGTCCTGACCTGATTCTACTTGGATACGTAGGCATCCTGAGTCAGAATCGATCATTGAATTATTTTACTTTTCTATTGTAATTGAACTACGCTGTGACCTGATTCTGCTTTGATCCGTAAGCAGCCTAAGTCAGGCTCGGTTATTGCATCACATATTTTTATTCTTATATTTCTCCCTTTGTACTTGAACTACGTTATGACCTGATTTCCTTTGGATACATAGGGAGCCTGAGTCAGGATCGGTCATTGCATTGCATAATGTTCACCTTTTAATCTTGAACTATGCACAAACCTGATTCCCATTTGGAGATACGTAGGCAAACTTAAAGGTTTGATCATACCTTTAGGAAACCCTTCTTTAGTTAGGTATCATTAGAACATGAAGGATCCCGCAAGCGAGTCAAGAGAAGTGTCATCAGAAGACAACACTACAAGAAAGATTACATTTGGATATGGAGAAGCTTAATGGACTTCAAAGCATGCCATAACCTTAAAATAATCAAGGATTACTCTCCTTCTCTCTCTCTCTCTCTCTCTATATATATATATATATATATATATATATATATATATATATATACGCGCCTAATATATACATAATATACTTCTTTGCTAAGATTGAACTATTTATTTTTAAAATTACTTCTCTACTATTGTACCTACTAAGTCTCCAAGTTAAGATACTACAGATGGACTAAAGAAGTATTGAAGGATTTTGGTGATAAGGCCTGAATCCATTTGTCGATACAAATCAACCCTCATCCCAAACTAAAATGTTTCTTTGAGCGCAGGAAAATAGAAGATCAAGAAAGACAATCTCAAGTCTAGGGGCATGATTTGAAGATGACATTCAACTTCTTAAAATCATAAGCCAAAATATCTTTCCTTTACCTTATTTATCGAAAGTAATTTATACTTGGATTTGTTGTCTAAAACATTTCCTTTTAAATCTTTTACAGGTACGCTCAAGATCCGGATCAAAATACTGAAGACAAAGGGGCCCCATAGGATAAATAAGATAGTTTACTTTTTGTCAAAATAACTCCATCAATCGGAGCTTGTCATCTACCCTCATCAAAATTCCTCCATCAGAAAATATCATCTAACTGCGTCAAATAAGTTCCATCAATTAGAGAATGCCGTCTAACGTCATCCAAACTCCACCATTTGGAGGCTGTATATAGAAAACATCATCCAAACTCCACCGATTGGAGGTTGTATATAACAAACACCATTTAAACTCCATCTTCTGGAGATTGTACATAGTAAACATCATCCAAACTCCGCCGATCGGAGGTTGTATATAGCAAACGCTATTCAAATTGTGCTGTCTGGAGATTGTATATAGCAAAAATCGTTCAAACTCCTCCATCTGGAAGCTGTATATAGAAAATGCCGTTCAAACTCTGCCGTCTAGAGGCTGTACATAGAAAATGCTATTCAAACTCCGCTGTCTGGAGATTGTATAAAGAAAACGTTATCCAACTCCGCCGTCTAGAGGCTGTACATAGCAAACATCGTCCAAACTCCGCCTTCTGGAGGTTGTACATAGCAAACCTCGTCAAACTCCGTCAATCAGGAGCATGCATACAACATCATTGTACATCTACAGTTAAATTCCATATTACAAGCTTTACACTGCCGAATACAGAAATTACATTACAAGTTTTACACCGCCGGATATAGGCGTTATATTATAAGTTTTACATCATGGGATACAGGCGTTACATTGAAAGTTTTACATCACCGGATACAGGCGTTACATTACAAGCTTTACACTACCAGATACATGCTCTACAATACAAGCTTTACACCGCTAGATACAAGCATTACATTACATGTTTTACACTGTTGGATACAGGCGTTACATTACAAGCTTTACACCGCCAGATACAGACGCTACATCACAAGCTTTACACCACCGGATACAGGCGTTACATTACAATTGCCCCGCCAGTCGGAGGTTTTACATTATCAGTTACTCTCTTACATTGCATTCATCCCACAAAACAGCGACATCAATAATCGTTTGGACATCTACACTTTACTCTTTACATTAATATTTAAATTTATTATATTTGAACCGCGATAGGTACTTTTCACCCTTTTACCTATTTTGCAGGACAATATTACAACATGGAACTCCCTCTAAGTAGCAAACTAGGGCAAGCTAGTGGAATGTCAAACATCACTAACTACGTCAATGATTTTCTTTCAGAATTCAACTCGACTCAATTTTCAAAGTTTGGATTTGAATTTTATTTACAACACTTTCACATATCAGTATCACCATAACTCGATACTGGGGAAATTTGTTTTGAAAATTCATGTTTTTTCTCTACCATAGGTCTTCAATAGAAATTGCTACGGAACATTTCTCATTCTGAATTGTTCTTTAGAATTACATCCAACTTGATTTCCCCACATCTTAGGATATGCAGGTAACCTCAGTTTGAGCATGATCGTATTCGTTCTATTCATGCTAACATCTCCATACGTCATCACCCCGAAAGAACTCAGTATTACCATAATTTGATATCGAGGCAAATTTTAAATTTGATCAAAATTTGCTATGATTCTACCCTCTCGAACTACATATCGCCTGATTTCTCATAAAACCTGAGATATATAGGCAACTCAGAAGACAGAGTTCGGTCATAACTCCATAAAAAATATCCTTCGTGTCAAGTGGTTGCTCAAAAGATGTTTTAGTTGGCAACCCAAAATTGGTTTGTGTCAATATTTCTTTGTCCACGCCTTCTTTACTCTCCTCCATGGACAAAGAAAGGGGCAAGCTATTGACACTCAATTTTGGCTCTTTATTTTTAATTAATTAAGCTTCCATAACAAATAAAAATAAAATTATAATGGCATGAATTTTTTTTAACATGTCTATTTTAGTATATATTATTTATATATGTATAGTTTCTTTATATAAAATTATTACTTAATTAAGTTTATTTTATAATTTTTATTATTATATATATTACATATCCATACACTGTATGGACATATGTACGTAAGGTTATTAATTAATTTTATTGTATATTTATATATATTACATATCTATTTTGAGTATGTATATGTGGATATTTTATATATATACATATATATGTCATCTCACTTCTTGGACTTTTAAAATGGCAAGTCTTCGTATGAAAATTAAAAAAAAAACAAAAGGATAAACTTTGGATCCTTTATAAATCAACTTTTACTTTCCTTTTCTTTTTTTCATTTTTTCTTTTAAGGCTACTATCCCTCCTCTTTGTCTTTTTACATCTTTTCTCACAATTTTAGTATTTGTCAATTAGTCAGAGGTTACACATCCATTTTAGTACGTATTATATACATGTGGCATTTTATATATATATATATATATATATATATATATATATATATATATATATATATATATATACATTGTATGTACTTGCATATTTACTTTATATATATAAAGTTATTACTTGATAAGATTTATGATTTTACTTATTCAACATATATTATGATTATTAATTAGATGACAATCCATTCAATTTTCCTCCAATCTATTTAAAGTATAGTCGTTTTATCCAATTTATTTAGACATTTTCTTGACAATTATTCATAATTTTAGCCTAATTAATTCAAGTTTTTTTGGCCTAATTCTAAATTCCCTAATTTAATTTCATTTTTTTGTACCAACACCCAAAACCAAAAACTCATTCACACTATCCATCTCTTTCTCTGCCATCCGCCTCCCTTTTCTTTCTTAGCTGCTGCTTGTCGTCCTCAACCTTGACACTATTCTCCCAGCTTCCTCAACCTCTCCACTGCAGTAACACAAAGCATGCAAGCAGCCACACCTCATGAGACAACAACAAGCAGCCCACGTCCCTCTCCTCCGAGCTCGCACCACAACAGCCCTCGCCAACCACCAGTCAACATCAACTCCAAATTATATGAAGTCCACGAGCATCCACCAATGAGTAGCTAGTGACTCTGGCTAGAGATGAAGACAAAGCGCAGCAAAGACAAAAGGTCATCATAATCCAGTTATAGACGGATCTATACAGATCCGTCATGGGTATGTTAATCTAATTTATTTATCTCCTTATTACTTGCTTCTTCTATCAATTCGTCAGTCTCAGTTTATTGCTCCGAAAGAGATAATATTATCTCTTTCCGTATCTCATTTTCGTTGATTTTCCATTCAACGAAGCAGCTATGTATTGTTTCCTATTTGAATTCGTATTAATCTTGTGATATGTGAAATATGGGTGGAAGTAGTAATGAACATGTTTTGTCTTGAGTCTCCAATTACTGGTGCATTTTTCTTGTATGTATAATGGATGACTTCATGGTATCACTGCACTCTTCTTCTTTTTATTTTATTACATTTTGGGTCAGTTTATATTTATTTGTTTGATGGGTTTCTATTTATATTGCTTTATGTTATAAATTTAGCCGGAAAACATTTAAAAGCTTATTTATCAATTATTGGTAGTAGACCCTTTTAGCATGACTTTTGAGTTTTTTTGGCGGAGATAGTTGTCTTTTAACTTAACTTTTTCATTATTTTGAATTGATCTGATTTGATTGCTAAAAATTTTGATCGATTGTGTTGTCAAAAATCTTGGCTGATTTTATTGTTGAAATTTTATCACCTACCTTTGAAAGATGTGTCCTTCCTATTACTCATTTGAAAAAAAAAGTCTGACTAAATGGGGATAAGCCATTTTTTCTGAATTTTCTTATTTTTCTTGATTGTGTTTCTATCACTATAAAAGAAGACCTCTCATCTTCATTAGAAGAAATAGAAAAAGACACATAAAGAAGAGAAGACAGACACACAGATAGAGAAGAGGGAAAACATACACAAAAGAACACAAACACAGAGAGTAGTGAAAGAAAAGAAAATAAAAATATTTTTACTTTATATTTTTTTTACACCTAAAATGAAAACAAAAACAAAGGTTTCTTGCGTACTTTAATATTCTATTTCTGGTTCTTGGCATCAATTTGCTTATTCCTCCTAACTGAAATATCCAGGTTAGTCTCAACTTTTCTTTATATATATGAATCTATTATTTTAAAAATGTATTCTTATCTTTATTTGATTGCTCTGTTAAGGTAAAATTATATAATTATGGTGTACCTCTATATTATTAGTGTACTACTTGTATATTTGTTTTTATGGTTTAGCAGGGTTTGAACTTCAAAGTTCAACACACGAAGAGTTGTGAGCGAAAGTTTAAGATGCCATTTTTTTTATTTTACATCTTTTATATTATTTTATTCACTTACCTTTTATTTTAGTTTGTAATAATATTGTAAACTCTACTCTGCATAATAATAAATAATTGGGAACTGTCTACAGGGGGAAGGGAACTATGTGCTACTTGATATATATTTTTTATCGTAACTTATTTGCGTATGTCTGGAAGTATGCCTATATGAATATTATTAAAATACTCAATGTGATCGCATCTTCTTTCTCTCTCTACAATATCTCTCTAGCAAAAAGCTCCCAATAAGGGCACTTAAGTCACAAATATGAAAATGGGGGGGGGGGACCCACCTCCCAATGCTGAAACATTTCGTTCGAAAGATAGGATCGTAGATCCTGTCGATACGAACGTAACGCAAGTTACGACGACCTAAGGGTCCAAACACAGCTCTTCCAATTCACCAAACACTAATGCGATCACTGTACACATATCTGAGGAGGAGCTGCGAGCAGCACACAAAATCATTGCTTTGCACAAAGATGGATTGATTCGAGTCTCAAGAGTGGGTGCAAATGATTCATCATCACTTAGACTACATACAATCGAAAAATTAGAACAAATTACATCACCAGTTGTGAGCACTGAATTTTCAAAATTTGAGCTGAAGAACACAGTCTCGTCGGACAAGCGAATTGAAATTCGAACAAGTTCCGACGATATTCGAGATGTCGGACCCACTGGGGTTTGTTCTCCTAGTCAAGACGCGTCCAATGGTACAAGTTTCACCGGCGTTGGAATCGCTGGCGAAAACTTTGATGTCGGCGCCGGAGCTCCGGCAAGTATATCCCATCAAAATCAATGCCAACATGCTAAGATCAATGAGGAGAACCTTTTAGGCATCAAGAACTAGCTCAAATTTCAACCACAGGTTTCGAATATCCATTTCACTACTGAATGAGAAGAGGTTGACGGATCTCCGGTTAACCAATTGAGCGAAGACCAATGGCAAAAGGTGCGCGACAGTGTAGAAAATCTTCCTAGCTATATGGCTAGTCTCGAATCACTACCAAAAGATTCAAATTTGAAAAGTCGTCAAGGCGACAATCGTGATAAGACTGCCGGAGCTCCGGTGAACAAAATGTTGAGACACCAATGCCAAAATATTCCCAAGGCTGTTGTGACGCTTCTTACACAAACCACTGACCCCAAATTATCTTCAAAAAGTTCAAATTCAAAAAGTCGTCAAGACTTTTCCGAAGGAGATTATCACAGTCACAGTCGTATTCGAATTGAGGAACCTACATTGGCTAATGATCACCATCAGTACCTTGATGATTGTAGTCAATCCCACAATAATCAAATAACTTGCAATTATCCAATGCCAAAAAACTTGAACCATATCTGCAGCACTAGTTCGATCACAGGAGCACAAGGTAAGTTTTCTCCTTCTCTTGATTTCAATATGCAGGGTCAGTATGTGTGTTCTCCTAATGACATTCAACTATCTCCTAATCATATTGATCTTCCTAATAATTATGGGCAAGGTTTGGAAAATAATTTGGTGCCTAGTGCTGATGTGCATCATTATCATACTAATAAGAATAGTGCAACTAGGCATAATTCTACTTCTATAAATGTTGATGTTAATTTGTTGAAATCCAATGGAGTAAATACACTCCTTGGAACTGCTTCTAACAATCTTATGCAGGGTAATGAGCATAACACTACCAAGCCTAATTCTACTGCTGAGATCCTGACCACCAACATACTTCAAACTCACAAAACTACAAGTACTCCAAGTACCTTCCCAAAAATATCCTCCAACTTTGATAAGCCTAGCCCCAACAATCAAGTCCCTAAACCTGTTAGTACCCAACCTCAACAACCTGAAAACAACAATAGAAATCCTCAGAGAAATCAGTTCCCTAATAGAAACGAACAGGTCCCTCACCCTGCCCCCTACACTGTGATCCAAACCTTTGCGTCTAAGCTTAGATTAAACCAAGCTAAGAATGACACCCCTCTTGAACTATCTACTCCTATCTATACTACTAGACAAGGGTTACCAGCTGTGATATATGACAATGATGACTTCATGATTAAATTGGCTCAAAGATGCAAATATACTCTTGTTGGGAAATTTAGTAACACCATGCCAAAGGTGGAACTCATAAGGAGAAGCTTCATCCTCCAAACACAGCTTGTGGAAGGTGTTAAAATTGCTCATTTTAATGCAAGACATGTATACATTGACCTTGACAATGAAATGGATTACACAACTGTGTGGACCAGGCAAAGGATGACCATTGAAGGGCAAGTTATGAGGATACAAACTTGGACACCAACCTTTAGGCCTGAGGAGGAAACTCCTATAGTTCCTGTGTGGGTAGCACTGCCAGAACTCCCATGGCATTGCTATGAAAAGGAGTTTGTTACTACACTATTGGCCCCTGTTGGAAAAGTCCTCTTTATGGATGCTGCCTCTATCCAAAAGACAAGAGGAAGTACTGCCAAGGTGAGAGTTCAAATCAACCTTACCCAGGAGAGGCCTCATCATGTCTGGCTTGGCTATGACAAAAGAGATCCAACTATTGGAAGATGGCAAGAACTACTATATGAGAATATCCCTGAATATTGCATGTATTGCAAGCATCAGGGGCATATGGTGCATGTCTGCAATATAAGAAAAAGAGATGAAGAACAAAAGAACAGGAAAGAAGCAAAAAATGAAAAGAAAACCAAGAGACATGATGAGAAAGACAAAAGAGAAGAAGTTCATCAACCACCTGCCAACCTACAGGTGCACAATAATCCTTCAACAACCAAAGTACCACAACAGCCATAAAATACTATGACTAGCAAGGAGGAAAATGGCTGGCAAACTCAAAGAAGAAAACAGAACAAAGGACCTACCAATGTGCAGCAGCACCAGGACATCAGAACCACAAGAGCACTACTCAAAGGTAAGTATGTACCAGTGCAACAAGTCAATGCTGATCCAGGTAAAAATGCTACTCCTACTACTACTTCCAATGTTCATGTTGATCTTGTTATACAAGATCAACCTACTAACCAAGGTGCAGGAGATACAAACAACCAAAGAAACTCAATAGTGAAGAGTTTATCAGTAAGGCAAGCAAGTACTACAACTCAGAGACAAGGTATTGACTTATCTCTCCCACAAACCCCTTTCCCTCATATTGGATGTACAAGTAATATCTTAACAGGTACTACTCAAAGGAACAATGTTGCAAGGGACTCAGGTATTGACTCTACTAGCCCAATCCCCAGGATGCCCCCAATTTTTAATGCTATTGATATTATTGATGCTGAAGTTGTTGGGGGGCAGGATGGAAGTGAAAAGGAGGCACACTCTAACCTGCAGGAAGGGGTAACCATAAGGGGAAGGGATTTGTCTCATGTTTTGCATGAGAACCAAAACACTGACCCTAGGAGTGACTCTAGAGCCACTGCAACCACTGAGCACAACAATATAAATGATCCAGCCCAACCTGAAAATGCTAAAAGAAATAGTACTGCACAGGATTCTACTTTGCCAACTCCTAAAGGCTCTATGGATAAAGACTTGGGGTCACTTGCTAGCACCAATGCCAAGTACTCTACTGCAAAGAGGAACAAGTTAAGTAAGAAAAGGAGGGATGCTATCAAGAAGAAAATTGATGAAAAAAATCATGCTAAGGGAGTTCGTAAGTTTTGTCACAGCATGACTATGCAACAAACTCATCAGCCTTGGCAACAATTTGTAATTTATGATGATCAAGTGGGAATGGATATCACTACCCTCCAAGCCTATTGCATTCTCACAACTCCCATTCAGTCAGCAGGTGTCAATACTGAAACACATACTAATGTAGCCAAGGCCAACTATACTCTCAACACTGAGGTTAATGAATATGCAGTGTATGTATCTGAGAATGAAGAAGATAGTGATTATCAACCAATGACTGACTATGAGGATAAGGATGCTGTGAGTGAACAATTGATTAAGGCTTTCAGCCCATCCAGGGACAAGGTGTATGAGGATGAGGTCCAACAGGTTGCTAAGTCCCAGGGATTCTCTGATGAATATAGGGTCACTCATTCTGAAGATGAGGAAGACCATGACCATTGGAAAGAGGAACAACAAGAAAATCAACTGGAGGCATTCAGATCCACAATGACAGCTTTAATGTAGAGGGAAAGTCAGCAAGACAAGGAGGAGAATGATCCACCCTCTAAAAGTAAGCAAACAAAGAAGAAGACTAAGAAAAGTATCATCAGCAGTTCTGATAAGGTTGTTCTCAACAGCAACATCAATACTAGGTCCAAAGCTCACAAACCTTAATGATTAGTACAATTTGCTGGAATGCAAGGAGTATTAATACTCAAGGGGCCCTTGACAGGCTATAAAAGTTGAAAGATCTCCATAAGTTGTCTATTATAGCAGTATTGGAACCATTCTCCAACAAATCCCAAATTGAATTCCACAGAATTCAGCTAGGTATGGATAATGTTATGTCCAACTCCAAAAGCAAAATCTGGTTATTCTGGAACAAAGACATTGTATGCAACATTGTTGACCAGGATGAACAGCAAATGACTTGTGACATTACTTGTGTGGCTTGTCCTAATAGCTACCTCATTACCTTTGTATATGCAAAATGCAAGGACTATATGAGAAGAGACTTATGGGATAAGATGCTGCAATTCTACAGTAAGGAGAAGCCTTGGTGCACCATTGGAGACTTCAATGTTATTACAGATGTTGAAGAAAAGATGGGGGGCCAGCCATACAATGTGACCAAGAGCTTTGAGTTTATTAGTGTGATAGAAGCTTGTGGACTCACTAATCTGGGGTTCTGTGGGCAGAAGTTCACATGGTGCAACAATAGAGACAAAGATGCTAAGATTTAGAAAAGACTTGACAGGGCCATGGTTAATGAATCTTGGTTAGAAGTCATGCCTGTAATAACTGTCAATCACTTGGCCTCCATAGGATTTGACCACTGTCCTCTACTACTTGAAAGCATGGCAAAACAAGGTAATGTTATCAAGTATTTCAAATTTCTAAACTGCTGGACAGACAATGTTAATTTCCTTAGCACTGTAAAAGCATGTTGGGACAATCCTGTGGAAGGAAATTCAATGAGAACCTTCCAACAAAAGCTGAAAAGAGTTTCTAATACTCTTAGTAAGTGGTCAAGAAATGAGTTTGGGGACATCTTTGCTTCAGTAAAAGAATATGAAGAGCAGGTGAGACAAGCTGAAGAAAAAATAATCAGTGACAATACTGAAGAAAACAGGTTTAAGCTACATCAGATCAATGCTCAGTACATCAGATATCTGAAGATGGAGAAGGCTATCTTAAAGCAGAAAACTCAACTTCATTGGTTCAAAGATGGAGATGCCAATACCAGCTATTTTCATGCAATTATCAGAAGAAGAAGAAAAAAGTTATTCATCCATCAGATTAGTGATGAACATGGCAATACTATTCAAGGTGAAGACAATATTGCAAGAGCAGCCACAGCACACTTTGAAAAAATATTCAGTGGAGAAGAGAGACTGATCAGGGAAGATGTTCTTAAATGCATTCCAAAGATGGTTACAGAGGAGCAGAATGAGATCCTGCAATCCTTACCTACTATGGATGAGCTGAAGAAAGTTGTATTGTCTATGAGCCCTACATCAGCTGCTGGACCAGATGGAATGAATGGGAAATTCTTTCATTCATGCTGGGATATCATCTGTGAAGACCTACTGAGATTAGTCCAGTATGTCTTCAATGGACATGGTATTCCCAAGTTTATTTCTCATGCATGCTTAGCTCTATTTCCTAAGAATGAGCATCCTAACAGCCTCTTAGAATATAGACAAGATCATTTCTAAGTTGATAAGCCTCAGAATTGCTCCAATATTACCTCAGCTAATCTCAGATAATCAATCTGGATTTTTTAAAGGTAGGAGTATTTATGAGAACATAATGTTAGCTCAAGAAATCATCCACAATATTAAGAGACCAAAGGCTGGGGATAATGTGGTGATAAAGCTAGATATGGCTAAGGCCTATGATAGGGTCTCTTGGTCATTCATTTGTATGGTCATGAGGAAAATGGGGTTTGGAGAAGTGTTGATTGATATGGTTTGGAGGATTATGTCAAATAATTGGTACTCAGTCATCATTAATGGTGCAAGGCATGGCTTTTTCCACTCTACAAGAGGAATCAAGCAAGGAGACCCTCTATCCCCTACTTTATTCATCATTGGAGCTGAAGTTTTGTCTAGACTTCTCAACAATCTTCATCACCATTATTTATATACAGGATTCCAGATGGAAAGAAGATGTCCTCAAGTAAATCACTTGAGCTTTGCAGATGATGTGATCATTTTCACTTCTACCAGCAACTTCTCACTTACATTGATTACCAAAACTCTTAAACTGTATGAAGCTATTTCAGGACAACTTATCAATAAAGATAAGAGTCAAACCATGATGCCACTGAATACTCCCTCTGATGTGGCGGAAAGGGTCAGCATGATCACAGGATACAATTGCACTCATGGCCCAATCACTTACCTAGGCTGTCCCCTATATATAGGAAGACAAAGGATCATATATTTCTCTAGTATGGTTTCTAAGGTTCTAAGCAGGATCAAGGGATAGCAGACTAAAATGTTAAGCTATGGAGGTAGAGTCACCTTGGTGAAATCAGTGCTGCAATCCATTCCTATACACCTGCTGTCAGTTATCAGTCCTACCAAGACCACCATGAATCAAATCAAAAGACTAATTGCTGACTTCTTTTGGGGATGGGAAACTGAAAGAAGAAATTATCACTGGGCCTCTTGGGATACTCTCAGTTATCCTTATGAGGAGGGTGGTATAGGTGTTAAAAAATTAGAGGATGTGTGCTTATCCTTCCAATATAAACAATGGTGGACTTTCAGATCAAAGAAGAGACTATGGGGGGAATTCCTTAAAGCAAAATACTGCCAAAGGGCTCATCCAGTCATAAAGAAGTGGAACACATGACAGTCCCTCATGTGGAAGCACATGATGAGCAATAAAAGAGATATTGAGCCTCATATACAATGGAGAATCAAGTCTGGAACAAACAGCTTTTGGTGGGATGATTGGCTAGGGGTAGGTCCATTAGCTTACCACAATGAAAGTCTCCCTAGATTGAATAACACTATTGTCTCTGAACTAATGGAGAATGGAGGATGGAAGGCAGAGGAAGTAACGAAACATGCACTCCCTCAGCTGGTGTGCAAAATTCTCAGCACTCCCATTAGCTATATTCCAAATATGCAGGATCAAGCCATCTGGAATCCTAACTCTCATGGAAACTTCACTTGTGCATCAGCTTAGGAGTTAGTAAGAAAGAAAAAGACAAGATCTCTCACTAACAGCAATATATGGCACAATAGCATTCCTTTCAAGGTCTCTTTTCTTTTGTGGAGAGCTTTCAGACTTAAGCTACCCATAAATGACAGAATTGTGGCCTTTGGATAGGAGCCTGCTATATGCTCTTACTGCTATAGAGCAGGTCTTGATGATGTAGACCATATCCTTGTTTCAGGCTACTTTGCATAACATATTTGGAAGCATTTCTCAGGGTACTGGGGTCTATAACACAGCAACACTCCTCTAAAAAACCTATTGATGAGGTGGTGGCTAATCAAAGCTAACAATGAGCTTCATAAGTTAGTAATGCAAGCCATCCCCATTTTTGTGTGCTGGAATCTATGGAAGAATAGATGTGCATGCAAGTATGGAGACAAGAAGTCTAATGCTACTAGAGTAATATTCTCAATATCCAAAGATCTATATATGCTTATCTCTACTATGTATCCATATATTGATTTGCTAAGTAAGTGGGCAGATTTGGTTACCATGGTTGAAAAAAGCCAACATGAGTTGAGAATAACCAAAGTATGTTGGACTAAACCACAACCTACAATGATCAAGCTCAACACAGATGGGAGTGCCCTTAACAATCCAGGAAAGATAGGGGCAGGGGGCATTCTTAGGGACCATAATGGAGTGCTGATATATGCCTTTGCATCTCCACTAGGCTTTGGTTCTAATAACCAAGCTGAAGTACAAGCAGCTTTTATTGGTATTCAATGGTGTCTACAACATGGCCACAGTAGGGTAGCCCTGGAAGTAGACTCTGAGCTACTGATCAAGTGGCTCAAACAAGAGATGAAACCACCATGGAATATTCACACCTATCTCACTGAGCTGCAGTTATTGATTAGCAAGATGGAAAGCTTCCATTGCAGACATATCTTTAGGGAAGCTAATTTCCCTGTAGATACACTCTCAAAAGAAAGCCACATGAAGTACCATACACAATACTACTACAGTTTTCAACAACTTCCACGAGAGACCAAGGGATATTACAAAATGGACAAAGCTGGCATGGCTAGCTTTAGGAGAACAAAGATGAAGAAGATCCACCAACCACCTTGAAGGATATCACTAATCATGCTCTCGTGTTAGTTTCCATTCAAGTACATTTATTCACACTTTTTTAATACTAGATGATATATATAATGATATCCAGGACCATTGTAAAAGGGAGAGTCTCCCTAGTTTACTGCTTTCCTAGAATAATTACCATACCACTAGAGATAAGGGATAGAGTAGCTATCTTCTCTTCTCTTGTCCTTTTGTTTATGCAGGTAGTTGCAGACATGGAAAATGTCAACCAGCAATACAACAGCATACAATAATCCACAACAACAACTGTCCAAACCAGCAACACAACATCCACCACATGGAACTCCATTCAACAGCAATCAAAAAGGAAACTCTGGTTCTATTATTGTTTTTTGTTGTGTGTCTCATTGTGCAAGTTTAATGCTACTTTGAGCCTGGGGTTGGAGTTGCAGCAATTGAGTTTGAAGCTTTTGCACCAGCATATCAACAATATCACATGTAGATGCTACAGCAGCAGCAACTACATTACAGAGATGCAGCAACAACACCATAAGAATGCTGTAGAGATGCAGCACAGGAATCAGCAATGGGATTTCTCATTTTGTTTATCTATCTTGTGCAGGTACTCTGAAGAGCTGATCCTGATCATAAGGAAGGGTCTCCTCTTGGGAGTATCTTGCAACAACAAGCATCCTAACCCCCTCTACTATGGAAGTAACATGGAGATACCCAAGGACCTGCAGCAGACTATGACCAAAATACAGCAGGGTATGATGTGCAGGGTGATTTGAACCATGTGGACCTGCACCAAGGTCTCCAAAATTTGCAGGACTGCAGAAAATACTATAGGAGCAAGACCCAACAAGTCTCATCTCAAACGGATAATTGGAGACATTAGGCGAGCATCCTTGAAAAAGTCAGTTGTCTTAAGCCTAAAGAGGAAGCGTTTTGCTATTTGGAAGTTCCAATCTGTGCAAAATGCCTCAAAATCTTGCAGGACAAAAGAAAAGCATGTTTGTGCAAGTCTCAAGGAGTTTCAGCTCAATCGGATAATTGGAGACGTTAGGTGAGCGACCTTGAAAAAGCAAACAGGCTCCAAAACACTATTAGAGGTCCTTTCCTTTTTGCTAGCTTGTGCTAGTTCTTTCTTGCTTTTGTTTGTTTGTTGTATTGTTGCAGGTTGATGGAGTGCTACATCAACATACATTAACAACAACTACATGGAGGACATCAAAGATACAACCACCAAATCAAATAGAAACTCCAAGACTGCTACACAAGGCCCATCCTGGTTTTTCTGTCTGGTTAGCTATTCGTCTTTCTTTGATGGTATTTGTATAAGTACAACACCTGATGGGGCACCTTGGCAAATAAAAGGCATCAACATAGAGATAGAAACCTTACAAGCTAGGACTTCACCAACACATCAGCTCTCCACTCAAGCCAATTCCCTCACTGCAACACCTAAAGTAGACCCTCTGCATCCCAAAACTCCTGAAGCTCCTTGATCCTTTACTTATTATGTGCAGGCACATAAGAAACAACTACTAGTTAATAGTACTAGTTACAGTAGTTTGCAGATTTGTTTGGTTGTGTGGTTTGTTACTGGCTGCTATAGCTCTATTTACTTCCTATCCTTTCATCCTCCTTAACTACTCATCCTTATATTGATGTTGTTGCATATTTCCTTGGACTTACTTGGTATGACAAGACTAAAAAGGGCAAAGATGGAAAGAATTTTCCCATCCCACGCGAGATAGAAAATTCATATACTTTTTTCTTCTTCAATTTAGCTATGTCTGATACGTAGCATAGTTGTATAGGAATAGTGTAGGTTACTCTCTTTTTTCTCATGGAAGGGGAGAGTCTCCCTCATATATGCTTTCCTAGTCGATTTGTACCGGGAGGAGTCCTCTCATAGGTTTACTGCTTTCTAGTTATAGTTAGCCTCTCTTTTGTATCGGGGATGAGTTAGCTTACCTTAATAGGTTAGCCGACTTATGAACCAACATAGGATCGGAGGTAAGGTTTATGTCCCCCTCCTTGTATTTTTATTTTGTTTATTTATGTTAAGGCTTGGGGGTGCTGCTCAACCTCTGACTGTGCACGAGAGGTGGGAGCCTCGTGTAGGGTCTGTTCCCTTAAAAAAAATTAAAATACTCAATGATGTGTGTTTAAATTTTATCAACAATTATGCCTTTTTAAAAAAAAATATGTAATTTCCAGTGGTAGACATCATGATTAGGATTTTTATTTTTGTGGTGTTTGGTAATGACTTTAAAATCTTTTAATTTTTTAAAAAAGAAGGGTAAAGTAGTTTATACTTTAGAAATCATGACCATAAGTAATTCTTTGTCTATTAAATTAAATCATAGGGCCACTCATACAACTTGCAATATCATGATCATACCTATCTAGATATCATGGATTTATTCATATAAATTGAATTGAGTCACGTTAGCATCTTTCATTTAGATATTATGCTCAAAGGATTTATTTAATATTTTTTTAGCATGTTTAAAATCATATGGAAGTCATGCAACTAGTATCATGCTTAGATCTAATTTAAAGTAATAATTTTTAATGAGTTAGTCTACCAATTTTATTTTTAATTAAAAAGAGATCATTATATATATAAGTTAGAACACTGACTCTTAATTTTACTATCATCATTGTGCATTTAAAATATATCATTTAGTTTTAACTTCTTGAAACATCTTTTAGTATATATTAAATAATTATTTTCCCAAACTTGTGCCTTGTTTGAGTCAAATCACCGATTGTCATATTATTAAAATTTTAAGAGTTTAGTAGCCAGATTTGTAATAAAGCATATTCTTAGCCTAAAGGAATTTAATTATAATATTTTCATGTACTATAATCTATTATAAAACTCAGTCTCAGCATATCCATGTGAATTGTCAATATGCTAATAGTATCCTGCCTATAGGAAGTAGGTTTGTTACATGTTCATTTAGATATTACAAATAATTCTTGGCATGCCAATTCACATAGAAATCTTGTCAATATGATTTGTTTAATATTTTAACATGTTAATTTGTATAGATATCATATCTAGGATTTAATAAATATTTAGTATGATACTTTAATAGATACAATGCCTATTGTTTTTTTCAATAAATTTTTTTAGAATTTTATGTCATGTAGAAATCATGCCTATAAGATTTAATATTATTTCAAGCATATAGAAATCATATATTTTGAGTCTATTATGCCCATGAGATCTAATAATATTTTTAGCATATTTTATCATACAACAATCATGTTTATTGGTATTATAATTCTAACATGCCAATTAAATAGACATTATGTCTACAGACCTTTATAAATATATTTAGCACAATGTTATATATAGAAATCATGTCAATAGGATTCTAATAAATATTTATCATATCATTCTATTTTGAAACCATGCCTACAACTTTAATTAGTTTTTCACCATGTCATGTTATCTTGAAATCATGCCTATAGATTTTCATTCATTTTCAACATACTAATTTATATAATATCATGTCTATGGAGTTTCATTCATTTTCAAACATACTAATTCATATGGAAATCAAGCCTATAGAATTTAATAAATATTTCAGCATATTATTTGTGTAAGATCATATCTAGTGGCCTAAATGAATAATCTTAATTAGTTATAAATTATTCTTTTATGTTTAATAATACACTTTAATTTTTTTTATTTTTTTATTTTTTATGTTGACTTGTGATTTGTGACGCACACACTTGTTATGTTAAGACTGTTCACTATCTATTTGTGTTTTCAAGCATGCTAATTGATTAATCTAGAGGCTTATTCGAAACTTTACATGCTAACTGCTAGTCTTATTTGTTTTGTTTGACGATGTGTCTAATTAGGAAACCTAAATTTTCTTTTTGTTTAAAACCTATCAAATTAGTAAATTCAATGCCTCTTGAATATTAGGTTGGGACGATTGGCACGCTTTAAGATGTAAGTTTTTATTTATTTTAGATCGCTTTAAGATTATAATAACAAATGAACATAGGAGGGGTAGGGGTAGTTAGGCCCTTCGGAAATGATGGAAGTTGACCCGAGCAGAAAAACGATAAAACTTTATATATTTCGTCTTTCGATTAATAAGCCGGCGCTGATCCAAAGAAGATAAGAATGTAGATATTTTGTTTCTGTGAACTTTTAAATATTTTTATTTGTATATATTTGGAGTAGTTTGATATTTAAAAAACAAACTTAATGATTTTTAGGCATCACTAATTTTATTTGAAGTTTCAACCAAATTATATTTATTACATATTACATATCCATATATCTACCATTATCCATTATCTTATTTACTTATTTATTTATTTATTTTCTTTTATATCATGTCTACAAATATAGTAATCAGTTCTAATACTCGACATTCATACTAGTTACCATAAAATTTAGGTAAGCTTATTTATTCATGACTTTAAACATACGTATATATATTTTAATACATAAAATTTCCATACATTTCAAGCATATTTATTTATTATTTTTTTATCGTATGATATATTACTATTAAATTTGCTCTATTCATATTATAAACGTATACATGGTATGCCTTGTATTTTTTCCCCTTTATAAACGTCAGTCGAAGCCACCTTTGCCCCAGTGTCCTCACTGTAGCAAGACTCATTTTGGGGAATGTCGTCTTACTACAGGTGCTTGTTTCACCTGCGGCCGTCAAGGTCATTTTGTGAGAGAGTGCCCATTCAGAAAAAAATTTAAATGATGCAACTCAACCTATTGGATCAGTTGTTGGAGTTCCTTCTTCGTTGGCTACGTGCCCTAAAAGACAGGATATTCATACCTCAGCAGGCCATGGTAGAGACCGCGGCACACCTTCTAGTTCTAGGAACTCGTCGAACCGCATTGATGCTTTGGCTAGTGGACAGGATCAGGAGGTGTCGTCAAATGTAGTTACAGGTATATCATTAATCTCCTCTCAGGATGTATATGTATTAATAGATCCAGGCTTCACCTTGTTATATATGTCTCTGTTGGCTGTCAGTATTGGGCGCCGTGTGTGGCTGCGATATAATAAAATACAAATATTTATGATATGTGCCCTGTGAGGTTGCGATACGATATGATGTGAATATATATATATATGTTGGCCCTGTGAGGCATTGTTGGCATTTTCTGCATGCAAGTATTGGGATAGTAAGAAGTACAGAGGAAACTCTGCCCAAATTTTCGTAGAAATAAAAAGAGAATGAGATATAGGGATATAGTATGTCTTGAAAGGTTGTGCTCACCACAATGATGAGATTTGACTAAACAAGTATGGCTGACCTCGAGAAATGAGTTAATTGCTGAATTAATGGCAATAGAAATTAGGAGGTCGATACTGATATAGTAGAACGAAGTTGGAAAAGAGCTATAAGCCAAAGAAGATGACTTAGAGAGGACTGATAGATCGGGATAAAATGATATAGTAAGGCATCTCCTGAATTGATACATAGGGATAAACTATGAAAACTTATAGTTAAGGGAAGTAACAGTATGATTAAGACAAGAGCACGAGGGATAAAGAATTGTGACGAATATGAAGTGTTAATAAGACAACCTGTGAAACATTAAGGAAGATTTATTAAGTTCCGTAAGGAAAGTGTCGAGTAAAGGTTATGTTGTGACGAAAAGGATAGCTAGTGCAAGGAAATAAAGAGTAATATGGAATCCCTTACGCCCAACCAAGAATGGAAATGAGCTGAAGGAATAATAGAGAAGTTCTAATAGAGGTACTCAAGATAGATTTGATTAATTAAGTATGAGTATCGGACAAAAAGGGAAATAGACGATTACGAACTGAAGGTATAGTATGATGAAAAGGTGATAAGACAAGGCCATTACTACAACGAAGTTGATATGGTTTTAAGCTGGATTAGAAGTAAACCTTAAGCACACGACAAAGATGAAAGCTCAGGAGGCATAAAGAAGTATTGTGTATACGTGACTCCACCTTGACGATTAATGAGATCCTGCAAGGAAAGGGAATATCGATTCACAGAACAACCGCTGTATTACTAAGTTATTAGAAGAATAAGAGGTATCCACGGGAATAAGTTTAGTATAATGATAGAGCTTGAAACGCGAATCGCTAAAGTATAAGTACTCCCGAGTGGAAGATTTGAACCAAGGGTGAGCATGAGCTAATTACTGATTGGGATGAATGGAATGTGGCTTGAAATGCATTGCTATATTACAGATATTACTCGAGTATCAACCATTAGATAAGCTTTTATACGATATATTACCAATACTAAAGCACCCTATGGTTATGATAGGGTTTCTATAAAGGCAACCTAACGTATGGATGATTAAACAAAAACTGTAGATATGGTGCAGCACGTCAAATATGTTGGAGTGAAATCATTCGCGTGTGAATGGCTAAAAATAAATAGAGGATGACGTGGGTACACCCTAAAAGGGGGGAAGTGGACAAGAGAAGTACAAGCGTAAAAGAAAATCGACTGACGCTATCATATGTAAATAGGAACGCTTAAACTTCAAACGAGACCCCATAAGGGATGGACATGATCATACCCACACTGATGCATCGGATTCCGTCAAAGCTCTGAAGTTAAGCATGCTCGGATAAGAGTAGCACTGGGATGGGTGACCCCTTGGGAAATGAGAAAGGGAACGAAACAAGTATGAAAAAAAGAGATTATAAGGGCGTATTAGTACAATGACACATATAGAACAGAGTAAGCCAAAAGCAGAAAAGATTATGACTGAAATACAACGTACTTCGTGAAAATGGCATAAGAATAGTTGTGCAGCTTACGAACATTGGCATACCAAGAGTGAGGTCAAATGATTATTCGATAAAAGGAAGTCAGTAATAGCAATGTGATTACCATACTTAGAATCTATTAAAGAAAAGTGTAAGATGGTTCGAGACAAAACTGTTAAGATATAATCGGTATCAAGGACAAAATCCCTAGCGGAGCCCTGACCTCGACCAAAGGAGGTAAGCCGCTAGTATAGAGACACTAAAGCATTTTCTGAATGGCTCTACGTACCTACACATGTTTGTGCAAGAGTTACAATATAATGTGTGGTAATAAAACTGGAAGGAAGATCTAAGTAAAAGAACAAGATAACATACCTAAGGGGTTACAAGTTGAATTAAGAGGAATTGTATAATGGCTTAAACGAAGAGGAGCATCATAGGCTTGATAGCCTATTACGGGGGATAGGAATCCCAATTTGGAAATAGAAGGCGGTTAATGTAGGTTATAGTACAAGCTGACCTCGCACTTTACGGAAGTATAAGTTTATATGGGTTATGGTAGATAAGCTGACAAAATTAACCCATTTTCTTCCAATTAGGAAGATATATTCAGCTAAGAGTTATACGAGATGACATAACAAGGAAATAATAAGATTTCATGAGGTTCCCACATCTATTATCTCAGACGGGAAAGTTCAATGTATGGCTAATCGCTGGAGATCATTCCGGTAAGGATTGGGAACACAGGTGAATCTTAGTACAGTATTTTGCCCTTCAATTAATGGATAGGCCCAGAGGGGATCCAGTAAATTATTGATGAAGTAAAGCTTAGTCCAGGATAAGCTATCGATTAGAAGCCTAGAGTCGGCAGGAAGGGGATACATTGATCCTTCTCAGGTCATATGTAGAATGGATAAAGCTTCCTATGAGTAGGACTTACCGTCCGGTTTGAAGCAATACACTTAGTTTTCATAAATTAATGCTCCGCAAGAACGTAAACGACACTCCCAGAATATTTCCTGTGGAGGAAGTCCACGTAACAGGGAGTTATCCTACGAGAGGCAACCTATTTCCATCCGGGATCAGCAGATTAAACGGGTTGCGAACTAAGGACATAACTTCCGTCAAGGTACTGTGGTGGAATAAGAATCGTGAAGCCATAACCAGGAAGTTAAAGAGGACATGAAACATAGGTGTCTGTACCTATTCCTGATGTCTACAGATAACCCCCAGTCCTGGAACTCGTATATTAATTACTTGGATGAAAATGTATGTTATTCCAGTAGAAAGGAATTTCTCTGTGATCCGTACAAAGTCTTAAGGGAAGTTTATTTAACATTCAGGGACGAATGTTCTAAAGGGGGAAGGATGTTATACCCCGCACTTTTGAACCTTGACACGTGCCCCTAATCGTCTTGAAAGTAGCCATGAGACCCTTACTATCCACACACATCAAACAACTCCAAGGAAAGAAGATTGTGATACCTCGTGAGAAGGAAGGTTGGAAATAGAGTCATACAAATCCGGAAAGAGTTGGAGGCTAAGAAATGAGTCGTAGGACTCGATTTACCTACGTAAGACACTAAGTTAAGAGTCTTATACACTTAAGTTTTTTAAGGATATATCAAGCTTACATAGTACGGATTACATTAGCTCTTAAAATAAGACGAGATTACGAATGCACGAGGAAGAGAAAACAAATTACACGGGGCAGCCAATGGGAGGGTGACACGTGGAAACACATAAGCAAGTAGGTGACCCACCTGCTTGGGGGAGGTGGGCCCCACTGCCACGTGGCAGCCCCTCCTTGAAAGGGTGGATCTGTGGCCCAATAAGGGCTTGACACGTGTCACCCTTAGGGGATGACACGTGTCACTTCCTAAGGGACCCTATATATGTATGTTAATGACTATTAAGTCATTTGGAGTCCAAAAATCCGCCAAGTGAATGAGAGAAACGTGAGAGAAAGAGAGCTCACAAGAGCAACCACAAATTGGAGGAAATTAAGGTAACTTCTTCACTTTTCTTTCGTGAATTAATTATCCATGGTGTTCCCTAAGTAAGTGGATATTTATATATGTGATTTATGATGTTTATGGAATCAAAAATTCAGCTTTACGATTGGAAATTTGGAAGAAAAGAAGAAGAGAAAAAACGTACAGGAGCAAAGATGAGGGCTATGGGTTTGACCCTTTTGGGGTAAGCTTCCGGGTTTTGTTCCGTGAATTAATTATTTGAAGTGTCCCTCATCTGTATAATGATGTTTAATAACATAAAATTTTAATTTGGGGAAGCGAAGAAGTATCAAAAACAGTCCGCTCCGTTTCAGCACGACAAAAGATTTTCGAAGCAAGTTTTAGCTAGTTTTGGCCAATTTCGGGAAAGGTAAGTTCTTCCCCTTTAATTTGAAGTTTATGAGGTTAAATTAGGGTGTATTACACACATTAGGATCTGCTGTAATTTGAGGAAAAGGTTTGAAGAGTTTGGCATTCGGAATAAACTAAATTGGAGTCGCTAGAAGTGAATTGTCGTCGAAATGAGGCGTTGTTCTTGTGAGTTGCTGCTGCAGGAGTGTGATGTGTTGTTTCAGGGATTAAATATGTTCCAATGTGGGTTAGGGTTCTGTTGGTTTAAGCCACATGACCCCTCGTGGTGTATAATTAAAGGCGGTACAAAATAAAGGCTATTGTTGGTGTGAATTGCTGCAGGTTGTTGTTGTTGGTTGTCTGTAGGTCTTAGGGATATAATTGGAAATTTGGATAGGGCACATTATAGGGGAGGTTCTTCCCAATTTTCGTTAACGCCTTAACAAACTAAAGAACTAGTCGAGGAAACGACTAAGGAAATAGTTTCCATTTATGCTAAGGTGTACCCTAAGATGCTAGAAAGTTAAGAAGGGTTGATATTCATATTACTTTTATGTTGGATAGGTTCAAAGGACGACGAAGCAAACAGGATAAGGAATAACTCAGACAAGGTATGTGAAGCTTTCTTTTGGCGTATTTTTGGAATAGTATGTAGATCTATTCTTCTTTTTCTTTTGGCATGTCTTAGATATAAGTTATAAATGATATTTATATGATATTTGGGATTCAATCCATTCGTAAAGCCCTGAGTATGAGTCGAGACTCTCGTTTACTTCTTGATATTAGAATTTCTGCAATAGCTGAGTCATTGCCTTTAAGTCTTCTATATGATGAAAACTAGTACATGTAAAGCCTATTTCTTCTTTCCTTTGGAATGGCTTAATTTTAAGTAAAATGATATATGATATGGGTTTAGAGGTAATTCAATTTATGAGCTCTGAGGGTAACTTGTGACTTGTAGTCACTTTTGAACATTAAGAGTCTGAAAGTAATCAAACTACTATTCTCGAGCTTATTATATAATGAGTAGTAAGTGGAGGTACCAACTCCTCTTTTTAAAGTCTCTGAAATGATCAATGTCTCTGATTGCATAACTGTGTCTCCATTTACATAACTGTGTCTCCGATTGCATAAACACTGTTTCTGATTGCATAAGCTGTGTGGCATTGTCTTGATGCATGTCTATGATTCCTGAAGCCCCAACTGATGTAAGCCCTAATGACATCTAAAGGGATACCTCGAATAATTACTCCCCTAGTCTTCAGGTGACGGTTCACTTGACTGTTTCATCGAGTCTCAGATAATGACTTAGTTGCATATGGTTTCTCACTACTCTACTCGTGCACACTATAACCCATCCTTCCTCGAGTCCCACGATGGGCCGGGAATGTTATCATGCACAGTTTTACTACTTTTTTCACCGAGTCTCGGGCCGAATGTGTATAGTTCCACGCACGAGGAGACGATGTCGTATGTGAGGTGTGATATATGTTATATGTTATGACGATACGATTATTCACCGGGTCCCAGGCCGACTGTAATGTGATAATATATGTGGAGAAATAAGGAAAGAACACCGAGTCCCTCCTTAGAGGGCCGGGTACGTATGTATATTATGATGGTATGCTATAGACGTACACCACTCTACTCACCGATTCCCTCACTAAAGGGCCAGATACTTTATGTAGGCATGCATATGAGATTAGAGTGATACATTGTGACCCCGAGCCCTGCAGTGAACCGGGTGTAATACGGTGACATGCGTGATAAGGTTATACCGTGTACGAGGATATGATACCGTATACGATGATATGATACCGTATACGATGATATGATGAAATGAAATACATGATGATACGATGATATGTGAATATGAGGATATGATTATAACACCGAGTTCACTAGAGGGCCGGGCACAGTATATGATGATGTATAGGATTACATGTCCTAAGGTGCAGGTACAGTAAGTTGTTAATTGTTATACTTGTCCCCTGCATCCCTATTTCAGTTATGGTCTCAATTATGATGTGTTATGCTTTACATACTTAGTTCATATATCGTACTGACCCCTCTTTTCTCGGGGGGAGGGGGGCTGCATTTTAGGCCCGCAAGTATAGATGTTCATTCTGGAGATCTGTCAGCTTAGGAGTTCCTCTCGGCTATGTCAGAAGTGCTTCACTGTTCTGGAGCCTAATTTTTGATACTGGTCACTTAATGTATATATTTGTACATTCAGGGGTACGGCGGGGGCCCTGTCCCGCCATATGTTGTTGTTACTATTCTTAGAGGTCTGTAGATATATGTATATGTGGGTTGTTTATAAGTTTGTTTCGACTGTGCCTATACCACATGTTGTAAATATGTTTATGCTATGGCAGCCTCATCGGCATGTACCCTTTCATGATATGATACGAATGAAAGAGGCTATAGGTACATGAAAATGTTTTAAACTATTGAGGTTTTTGTGTATAGTATCACCCCACACACGGTTCAACTTAAGTGTAGCTGATAAATGCGCATAAGAGGGTCCAGGTTGGACCCCAGTCGCGGCCTACGGGGTTGGGTCGTGACACTTTCAACCCAAACAAATTGCACTATGATGATCCTTGTGAAACACCCCACAATCTAGCCTCAAGAATCACTCAAAATGGAGTTATATTCACCAAGATACCCTTTTCCAAAATTCCACAAAATTTCATTCCGAAAATAAGTAAATTAGAAACTAAAAATGCATTTTTACCTCAGACGAAGCTTCCCCTCGCATTTCTGAGATCACCACGAGATTCCTCACGAAATTCTCTTGAATTTAGCTCCTTGAATCACCAAAATAGGGTTTATATAGGTCAATAAATAATTACTTAACGTTCTTCAAAAACTCAATCCGAAAATGGAGACAGCTGCAATTAAAATTATAATTTTTACCTAAATCGAATGCTCCAAATCAGTTTTCAATCTCTCCAATATGTTCTGAACGAAAAATCTCACAAGTTTGCCTTTTGAATCACCCAATTTGGAGCTATATAACTCAAGTTATGGGGTTTTAAAGTTGGAGAAAAACCCAAAAAATAAGAAAAGCTGCTGCAGTTTTTTTTTTTACAGATTTTGGAAAAATCCAAAATCTCCGACGGGGAGCTCGGGATTCGTTCGGAATACGATAAAAATAAACCAGATATGCTACCCCACTAAATTCGAAGTTCCGGACTCAATGGATCATTCATAATTCCCATACGAGATTATTTTAATAAAAAGTGAGTCCCACACCCAAGAGCCCTAAACCACATTCTACAACGGGTCTCGAGATTAGACCGGAAGCCTCGGAAAGTGAAAGAAGGGTTGTTCTATACCAAAATCGACATTCCGGAACTAACCGCACTGTCATAATTTTCATTCGAGCGCATTTTCCAAGAATGTTGACCAAAGTCAACCATAGGCTAACTTTCAAAGTCAAAAGCGTCAAATGGCCCCAAACTCATATTGATTGCCTCAATAGTCATTCCAACAGTGCTACTAGCCTAATTTGGTCATTTCGTAGCTGATGGAATCATCAGAATTTGAATTCGAGATCTCGTTGACACAAAACTCAAAAAGTCGCAACTAAACCAACTTAGGCCTTCAAAATATCAAAACGGACTCGGTACCTCTAAAAATTCAACCAACACTTCTTCTAGACCAAAAACCATCTTTCGAATCCAAAGGAGTAGTCGGAATTCCATTTCGAGCATCGAAACTTCAAAAGTTGACCAAAGTCAAACCTTGGCTTAAAGTTCCTCAAATTCTCAACTCAAGGCCTCAAATCTTCGTTACAACTCCAAAACTGATTCCGTAAAGTCTCCTAAGCCGATTTTGATATTTTGGAGCTATTGGAATCGACAGAATTCCGTTCTGAGACCCGTAACTCTGATTGAACCCAAATACCACTTTTTAATACTTAAAGCTTATGAAATTCAAAATTTCCAAGGACTTAACTTTTTATAGGATTTTCTAAAAATCAACACCCGGTAACAATCAGAAATGACTCGGGGCATCTAAAGGGAGGGGTAAAATGGTCATTTTACAAAAATTCCAAAAATGACCTTCAGGGTCATTACATCAAAATATGTCAAACTTTTCTTGATAATCAAATACTTCAAGAAGATCCACAAATCCTTTCATGGAGATCAAGTTCAACTCATCCTAACTAGTTCAAGAAATATGCCACAAATGGGTATTCGAATTATGATGCAGATCAAATTCAAAGCATCCTAATTCGAGAAATACATCACTAACGATCCTCGAATCAAGGAGAAATCCAAAGAGAAGAATCAAGGGAACAAACAAATTTGTACTCACACCTTTTATCAATAAAAATATGTTTCTTCAGATTTTATATATATGGTTGACTTATTTTCCATTTATTTAAAATTTTTTGTAAATAAATTCTTGCACACCCCGTGGGACCAAATCTACCTTCATCTCCTCTCTCAAAAATCAAATATGCAAATCTGAAGCCACAAAATTGCAAAGGTGGAAGAATGAGTACTTCAAGCCTCGTCTTTGAGCTTCATCAAGTCTACATTCCGAAAATCCATGAAGTAGGGGGAATTTGTAGACATTGAAATTTTGTAGAACTCTACAGGACGAGTCCTATTTTAGTTAGGCTTTCTTGGAGGCTACTCTATCCTAAACCCTAATTCATGCCTATATAAAGGGTATATATTTTCTTGAAAAGGCTTCTCCAAAATTTCACAAATTAATGGAATAATTAAGTGATCGAAATATGTCAAACTCTTCTTGATAATCAAATAATTGAAGAAGATTCACAAATCCTTTCATGGAGATCAAGTTCAAATCATCACAACTAGTTCAAAAAATAGGCCACTAATGGCCCTCGAATCATCCTAATTCGAGAAATACGCCACTAACGGCCCTCGAATCAAGGAGAAATCCAGAAAGAAAAATAAAGGGAACAAACAAATTTGTACCCACACCTTTTATCAATAAAATTATGTTTCTTCAGATTTTATATATATGGTTGATTGATTTTCCATTCATATAAAATTTGTTGCAAACAGGAGCATCTATTTATAGATGCTGAATAGCATGAGGAATCTTCTCCAAGGATAATTAGAATTTCTCTCTAACTAAGGTAGAGGCAGCAGGAATTAGAATTGAAAAGAAATCAACCTTTCTATGTTCTACTTGGAAACAAACACATATGTTGTTTTCCGTATTCCAATTGGTCGAAACCAATGGAAAGTGGGAAATGGCCATCTGATATGCCTCAAGGAGTAAGGCAATGTTGCCTTCAATTATAATTGCTCCAATTATTTCCGAGTAGTGCATTAATTAATATATTTATGGTGCACTTTAAAATACATGATATATAATTATCATATAATTAATACTTCAACCGTAGTTTTCAATTAATAAAATATTTCAACAAGACTTGAAGCAAGAGGCATTTGTAATCATTTAAAATTTATTAAATATAAATTTATAAAATAAATCAAATTATATTAAATTCAAGATATCTTAGTCCAAATAAATATTATGGATTAATATAATTGTATTAATTATTAAATTACAATAAATATTAATTTAATTAAAAGTCTAAATTCATTTATTTGGGCTACAAAGATGAATCCACTTTGCTAAGCCCAATATCATATCATCCTAGAGGCCTATTTTTGATGCCACATGACAAGTGACATGTCATGCCAAGTCAAACAAATAAAGCAATAAGATCATGCCACGTGTCAAAATGACAAGCCCACTTCGCTAAAGCCCAATATTCTATGCCACTTAAATTTGATTGGCCAAAGGAAAACCGTTCTTATCACAACTCTTCTATTCCACAACTATAAATAAGGGTCCTCATAATTCAGAAAAGACACCTGAATTCTAACAAGAAGCCAGAGAGAGCTCGTAGATCAAACACACAGATTTCTCTACAAGCTACAAGTTCAAGAATTCAAGCATTCAAGTTCAAGAACAAACTTAAGATCAAGACCACCAGATTCAAGAGCAAGCCAAAGAGCCCTTGAATTCAAGTAATGTTAAAATCAAGTTCAAGAACAAGTGAAAATCAAGTTTTTCAAGTCCATAAATCAAGATCAAGACCACGAGATTAAAGATCAATCCAAAAAGCCCTTGAATTCAAGTATAAGTCAGCATCAAATCCATCAAGTTCAACCAAATTCAAGATCAAACTTACAGGCCCTTGAATTTATAGTCGAAAAGACGAATCAGAGAATTCATAGAGATTGTAACACTTACATTTTTGAAATAAAATAAATACAATTTTTGCAATATTTTCCAGTCATGATTATTATTTTTTCTCGATGCGAATTTTATTATCTACACAAATGTTCACATAAATGCAGTTATGCATCCTACTTTCTATTCAGATAAAGCCAGAGTATTTTGGAACCTAGTGAAGGATTATTAGTCGCACATGTTAGGCAGGGTTGGACCAGCAATGAAGTCGGAATAGCGCTGCTACAGACAAGTTGCCCCTCCCTTGCTTGAGTAAGCCAGTCTAGACACCTATCTCTCATATGTTTAAACCTAGTAAAACTGATATATAGACATGGTTCTCCCAAGTAGGCTTCGTTTATTTGGATCATTTGCATTTGTTTTAGTGGGAATTGACACAAGGGTCGATTCTCTTTTATTTGATAACTTTGATCATTTTGGTTATCTGAAAATGCATTTATTTGAAAGGTCTTCGAATGTTAACCAACTTTAGGGTGATCAACAAAATAAGGAAAAGATTTATCAAATTTACTCAAGAACATAATAAGAAAACTCATAAATATTTTTCTTATTTTAGTTTCTTATGCGTTTCTTAAAAATAAGTTTTTTTCCACACCATCTCCTGCATAGATAAGTGTACTCATGAGATGAAGATCACCCAAGTCTCGTGGAATAAGCCACAACTCGGTTTCGTCAAGCTGAACACTGACGGCAGCGCGTTGGGTAATCCGGGGGCAATTGGGGGGGGTGGCATCTTAAGAGATCACATGGGTAAATTCATCTTCTCCTACGCCATACCATTAGGGGAGGGAACCAACAATCAAGCTGAACTAGAGGCGGCAGTTTATGGGCTTAAATAGTGCATTCAACAGGGTTTTCAGCATGTTATCCTAGAAGTTGACTCGGAGTTGATCACTAAATGGATCAATCATCAGACTAAACCTCCGTGGAGCCTTCACCAGGTAACTCAGGACCTTGTTGGTATTTCCAAATTATTTGTTCGCTTTTCTTGCAGGCATGTATACAGGGAGGCAAACTTCACTACGGATGCTCTCTCCAAGCACAGTCACACTCTTACCACTCCAGGCCACTACACCACCCTCCTGCAGCTACCTCGTGGTACTCGAGGTTACTACATGCTAGATAGAGTCGGCCTGCCCAGCTTCAGACGGAGGAAGACCAAACGGATTAAAAAGCCTCCATGATCTACTATTTTGTGTTGCATTCTTGGATTGAGCACCCAATTGCAGTGTTTGTGATTTTCCATGTTATATCTTAGCCATGTTATTTGATGTTCATCGTCTACGCTACTTTTGTTGTATATATAGCATTTATGAGGATTCATCCCCAGTTTTATTTAGATTTTTCCTTTATTTTATGTAAAGGGAGAGTCTCCCTTATTTATGCTTTCCTAGTTTCTTTGTATCGAGAGGAGTCATTTCCTTTAGGTGCATAGTTTCTAGGTTTTCTTTTCATATGCTTATATCGGGGATGAGTTGGCTGCCCTTAGTAGGATGGTCGGCTTATGAACCACCATAGGATTGGAGGTTAGGTTTATGTCCCCCTCCGTGTATTTTTTTGTTTTTATGTATAATACAGCTTGGGGATGAGCGGCTCAACCCCTGGCCGCGCACGAGAGGTGGGAGCCTCGTGTAAGGTCTGTTCCCTTAAAAAAAAAAGTTTTTTTACAAAATATTTTAAAACAAAAATCACAAAAAGTTTATGTTTTTTAGTTCTTTTATATAGTCTGTGAAAAAAATTCCAAAAGATTTTTCTTTTATACTTACAAAAAAAAAACCAAAAATTTTAATTACTTTTTTCAACAAGGTTCTATGTCACACCCCGAGAGGGTACCCTAGGTGTGGCCGGTACTCAGAAGCCATTGCTGGCTTCCAAACGAACCACTTGGCCTGATCATACATTCATTCATTAAGAGAAGACTTAGTTTAAGAGAAAAAAAAATCTTAGTGGTCTAAATCAATCATCAATCTCCATCATTCAAATCAGAAACATAGTTTGAAAAAAAACTAATCAAGAGTTAAAGACTTCAAAATAAATCCATCACTATTTAGTCTATAAAGCCTCTATCTCTACTACCTAAATGGTGTCAATGACAGATTCATGTCTACCTCAATAAAAACTATCATAAGCAATGGAAATAAAGAATATGATCCCTCTGAAGCCAAGTATGTCTCACCACTATCAGGAAAGAAATAGATGTTCAACGAAGCTCTTGTTGATGATCTCTAATACCTGTCTCTGCGTTATAAAATAATGCAGACCCAATTAGACGTCATTACGTAGAATGTAAGAGTATGTATGGCAGAATGAAATAACAATACATCAAAGGTTCTCAAGATAGAATGAAACTCACCCAACTCTATATGATATGTAAGTATAAAATATAATAATACTTTAACAAGGACTCAGGAATATGCAACTTATTCCAAACATATCATATGCTTTCATGCACAATTTGGGACTCTCTCTTAATAGATAACAATCCCACCAACTATAAGTAGGTGATGTACAACAAACCGATGTAGTTTCCACGTCCGTTCAATACTTGCCAAGGTAAAGAAAGAATCTACCAATCTGGATCCACCAATCAATCAAGTCTTATTTTTTCAGAATAGTGAAATAGGAAAAAATCCAACTTTAATGGTTCAATCCTCTCCTACACTGGCTACATAGTTATTGAGTTTTAATCTCACTCAATTTGATGCTCGATACTACTTCCAAAACTCAATATGCTCATGCAACTTAAACAAATTAGTTCAATCAAAAATTTCGACTAGTCTCATTGGACTCCCATCGAAACTCAATTTCATCTCAATCATTATGCTCTTTCAAATCAACTTAATCCAATCCAATCATTGAGATAAAAAATCAACTCTTTTAAACGTCTTTAAAACATGCAATTTCGACTCAAAATAATGCATACCAAAATCAAGATCAAAACGGTTAAAATCTTAAAGACTCTTTCCATTCAACTCGAGCTCGACTCATGCTCAAATCATCTAGTTCTTTCAGAAATATATTTTTGAAAATAAATCACAACTCATTAAAACTTTATCTCAAAACTATTATTTATGCTCAAGATAGCCATGTTCAAAATAATGAATAGAATCAACTTATGTCAAAACTTGAACTCTTGTACAATCAATGCTCAAAATCAAATATAATATTTAATTAAGGTTCATGTGAATGAAGACATGAACATGCATCCACATCAAATACTCAACCCATGAACAACATCAATGTGTATTTTAAATATGTACAAGGAACCCAAAAGACAATAGATAACTCAAGAATTCAATTCAAGAAAATTAAAAACTCCAACTCAACTCAACTTGAATCAATAAAGATGAAGGGGCACGTGGATGAACTCAGTCCAATGTTGTGTTAGCCTTACATACATGACTTGAAGAACAAATCAAGGATTTGATGCCCTTACTTGAAGAACTTGAACTCTAGCCCTCCTTCTCTTTTCCATTTCTTGCTCTCAATGTTCTTGAGTGTTTTTGGAGAGAAAACTCCTTAGAAACTGATATGAGGGCGAAATTTAGCCCTAAAATATAGAGGGGAAAGGTAGGGAGAAGACCGAAAAGCCCCTCCCAAAAATTGAAAATGGGAAGAAATTTGAACTAAGGTGGAACAAGTCTGCATCACGGAGTTGTTTCCCCATAGTTCATTTTTTCCTGAAATTTTAAGTTGAAGTAAAATTTGGCCAAGTCCGTGACGCAAACTGGTCGTGCACCCTTCTAGTTAACTTGACATAACATTTTACTCTAAACTCCAAAAAATATGATCTTGGTGGCGTTGGAAACAATACTCAAAGAAATTTAATTTGACAGGCCATACACTACCCAATTTATTATATTCTAGGAGATATGGTCGTTTGAGTTGACCCTTATACGGACTCATCCAAAAACTTAGCCGATAGAAATTCCTTGGACTTGGCTCGGTGTTAGAGATCACTTATGACCCTAAACTACATCTAATACACTTAAAATACTTAGGAATTGATCCTAGATCATATATACAATTTGAAGTCTTCGAGTCCAAGCCTATACGCATATGAAAAATGGTTCAAATCTTAGCGTAGAAATATTTGAGGTGTAACATTCTAACATTTTAATGTTCTCTTAGCTATCCATTCTGGATGAACTATGCACACCTGATCCTCACCTCGATGAGATAGTAGGCATCCCTCCACGGGTTCGGTGATATACGTTCAAAAATTCAAAAAAGGTTTTAATCCTCATTCAAAATCAATAAATAAAAGTTTGTTTACTCTTGTTAAAAGAACGTTTTTATCCTTCTTCAAAAATAAAAAATAAAACTTTTGTTTTACATTATGTTTCAAGCTTTACGAATCACGCGCACTTGATTCTGATCACCTCAATGAAATACATAGTCAAACCCTATGGGTGTGGTATTTCTTAAAACAAAGGATTTTTATTTTTTATTAAACAAATTAAAAATATGTTTCTTGACTTGGTTGGTACCAACATATTTAGCAGTGTGCATTAGAAAAAATAAAAGTTTTAAAATATTTGGCATGAGAGAGGGAACCTACATTTTTGTGACCAATAGATTCTCTTTGTACCTCTTAATTATACTTACATGACACTTGAGAAATTCTCTTGCCCAAAGTTAAGGCTAAAAAAAATTCGACCTCATTGTTTTATGTGCATTATGTGGTGAGATTTAGATATAAAATTAAATGGCATGGTGTTGCGTCCAAATGCACACGCAAGTGTACGCAGTCTCAAAAGTAATATAGTGACTCTTTTTAAGAGCTGGATATCGAACCCACAGGAAACTGTAATTCGGTGTTAGTTAACTTTTTAATGAATCAAATTATTCATGTGTGTTTTCAAAGGGTTGAGTTTATTTATATCTAAATATAATTATACCAAAAATGATGTGAGAAAATGAGTTAACGATATTAGAGAAATTTTATCAATTTAAAAAAGAGTCCTAGGGTTGTAGCACTCATAGATTTCGAGTCTAACATCCTTTACTTTGGTATCCAATGGGTCTTTCAATTACTGATTTACAAGGTTGATTTTACACTTATGATCTTTCGGCCTCTAATTGCCTACTCTTGTTGACAGCTTAACTACATCGTTGAGTGGGGATAAGCATGAACCAACAAAACTGCATTAATCATATCATCCTATTTAGCAACCAAACATGGTGTATAGATATGTGTCACAGTCATTGTATACACGAATATTCTAGACAATTCTAGGAAAAACATGATCCCTATATTCTAGTGTTCTATCCCATTTTTATCTTCCGAGTTACGGGTGGACAACAAATTTGGTGTAATGGTGATCAAGAATTAAAACAATCAAAAACAGAATATAAGAGTAATCATATACAAAAACCCATTTTCAACCAAAGCAAATAAGATTTAAACCTTCATATTGTGGGTACAACCCAAGAACAAGGGGATTTAGCCACTCATAGTTTGCAACATATTTACATTATTCATTAATAACATCAAAACTTGAATTAAATTGAAAGAAAGGAAGAAAATATCATCAAAAGAAGTTCTTCCTTCGTCTTCTTCAATCCTTTTCCTGACAATCTGATCTAGTTTTTAATAAGTATGTAAAGGTGCTTTATAGCACCCAAAACACTGAATTAAAGTAGGTGCAATAAAGTCTGCGATGCGGACTTGGTTCATTTCAGTGCAATTTTTCAATCTCTATGTAGGCAGAAATTTGCACTATCCAGAACCAGGTCCACAATGCAGATCTGGCATGCACCACACTGTTGAGTCGAATAAATTCTAAGTTTTGGACTTTAATCACTGAAGCTCAAGTCCGCGATGCGGACATACTTGTTTATAGTCCATTTTCTTCAAATTTTATTCTCAACTTCTCCTTTGAGCTCCACTTTCAATTTGATCATGCTTTGAATGTCCATTATTTCTCAATTAGCCCTGAAAGTGTCTAATCATGTCTGTTGTTACAAGAATACACAAATATGAAAAAAGATGAACTAAACTCTAGTAATTTTCTCTCAACTTGACTAATGAATTATGAGTTTTATTTGCTATTGGGCACATAAATGCACCCAAGATCACCACCCCACACTTACAACTATGTTAGTTCTCGAACAAACTCCCAGTCTTATTCCTAAAGTAACAAATACATGATATATAAAGTAATTCTACCAAACCACAGTGATTGCACAATTAGCTTACATTACAAACACATGTCTAATTTTATTCAAGCAACTGACTAACCCAATACCACATAAACTCGAGAGTTGACTCTTTAATGAAACAAACGCATATGGCTTGTTAAATTAAAACTCATGTAGAATTACCATTTCTTCATTAAACATGCCCTCTCACCAAGAAAGAATTACCCATACTATCGCAGTTACATTCCTTGTCAAAAACAATGGGTATCTATACAAAATTCGCTCACTCTCTCAAATGAAATCACAAGTTGCTCAAGATAAACCATAGGCTTTCCCTTAGTGTATTAAGCAGTTTTATTAAGGCATCTAAGACTTAAGGATCACTTAGGACTTTTTCAGGTTGTAATGTGAGCTAGGAGACGGGTAGGTAGAAATCTGGACATGTGTAGTGACTTGGTTCCCAAGCGCTTTCAGCACACTACATTCATTAATCCCATGTAAGTACTTCATAACCTTATTCATACCATGGGAAACAACATAAATTGCCCCCTAAAGTTGTACCGAAAAGTCGGTTACACACTTAAACTATCATGACGACTTATTACACACCTAAATTACCTAAAAGTGAAACTATTAGACACCTGAACACATAACACCACTCTCATAGTATGTGGTGTATTACACTCGATGCGACGTCATCGCCATGTCAGAAATTATAATTTTTTCTTTTTTTCTTTTTTTTTCTTTATCAATTAAATTTTCTTTTATAAACTATATTTTATACTAATTAGCACCTAATTAATTATCAATCACCCATCCAATTTTTATTATTTCTTTTTTTTATTAATTAACATTTATTTTATTAATAATATTTTATAGTAATTAAATCGTAATTAATTATTAACTACCCATCAATTATTAACCACCCATCAAATTTTTTATATTTCTTTTCTTTTCTTTTCTTTATTTATTAACTATATTTTATACTAATTAACTCTTAATTAATTATTAACCACCCATCTGACCCCCCCAAACCCCAATTGTCTTTTCCACCAAAATAGGAAGACGAATTCTTCTTCTTCTTAATGAATTTAGAAAGAAAAAAATCAAGATTAAAAATGGAGAATAAATAAAGGTGGTTGTAAAGAAGAATAGGGTATGTGGGTGTAAAAAAGAAAGGATGTGGGGGTGGGGTGATTTTGTTTTTAATTTTTTTTACTTTAATGGATTTTGAAAGAAAAAATCAAGATTCAAAATGGGAGTAAATAGAGGTGGGTGTGAAGAAGAAGATGGTAGGTAGGTGTGGAGAAGAAAGGATATAGGGGTTGGGTAATTTATTTTTAATTTTTTTAAAATTGTTTTTACTTTACAGAATCTGACACGCCTTTTTTTGCCACGTCAGTTGTAGGGGGGTAATAGTTTCACTTTTAGGTAGTTTAGGTGTGTAATAGGTCTCCGTGATAGTTTAAGTGTGTAACTGACTATTCAGTACAACTTCAGGGGGGAATTTAGGCCTTTTCCCTTCTTACCACTTCGTTATTTCGTTAGTTTAACATTTTACTTCCTTTCCACAAGCTTGTCTTCCCTAACACAAAATTTATTTCAATTAATTACACTAATGGTTTTAGTCTTAGTAACCCAAGGTTGTTAACCCCCCCCCCCATTTCTCTGCTTTTTTTTTCTCTTCCAAAGCGCTTGGCTTCTTGGATAAAATTATGGTCTCAAAAAAAATAGGAAAAGGCTTCAAACTAGGATGCCAAAGAATCAAGTCAAAGGTTCAAGAGGGCTAACTATGGATTTACATTAAGGTGGGTACAACAAGTTGTTTTAAAATGAGGTTACCAAAGAATTGCCTAGATCCTTTACCTAAATTCTAAACTTCCTTTGTTTTCACTACTCATATACATGGGGCAAGTTCTAGCAACCAAGATTGATAATTTGCATAAAATTCTCATACAACGTGCAAATTGCACGGCTTTGGGGTCAGTGAACAAAAAATGCATATTTAGTTCCTCTTTTCTCCTCATGATTTGGGGGTAGTGTCTGGACAATGTTTCTTCAACAATTTTCATATCGAAGAGATAGCGAGACTCAGTGTGTCGCTTGTACCAATTTTTCCTGTTGGATGTACTACTTTTAAGCCAAATTGATAAGATTGGCCTCGAGGCATGGGTGGGGTAGGTGGTATAGAAGTTTCCCCCCTCTCTATTTTCTTTCTTCTAGGGCCTGTGTAACTACCCGAGCCTAGGGCCTAGACATGACAAGGCGAATGAGACACCCGGAGGTGCCTCACCCAAGCCTCTTAGCATTTATTAAGCATTTCATTGGTAATGGCATACAATAACAAGTGGAAAGTAAATAAATAAAAAGGGAATTGGGACTAAGGAAAATATCGTGGAACAATAGTCCTTAGCAACTTCAAAACATTTTCCATTTATGTCCCTAGATACCTCTACTAATAGACTTGGCGGAGGCTAAGACATGTCCCTAGCTCACCCTAAAAACTAAGTGTCAAGAAATGTCTTCATAAAAGTTTTAATGTTTTACAAAACATTAGCTTAGAATATAAAGAAGGGTATTCCCAAAACATGGGAACTCACCACAAGTAACCTTTAACTAACCTGAGCTAGCCACGTGGGGGAGGTCGAGGAAAGAGTCGGTCCTTACATGGTGATATCATGTCAGAAAAAGTATGCGTTAGTACTTTGAATGTACTAAGTATGTGAGTATGCTACGAAATGAAGAACATAAGAGGAACATGAATAAGCAATGTGCATAATGAGTGCATGCATTAAATATCATCATAAGAAACCTTAAAACATTCATTTTATGGGAAGTGACCTTACCCGACATTTATGACTATGCAAGCTATTACATGGAATCCAACATAACCCCCTATGTTGGCACAGGGAGACTACTTGCCGGTAGAACTCCATTCAGTCTACATTCAATTATTTAACATTTGATGGCTACAAAGGCCTAGCCTATAAGGGCTCCTATGGTGGCACATAATTAATGCTACATGAGACTTTACTTAAGGATCCCTTTGGTCGAATCCCCATCTACATACTACATTTGGTGCTAAGTCAAATCCCACGGAATAGTATAATACTTCAAAATAGTCATATCATATAGCTTGAGAATTCAAATATCACACTCGGTAGAATAGCTCATTAAAATCTTTGGTTTATAATATAATCATGGCTGCCATGCCCTATATACCATCCTACTAATGAATCTTGATTTATAAGAAAATTAGGTCTATAATCAGTGATGGTATTCTGGGTACCATGCTAATCGGGCCTATCTTTTTAAAAAATGTTCAAAAGCATTGACGGCCTATAGGGATGTCATACATGTCATATCATAACCTTAAACATTTAATTTGATTCAATGTGAGAATTGTTCTTTCACATTAAAATCTTACTTTGGCTAAGAAGCCCTTTCATCAATCAATCATTTCATAAAGACTCCACTTCATAAACATTTACTTCATGACATTCATTGGAGTAAAACTTCATTTCAACTTTACTTTATCATATGAAACTAGGTGGGTTCATTTCATAAAGACCTTCAAATACATTTAAATAATACTTGTATGCATGAGAGTGATATGAATGCATCAAATCAAATATCTTAAAAATAACTCACCATGTGCACTTTAAAACTACCTTTCAAACCTTCATATAAGAACCTTGATTTACCATCCATTTCATGTAAATAAGAATCAACATAAGTCAATATAAGTAAATAAACTTCAAATATTCAAGAATCTATACATTTGGAATCGTTGTATGAAAACCCATAAAAACTCATCACTTGAAATTGAGAGTCAATATACATATATATCAATAAGAGTAAATAAACTTAAAATATACCATAATCTATGCATTTGAAACCATCATGTAAAATCCAATAAGATTTCATCATTTAAAATTTAACTACTAAGTTGAGAAAATATTTGGGCTCCATGGGTAGAAGAACCCATGGATAAAAACCCGCATACCTTAGAGTGAAACTTTAAGAAAATTTGATTGTTGGTCTTCAATGAGGAGCCTTGAATACTTTGAGTTTGATAGAAAAATTAGAGGGGCTGATTTGAGAGAGAGGAAGATGAAGTTTAGGGTTTTAGGGAGGTGAAAGACTGAAAAAAGAAATGACCCAAAATGCGTCCAAGTTCATATATATTTTATAAGTTAATTTTCCCAAGATGCCCCTACCAAAATCTGGAAACCTGGCCAAGTCTACATTAGTTCCACGACGCAGACTTGTCGCAGACCTCACTGGTCGACTGGACACAACTTTCTGGCCAAGTTCGCGTTAGGTCTGTGACGCGGACTTGTCGCGGACCTCTCTGGTCAACTGGCATAACTTTTTACTTCGAACTTCAAAAATTGCAATCTGGTGGCATTAGAAAGAAAACTCAAAGATCTTTAATTTGATAGGTCATGGGCCACCCAATTCATTATATTTTAGGAGATATGGTCATTTGAAGTTGACTCTACTACGGTCTTATACGATAACTTAGTCGATAGAAATTCTTTGGGCTTGACTTGATTTTAGAGATCCTTTATGATCCTAAATCACATCTAATACTCTTCAAATACTTAAGAATTGATCCTAACTCATATATACAATTAAAACTCGATGAGTTCGACCCTATACGCCTAAAATACTGGTTCGAGTCTTGGCATAGAAATTTTCGAGATGTTACAGCCTGTTGGTTCCTTTCCTGGTCTTCGGCTAGATGACATCTTTGCTGCAAATAAGTCATCCAAAAATAACATATAAGAACCTAAATGTGCATTCAAACTTTAAGACCGTACCCTACACTTAAGCATTTCATTAGCAGGCAAGTGATATTAAGGTACTTAGACTTCCCTTTATTTGAATACTTTGTGCATACATGCTAACAAACCAACCCACATTTCAAATAATCAACATGGTGACTCCAATAATATACTAATTCAAAGTAGCCTCTAGTAATCTAGCATATCCTCAACAAGAAACCTACATGATTCAATACCACAAGTCATTTCAACCCAAACTTTTAGACACTACTACATCATCCCACCCTGAACTCACCAGGTAAACTCAAGATTAACACAACATAGCATTCTAGTTCAAGCAGAAATTTACATACATGATCACCACTACTACAAGAATGTTTTCAACCCAAGATTTGAAACAATAGAATATTCACCCCTCCCTATTTCCACAAATCAAACCAACTTCAACACAATATTTTATGCATGTTTACTCAAGAATTTAACATACATTATCCATAACAACCACAACATCTATTTTAATCATCAAAATTAGGGTTAGATTTCAAGAACTTAACCCTTAACCTATTAACCACAACAAGCAATTTCTAAGAAATTTTATACACCTATAAGCATTTCAATCTATGAACAATGAAAATCAATTATATTGAGTCAAAACTTAAGCTCAAGAACTTACTCATGTAAGATTTCAACCATTTATATCATAAAAGTAGTTCAAGAATACATACCTTGTTGGTGTGAAGTAGAAACTCAATTTTTTTTGCTTGAATTTTATTTGTACATCATGGATTTTCCTTAGAAGAAAAGAGGTGTTGAGAGTAGAAGAGAGAAAAATGGTTCAATTTGAAGAAAAACTGAAGTTGAAAGGGTCATTTTCGGTGTTTCAAACTGATTTAGTTGGGTTCACCCATTAAAAATGGGTTAAGCACGTCTTTTTAAATGACATATCTCAAAAAATATACCAGGTCCGCGATGCGGACTTGTCGCGGACCTTACTATTTAGCGTTCCAAAATTCTAAACAACAGTTTGTACTAAAATAAGCCAGGTACGCGATGGGACCTGGTGTGGACTTTAATTGGAACTTATTTTCACCAAAAATATTTGAAAACATACGTGGGGAAAATTTGAACTAAGATGGAATAGGTCTGCGATGCGGACTTGTCGCGGACCTTACCGTTCTGCCTTTGTCCAAATTTTTTTTCTTTTATTTTATACACTAACTTATACACTAAAATAAAATGAAATCCATTATAACCTCTAATTAAAAATATTTTACAATACCTCACAGGTTGCCTCTCGCATAGCGCCTTATTTAAAGTCGCGGCATGACTCAGTTGTAGCTTCATTCATTCTCGAGATCAATTCTTCCTTCCTCACAATTGACATCTTATCTAAAATAGTGCTTAACACGCTGGCCATTCACCACGAATATGGTCGATTTCATATAATTCCATACTTCTACGGCTCCATATGCCGACATTCGCACTACCTCAAATGGTCCACTCCATTTTGATCGAAGCTTACCTAGAAAAAGATGCAAATATGAGTTAAAAAGCAAGACTTTTTGACCTGGCTCAAAAGTTCGAGCGACTATATGCTTTTCGTGCCATCGCTTCATCTTCTCTTTATACAACTTTGCATTCGCATAAGCGTGGAGTCTAAATTCCTCCAATTCATGGAGATGATCCATATGCTTTCTACCTGCCAATTCTAGGTGTAGGTTCAAATTTTTTGATGGTCAAATATGCTTGGTGCTCCAGCTCTACTGGCAGGTGACATGCTTTTTTCGAACACCATATGGTATGGTGAAGTGCCAATTGGTTTTTTGTATGCTATCCGGTAAGCCCAGAGTGCTTTCTCTAGTTTGATTGCCCAGTTCTTCTTTGTAGAATTGATGATTTTATGAAGGATCTACTTCACCTCACGATTTGATATCTTAACCAGTCTGCTAGTTTGGGGGTGATATGTTGTGGCGACCTTATGCCTGACACCAAATTTAGCTAACAGATTCTTTATCATTTGATTTATGAAATGCTTACCTACATCCCTGATGATAGCCCTTGGAGTGCCAAACCTTGTGAAAATGTGCTTCTTGAGGAAGTGACTTACCACTTTAGAATCATTGGTTGGCAATGCAATGACCTTGATCCATTTAGAAACATAATCAACTGCCACTAGTATATACTGATTTTCATATGACGATGGAAAGGGACCCATGAAAGTAATTCTCCACACATCAAAGATCTCTACCTCTAGGATGTTATTCAACGACATCTTGTGCCTTCTTGATATTATGCCCAACCTTTGGCATTGATCACAACTCTTCACAAATCTTGCAACATCTTTAAATAAATTAGGCCAAAAGAAACCTGACTGCAATACCTTATGGGTAGTTCGTTCACCTTCATGATGTCCACTACAAGCAGATAAATGGCAACTGTGTAGAATTTGTTGAACTTCAGACTCAGGCACACATCTTCTTATCATCTGATCAATACCTTTTTTGAACAAATAAGGTTCATCCCATATATAGAACTTTGCTTCATACATTAGCCTCTTCTTTTGTTGGGAGTTTGCTCCGAGGGGAGATACTCCACTTATAATGTATTTCACAATATCTGCATACCAGGGGAGTTCTTGTACCTCCATTGCCAATAATTTCCCATCCGAAAACCTTTCCTTTATCGACTTTTTATCACCTACATGGGATTAATCCTCTAATCTTGATAGGTGGTCTGCTATTTGATTTTCCATCCTCTTCTATGTTTGATTTCAATATCAAATTATTAGAGTAGTAAGATCCATCTGATTAATCTAGGTTTCACATCCTTCTTGTTCAATAATTACCTGAGGGTTGTATGGTCAGTATAAACAATCTCTTTTGTACGTTCCAGGTAAGAAAGGAATTTATCAAACGCATAAACCAATGCCAATATTTCTTTCTCTATGATAGTGTAGTTGGCCTGAGAAGAGTCAAGAGTCTTGCTGGGTTAATATTTGGAGTGAAGAATTTTCTCCTTCCTTTGTCCTAGAACTTCTCCCACTATTGTGTCACTTGCATCGCAAATCAGCACAAAAAGGTAGCTCCCATTCAGGAGCTATCAAGATGGGGGCTTCAATCAGCTTCTTATTCAAGAGTTCAAAGGCATGCAAACATTTATCATCAAAAATAAATTTTACCTCCTTTTTTAATAAGCTGCATATGGGTCTGGTGATCTTTGAAAAATCTTTGATAAACAGTCGATAGAATCCAACATGACCTAGAAAATTGCAAACACCTTTTGCTGAAACCAGTGGTGGAAACTTCTCAATCACTTCAATTTTAGCTTTGTCTACCTTCAAACCATCATTTGAAACTTTATGCCCCAATACAATTGTCACGACCCAACCCCGTAGGCCGTGACAGGTGCCCGAACCGGACACACACGCATACCCCTGCAACCTATACATAACCTGTCTCCTGTTTATACCCAAAATGCATCAATATATACGAAAACATACAAGCCGACGAGGCTGTAGTACTATATATAGGGTCGTTCCATAACACACATATACGCAAGCCGACAAGGCTGCCACAATACAGGGAACGCCCTAAATCACAGGTCATATCAGTACAGCTGTACATACATATATATAACTCAGATCCCACTCATATACAACTTATATACAACCTATATACGGCTCATACACCACTCATATACAGGCACAACCCACATACGTATCCACAGACCTCTAAGAGTAAGAAAACAGTAACATAAGGCGGGACAGGGCCCCTGCCGTACCCGTAACCAAACGACTATATACACCACGTTTAGTACCAAAATCAGGCTTCAGCACAATGGAGCACTTCTGGACTGCTGAGTGGAACCCCTATGCTGGCGGATCCCCAAACTGTGTACTTGTACCTGCGGGCATGAACGCAGCCCCCTGGTGAAGGGGGTCAGTACAACATATGTATTGAGTATGTAAAACATAATATAGCACAACTGAACACATATCTGAAACAGCAAAGCAGGGGATAACATATTATATGAAAACTTATACCTGCACCCTGTGAAGTATCAAAATATGCATGTTTACATTATATCGTATAAACGGCCCTATCAGGGGTCCGGTGGATACATCTTTAATATCGTCACAGCCCAGTGCCATCACCACCTTATTACCATACATCATTATATATATACACACGTATCCTGACCCTTTAGTGAGGGACTCGAGGAATAATGCAGTGAGCTGCGCATGAGAACATATCCTGGCCCGGGACTCAGGGAAAGATGGGTCACAGTATACACGAGTAGAGTAATGAGCAACTATATGCAATTTAAATCATTATCGAAGACTCAACCGTAGAAGAAAATTAAGCTATTGTCTGAGAATCAGGATTGTAATGTAATCACCTTAAATGCCCTTTAAATGCCATTAGGGGCTATACTAGTTAGTGTTTCGGGGTCCTTAGACACGTACTAAGATAATGCTAACTGCTTAAGGACTCGAGAATACATGTTTTCATATAGTCCTTACAACTAGGAGCCCGTATATTCATTAAGTCCTTAGTATAGGTAAGGCTCAAGGAAAGTAGCTTAACTGTTATAAAAGTTCATTACCCAGAAGTGAATAAAAGACACTTAGAAATGGAATTACTTCAGAGATCACATCATTGTTTACTTACCTCTACGACATGCCAAAAGAAGAGAAAGAATAGGCTTTACCTACCTCTTATGGATTCCCCGTAATCTTGTCCACGTCGTTGTCCTCAAAACCTATTTAATACGTAAGTAAGGAAAGTATTAACAACCTTAGAATTTTCAGCAACTTAGACTACCTACGAGTATTCATCGAGCTCGTCCCCTCGTTCGCATCCTCGACTAGTTCCTTAACCAGTTAAGAAGTTAACGAAAATCGGACAGCACCTCCCCTATAATGTGCCCTATCCGAATACACAACCATGTCCTTAGCACCTGAATCTAACCAACAATACAACCAGAAGCCCAAAAATATACATATTACGACAACATTACACAATATAAACCCTCAACAATTCACTCGAAACTAAGATACCAAAACTAGAGTTTTTAATCTTCCTTTCGCGAATTCTTTAATTGCAAAGCGGAGGGTCGTGTGGATGCAAACAGAAGCCACCCACGCCCTTAGAAACACACATTACATCACCCTAACAACTCATCACACGACCAGCAGTCACATACCACAAGCACGAGGCATTATTCGATTACAATTAAATATAGCGATTCCAATTTCGCTTATTTCGAACGTCAAACTTTTGAAGCCTTTTCCCCAACTTCCAGCAGCTCCTAAGGTGTATAATACACTCTAATTTAACATCATAAACTTCAAATTATATGGGAAAAACTTACCTTTCCCGAAATTGGCTAAAACTAGCCGAAATTGTGCCTCGGAACTTCTTCAACGTGCTGAAATTGAGCGGGCTGCTTGTGGTACTTCCTCGCTGTCCCAAATTGAATTTTTAGGTTATAAAACACCAATATACAACTTAGGGACACGTCAAATAATTAATTCACGGAACGAAACCCGGAAGCTTACCCAACAAGGGTCAAATCCGTAGCCCTCTCTCCTGCCCCTTTTCACGTTTTCTCCCCTTTTTTCCTTCCAAATTTCAGTTGCAATGCTGTAGTTTTAGTTCCATGAACGTCTTAAAACAAATATATACGTATCCACGTACTTAATATACACCGTATATAATTAATTCACGGAAGAAAGTTGAGAAACTCACCTTTAATCTTCAAGAACCAAGGCTGCCTCTCTTTTCTCTCTTCTCACGTTTTTTTCTCTAAGTATAGCTGCTGTTTTAGATAAATTAACAACTGAAGTATTATATATTCATATATATATGAGGTGACACGTGTCATCCCCTAAGGGTGACACGTGTCAGGCCCTCATTGGGCCACCTCAACCATGCGACCAATGGGGTGCTGCCACGTGGCAGCGGGGTCCACCTCCCCCAAGCAGGTGGGTCACCTGCTTGCTTAGGGCTGCCACGTGTCACCCTCCTATTGTCTGCCCCGCAAATTTTTTTCTCTTCCTCGTGGGTTCGTAATCTCGTCTTAGTTTAAGAGCCTATGTCATTCATGCTATGAAAGCTTGGTATGTACTCAAATAGCTTTAGGTAAGTAAAACTTCTAAGTTAGAGGCGTACGTAAGCATATCAAGTCCTACGACTCATCGCTTGGCCTCCAACTTCCTCTGACTTCTCTTGACCTTATCTCCAATCTTCCCTACTGTGGGGTGTCACACTCTCCCTCCTTGGAGTTGTTTAATAGCGTCGTAACTTAGGCGGCTTACATGATAGCTTCTAAGTAACTGTAGGAACCTTTCGAGTTCAAGAATGTGGGGTGTAACATCCTTCCCTCCTTTAGAACATTCGTCCCCGAATGTTGAATAAAACTTCTCTTAAGACTTTATGCCAATTATAGAGAGGTTCCCTTCTACTATGATAACATACATTTTTATCTAAATAACTAATATACCAGTTCTACGAGTTGGGGTTACCTGTAGATGTCGAGAACAAGTACGGATATTTGTTTTTCATGTCCTCTTCAGCTTCCCAGGTCATTTCTTCCCGATTTCTATTTCGCCACAACACCTTGACAGAAGCTACGTCCTTAGTCCGTAGTCTTCTGATTTGCCGATCCAGGATGGCGATAGGTTGCTCTTCATAGGCTAACTCCTCTATGACCTGGATATCATCTACGGGATGTACCCGGGATGGATCACCCACACATTTACATAGCATTGACACGTGAAAGACTGGATGTACAGCTTCTAGATCCATTGGTAAGTTTAGTTCGTACGACACTTTGCCTATTCGGCGAAGAATCAGGTAAGGGCCAATGTATCTCAGACTTAGCTTCCCTTTCTTGCCGAACCTCATTACCCTTTTCGTAGGCAATACTTTTAAGAAACCCAATCACCTACTTGAAATTCCAAGGGTCAACGTCGATTATCTGCATATGATTTTTGTCGACTCTGGGCTGCTAATAATCTTTCCCGAATAAGCTTTATTTTATTTACCACCTGTTGGACCATATCTGGTCCTATTAGTTGTGTTTCTCCAACCTCAAACCAACCGATAGGCGACCTGCACTTCCTGCCGTATAAAGCCTCATACGGCGCCATCTGGATGCTAGAGTGATAACTGTTATTGTAGGCAAACTCAATAAGTGGTACATGATCATCCCAACTACCTTTGAAGTCAATTATGCAGGCCCGCAACATATCCTCTAACGTTTGAATCGTACGCTCCGCTTGCCCATCAGTTTGAGGATGAAATGCTGTACTAAGGCTTACCTGTATCCCCAAGCCTTCCTGGAATGACTTCCAAAAATGGGCTGTAAACTGAGCTCCTCTGTCTGAAATAATAGATGTGGGAACTCCATAAAGTCGTACTATTTCCTTAATGTACAACTTTGCATAGTGCTCGGCTGAGTAAGTGGTCCGGACTGGAAGGAAGTGGGCTGATTTTGTCAGCCTATCCACGATAACCCATATGGAATCCTATTTTCGAAAAGTCCGAGGCAAACCTGTAATGAAGTCCATATTAATCGCTTCCCATTTCCAAGTTGGAATCTCCATCTCCTGTAGTAGCCCACCCGATTTCTGATGTTCAACTTTAACTTGTTGGCAGTTTGGGCATTGGGCTACGAACTCTGCTATATCCCTTTTCATACCTTCCCACCAATACAGACATCTGAGGTCGTGATACATCTTGGTTGACCCCGGATGAATAGAATAGCGAGCATAATGTGCCTTTCCCAGTACTTGCTGTCGTAATCCTACAACCTCCGGTACACAGACTCTGCCTTGGTATCGTAATATCCTACCGGCCGTAAGGTCAAATGGAGTCTTTTCCTTTCGTAGAATTTCATCTCTATACTTCTTTAGAACAAGGTCCTGGTATTGACATTGCTTTAATTCCTCCATGATGGAGGATTCAGCAATTCCTCGAACAGAAACCCCGTCATCACCCGAATCAACTAAGCGGACTCCAAGACTGGCAAGCTGGCAGATCTCATGGATCATTTCCTTCTGTCCCGGTCATACCTCTGTTAAGCTACCCATTGATTTACGGCTGAGTGCATCCGCCACCACATTCGCTTTCCCAGGGTGGTATAAGATGTCGACATCATAATCTTTCAGCAATTCCAACCACCTTCTCTACCGTAAGTTTAATTCCTTCTGTTTGAAGATATACTGGAGGCTTTTGTGATCTGTATAGATATCCACATGTACACCATATAAATATTGCCTCCATATTTTCAAGGCATGAATCACCGCTGCTAATTCCAAGTCATGAGTTGGATAATTCTTTTCATGTTTCTTGAGCTGCCGGGAGGCATAAGCTATAACTTTACCCTGTTGCATCAACACACATCCAAGTCCGATACCGGAAGCATCACAATAAATAACAAGACCATTGGGTCCTTCGGGAAGGGTTAGACCAGGAGCCGTAGTCAATTTTTCTTTTAACAACTGAAAGCTCCGTTCACAAACATCAGTCCACTGGAACTTAGCCGCCTTTTGAGTCAGCCTTGTTAAAGGCGCCGAAATGGAAGCAAACCCTTCTACGAACCTTCTGTAATATCTTGCTAACCCCAAAAAGCTACGTACCTCCGTAGGAGTTGTAGGTCTTGGCCATGCCTTCACGGCCTCAATCTTCTGTGTATCTACGCGAATACCATTGATCCCAATAATATGCCCCAGAAAAGCCACTGAAGTTAACCAAAATTCACATTTAGAAAATTTAGCGTATAATTTCTAGTGTTGGAGTATTCCAGTACTGCCCGCAAATGATCAGCATGTTCCTTTTCTGATCGTGAATAGACCAAAATATCATCAATAAATACGATCACGAACAAATCTAGAAATGGTTTGAACACTCGGTTCATCAAGTCCATAAACACCGCTGGAGCATTTGTCAACCCAAAAGACATCACTTTGAACTCATAATGTCCGTATTGGGTTTTGAATGAGGTCTTTGGGATATCCGCTTCTCTTACCCGTACTTGATGGTAGCCTGACCGCAGGTCTATCTTCGAAAAGCATTTAGCACCCTGCAACTGGTCAAACAAATCATCAATCCTAGGGAGGGGATATCTGTTCTTAATTGTTACCTTGTTCAGCTGCCTATAGTCAATGCACATTCGCAGCGATCCATCTTTCTTTTTAACAAATAATACCGGCGCTCCCCATGGGGATGTACTGGGCCTAATGAAGCCTTTTTCCAACAAGTCCTTCAGTTGCTCCTTTAGCTCCTTTAATTCCGCGGGTGCCATTCTATATGGGGGAATAGAAATAGGCTGAGTATCTGGTGGCATGTCTATCGTGAACTCTATCTCCCGTTCGGGAGGAAGACTTGGAAGTTCATCTGGAAACACATCCGGATATTCATTATCCACGGGTACCGACTGAAGAGTTGGCACCTCTGCTTCCAGATCGTGCACGCGGACTAAATGATAAATACACCCCTTCCTAATCATTTTCCTTGCCTTAAGGTATGAAATAAACTTACCCTCCGGCGACGCCGTGTTTCCTGCCCACTCAACAATTGATTCACCCGGAAACTGGAACCGAACTACTTTATTTCTACAGTCTACATTGGCATGACAAGAAGCTAACCAATCCATACCCATAATAACATCAAATTCCACCAAATCCAATTCTATCAAATCAGCCAAGGTACGATGACTATATACATTAACCAGGCAATTTCTATATACTTGTTTCACCACAAGAGAGTCTCCTACTTGTATAGCCACCTCAAATGCTTCTATTAATTCAGGCTTAATCCCAATTCTATTAGCAACAAAAGGAGATATATATGATAAAGTAGAGCCGGGATCTATCAACGCATATACGTCCCGAGCAAAGATTGATAATGTACCTGTGACTACGTTTGGCGACGCTTCCTGATCTTGTCTACTAGCCAAAGCATATATACAATTAGAAGGGCCGCCAGAACTAGAAGCTCCACCACGACCTCTACCACGGCCTGCCAGTATCTGCATACCCCGCCCAATCGGGCGCATAGCCACAGAAGAAGAAGAACCCGCAACCGACCTAGTTGGCTGAGATATACCACCTGGAGTACTTTTAAACGGATATTCCCTCACAATATGGCCTTGGCGGCCACAAGAAAAACAGGCACCTGTACTTCGGCGACATTCCCCAAAATGAAGTCTATTACAATGGGGACACTGTGGTACTAGTGGTCTTGACTGTCGAGAACTCTGGTCCACCTTTGTACCTGAAGCTCTGGAGCTTTGACCAGGCCCCAAATATCTGGTGCTCTCAACTCTTCCACCTGGAAACTGTGGAGGTACACTTCGAGCTGGCTGGAAGGGGTATCTACCAAACTACTGGAATCGCTCGCTGCGAAATTCCCTGGGATAACCAACTGACTTAGCCCTCTTAGGCTGACTTCTATCAAACCATCTATCAGGCTGACACCTTCTATGTCGCTCTTCTACCCCTTGGGCATATGCTTGTACCCGGGCAATATCCATGCCTGGCTGAGAAGCCATGGCCATACAGCTATCAACCAAATAAAGGTCTAAGCCCATGATGTACAGATGCACCCTGTCTGCCATATCTGCCACAACTGTGGGGGCATACCTCGCCAATGACTCAAACTCGAGGCTATAGTCGCGAATACTCCTGGCGTTCTGCTTTAACTGCAAAAATTTATCAACCCTAGCTTGTTTCATTTCTGGAGGCAGGAAGTGGCTAAGAAGGGCTTCTACAAATTCATCCCATTCAGCTGGAGGAGCACCCTCTCCCCTCGATAACTCCTAAGACTCATGCCAGTTAGCATCCACATCACACAGCCGATAGGAGGCTAATTCCACTGACTCAGTCTCCGAGGCCCTAATGATTCACAGTGTACGCTACATCTGTCTAGTGAACTCTTGAGGGTCCTTTGCAGGTCTCGATCCGTGAAATTCTGGGGGATTGCAGGCTAGGAAGTCACGAACCCTCAAGCTATCTTGTCTATTTGCATCATCTGGGCTATGCCTCCGGGCCTGTCCTGCCATCAGTCCAGTCAGCAACTGCACTGCCTCTCGCATAACTCTGTCTTCCGCCCCCTGCTGTGGGACTGAAGGATCATGTACTGGAGATTCAGGATCTGCAGCTGCTGCTGCCCTAAACTCCTCTGAGGGTGGCGGCGTAGTAGAGCTCGCCGACTGAAGTACAATCCTCAGCATAGACTGGGCATGGGCCCTAGTAATTCTTGGGGTCTGACTAGTTTCCCCAGCTGCTGACTTGCCTTTCTGGGCAGTGGTTGCTTTCCGTGGAGGCATCACTACAAACATAAAGGTAGGTTAGTGAAGGATCATCCTAAAACATAACTCTATCGTACGATCTATGATAAGAAAGAAAGTAAAATCTTAAATGTCCTGTAGCCTCCTGTTTATAGATGTGGTGCACAACACACCGATAAACAAGCCTCTACTAGACACGGTCTGTGGACACTCCAAGGAAGAACTGCTTTGATACCACTTCTGTCACGACCCAACCCCGTAGGCCATGACGGGTGCCCGAACCGGACACATACGCGTACCCCTGCCACCTATACATAACCTGTCTCCTGTTTATACCCAAAATGCATCAATATGTATGAAAACATACAAGCCGACGAGGCTGTAGTACTATATATAGGGTCGTTCCATAACACACATATACGCAAGCCGACAAGGCTACCACAATACAGGGAATGCCCTAAATCACAGGTCATATCAGTACAGGTGTACATACATATATATAACTCAGATCCCACTCATATACAACTTATATACAACCTATATACGGCTCATACACCACTCATATACAGGCACAACCCACATACGTATCCACAAACCTCTACGAGTAAGAAAACAGTAACATAAGGCAGGACAGGGCCCCTGCCGTACCCGTAACCAAACGACTATATACACCACGTTTAGTACCAAAATCAGGCTTCAGCACAATGGAGCACTTCTGGACTGCTGAGTGGAACCCCTATGCTGGCGGATCCCCAAACTGTGTACCTGTACCTGCGGGCATGAATGCAGCCCCCTAGAGAAGGGGGTCAGTACGACATATGTATTGAGTATGTAAAACATAATATAGCACAACTGAACACATATCTGAAACAGCGAAGCAGGGGATAACATATCATATGAAAACTTATACCTGTACCCTGGGAAGTATCAAAATATGCATGTTTACATTATATCGTATAGCCGGCCCTATCAGGGGTCCGGTGGATACATCTGTAATATCGTCACAGCCCAGTGCCATCACCACCTTATTACCACACATCATCATATATATACACACGTATCCCGGCCCTCTAGTGAGGGACTCGAGGAATAATGCAGTGAGCTGTGCATGAGAACATATCCTGGCCCGGGACTCAGGGAAATATGGGTCACAGTATACATGAGTAGAGTAATGAGCAACTATATGCAATTTAAATCATTATCGAAGACTCAACCGTAGAAGAAAATTAAGCTATTGTCTGAGAATCAGGATTGTAATGTAATCACCTTAAATGCCCTTTAAATGCCATTAGGGGCTATACTAGTTAGTGTTTCGGGGTCCTTAGACACGTACTAAGATAATGCTAACTGCTTAAGGACTCGAGAATACATGTTTTCATATAGTCCTTACAACTAGGAGCCCGTATATTCATTAAGTCCTTAGTATAGGTAAGGCTCAAGGAAAGTAGCTTAACTGTTATAAAAGTTCATTACCCAGAAGTGAATAAAAGACACTTAGAAATGGAATTACTTCAGAGATCACATCATTGTTTACTTATCTCTACGACATGCCAAAAGAAGAGAAAGAATAGGCTTTACCTACCTCTTATGGATTCCCCGTAATCTTGTCCACGTCGTTGTCCTCAAAACCTATTTAATACGGAAGTAAGGCAAGTATTAACAACCTTAGAATTTTCAGCAACTTAGACTACCTACAAGTATTCATCGAGCTCGTCCCCTCGTTCGCATCCTCGACTAGTTCCTTAACCAGTTAAGAAGTTAACGAAAATCGGACAGCACCTCCCCTATAATGTGCCCTATCCGAATACACAACCATGTCCTTAGCACCTGAATCTAACCAACAATACAACCAGCAGCCCAAAAATATACATATTACGACAACATTACACAATATAAACCCTCAACAATTCACTCGAAACTAAGATACCAAAACTAGAGTTTTTAATCTTCCTTTCGCGAATTCTTTAATTGCAAAGCGGAGGGTCGTGTGGATGCAACCAGAAGCCACCCACGCCCTTAGAAACACACATTACATCACCCTAACAACTCATCACACGACCAGCAGTCACATACCACAAGCACGAGGCATTATTCGATTACAATTAAATATAGCGATTCCAATTTCGCTTATTTCGAACGTCAAACTTTTGAAGCCTTTTACCCAAATTCCAGCAGCTCCTAAGGTGTATAATACACTCTAATTTAACATAATAAACTTCAAATTATATGGGAAGAACTTACCTTTCCCGAAATTGGCTTAAACTAGCCGAAATTGTTCCTCGGAACTTCTTCAACGTGCTGAAATTGAGCGGGCTGCTTGTGGTACTTCCTCGCTGCCCCAAATTGAATTTTTAGGTTATAAAACACCAATATACAACTTAGGGACACTTCAAATAATTAATTCACGGAACGAAACCCGGAAGCTTACCCAACAAGGGTCAAATCCGTAGCCCTCTCCCCTGCTCTTTTTCACGTTTTCTCCCCTTTTTTCCTTCCAAATTTCAGTTGCAATGCTGGAGTTTTAGTTTCATGAACGTCTTAAAACAAATATATACGTATCCACGTCTTTAATATACACCGTATATAATTAATTCACGGAAGAAAGTTGAGAAACTCACCTTTAATCTTCAAGAACCAAGGCTGCCTCTCTTTTCTCTCTTCTCACGTTTTTTTCTCTAAGTATAGCTGCTGTTTTGGATAAATTAACAACTGAAGTATTATATATTCATATATATATGAGGTGACACGTGTCATCCCCTAAGGGTGACACGTGTCAGGCACTCATTGGGCCACCTCAACCATGCGGCCAATGGGGTGCTGCCACGTGGCAGCGGGGTCCACCTCCCCCAAGCAGGTGGGTCACCTGCTTGCTTAGGGCTGCCACGTGTCACCCTCCTATTGGCTGCCCCGCAAATTTTTTTCTCTTCCTCGTGGGTTCGTAATCTCGTCTTAGTTTAAGAGCCTATGTCTTTCATGCTATGAAAGCTTGGTATGTACTCAAATAGCTTTATGTAAGTAAAACTTCTAAGTTAGAGGTGTACGTAAGCAAATCAAGTCCTACGACTCATCGCTTGGCCTCCAACTTCCTCCGACTTCTCTTGACCTTATCTCCAATCTTCCCTACTGTGGGGTGTCACACTCTCCCTCCTTGGAGTTGTTTAATAGCGTCGTAACTTAGGCGGCTTACATGATAGCTTCTAAGTAACTGTAGGAACCTTTCGAGTTCAAGAATGTGGGGTGTAACAACAATACCCTCCTTTACCAAGAAATTACATTTCTCCCAGTTTAAGAAGAGATTTGTTTCTTCACACCTATATAGTACTTTCTCTAGATTTTGCAAACAAAGATCAAAAGACTCTTCAAAGAATGAAAAATCATCCATAAAAATCTATACAAACTTTTCCACCATATTATGAAATATAGCAATCATGCATCTCTGAAAAATGGCAGGCGCTTTGTAAAGACCAAATGACATATGTTTAAATGCATATGTTCCATATGGGCATGTGAACATTGTCTTTTACTGGTCCTCCAGTGCAATGGTTATCTGGTTGTAAGCCGAATACCCATCCAAGAAACAATAGTACTCTTGGCCTGCTAGTTGTCAAGCATTTGGTCAATAAATGGTACATGGTAGTGATCTTTCCTTGTGTCCTCATTTACATTTTTGTAGTCCATGCATGTATGCCAACAAGTTACTATTCTTGTGGGGATTAACTCATTCTTCTCATTAATCACTACAGTCATTCCTCCTTTCTTTGGTATACTCTAAACTAGACTTATCCACTTACTGTCAGAGATTGGATATATTATGCCTGCATCTAGCCACTTGATTATCTCTTTCTTCACCACCTATTTCATGATGGGGTTCAACCGTCGTTGAGATTTCTCACTAGCCTTATGTCCTTCTTCCATGAAAATTCTATGCATGCACAAAGCGGGGCTGATACCATAAAGATTAGCCATTTTCTATCCAATTTCTTTCTTGTGCCTTTTTAATACCTCAATTTCTGCTGTGACCTGCATCTCAGACAAAGTAGATGAAAGAATTATAGGTAAGGTGTTATTCACTGCGAGAAAAGCATACCTAAGATGTGCTGGTAGTTGTTTCAACTCTAAGTAAGAGCTTCTTCCAGAGATGGCTTGGGTGAAGGACACAATTCTCTTTTTAAAGGTTCCATTCTTTTTCCACATGCTGACATTTGGCATATCAAGCACATTAGCTAACTCTTTAGCTTCCATGTCCTCTTCAATATCTTTTCCCATCATGACTATTTCTAAAGGATCTTTTGCTAAAGTGCATTGAGCTAAGATCCTCATCAATGACAGTTATAGTATATCACTCTTGATAGACTGCAAGCAACTTTAGTGCCTGATATACATCGAACACCTACACTTTGTCATATGCTCTCATAGTCAATCTACCTGTAGCTACGTTAATAAGTGTATCGCCTATTGCTAAGAACAGATGCCCCAAGATAAAAAGAACATCTGGGTCAGGCTCAAAATCTAATACAATAAAATCAATAGGAAAGATGAGGGATCCTACTTGAACTAACACATCCTTAATAATACCATCAAGTCTAGATACAGGATCATCAGCTAACTATAACAAAATGGTGGTTGCTTTAAGTTCTACTAGACCTAGTTTCTTAAGCATAGATCTAGACATGAAGTTTATACTAGCACCTAGATCATAGAGACCTCTTGCATTACTGTACTTACCAATAGTTATCTTCATCATGAAACTACCTAGATCTTTTTGTTTAGCTGGAAGCTTAAATTTGTTCAAAATTCTTGAACTACACACTTCAGTGAGTGCCACTTTTCAAATTCAGCTAACTTTCTCTTATTGGCCACAATATCTTTGACAAACTTGGCATATTTTGGAATGCCTTGCAACACATCAATCTAAGGTAAGTTAATTTGTACTTGTTTAAGCATGTTTATGAATTTTTCAAGACATTCCTCCTCTTTCTTCTTTTTAAATTTTTATGGGAATGGGGGAGGTGGTTTTATTTCCTTGTCTTGCTCCTTCTATGGTCGGCTAGATTCACTAGCTTCACTCTCCAAAGCTTCACCTTTGCCTTCATTACCTTTTCTTTATGGCACTAGCTTAACTAATGCTCGTCCACTTCGTTTGCTCATAACATTTACTTGCTTGGGGTTTGGATCAGTGTTACCTGGTCAACCACCTTGCGGGCATGAATTTTGAACACTTGCTAACTGTCCCACCTGTTTCTCTAAATTTTTAGTAGTGATTTGGTATTGATGAATGTTTGCATCTAGCTTAGCTTGATCATTCATAAGTTTTTTAAGCATGTATTCCACACTCATATTTCCTGCACTTCTTGATTATTGGTTACTCTGGTCTTGCTGGTTATATTGCTGGACTCCTTTTTGTAGTCTATATGTACCATGGCCTTGATTGTTGTACTATTACCCACTTCCTTGTGGTTTGAATTATGTCTGACCTTGATGTTAGTTTTGCTGACTTTCGCCCCATGAGAAATTCAGATGATTTCTCCAATTTGGGTTGTAAGTATTTCCATAGTTTTGATTACCTCCCCTCTTAGATGCATTACCCACAAAATTCACCAACTCTGGATTAGCTCCACAGTATTCTACCACATGTTCACTACTGTCACACACCTCGCACCACATGTGTTGTTGCTGAACCATATTTATCGGAGCTTGCTGTTGTCCTTTTGCTAAAGTATTGCAATGCATTGTTATTATATTTTGTATTGCTGCAATCTGTGCAGTCAATGTTGTCACCGCATTAACTTCCAACATGCCTACTTGTTTTTAAACCACTGGTCTAGAATTTCCTTCGTTCCACTTATGATTTCCGTGAGATATGAAATTAAACAATGTATAGAGTTCATCATATATTTTCTCTAGTGCCCGTCCACCTGCTGTAGATTCAAGAAGATTTTTGGTGTTGGGTTCCAACCCTTCTATGAAGGTGTGGACTAACACCTCATTAGCTTGATGATGGTGAGGACAGCTATTGAGTAGAGATTTAAACATATCCCAAGATTGGTATAAATTTTCCCTAGATTTTTTATTAAAGCTTAAAATTTCAGCCCTCAAATTAGCTGTCTTCCCCAAAGGGATGAACCTGATAAGAAACTTGAGAGACAAATCATTCCATGAAGTAATTGAATTTTGTGGTTCCGACTTCAACCACCTCTTAGCTTCCCCCAACAAAGAAAAGGGAAACAATGTTAACCTCACAGAGTCAGGAGATACTCAATTACGCGTATAAGCGTCACTAATATCCAAGAAGTTTTTGGATGTGGACTTAGGGATCTTCATGATGCAAAACTGTAAATAGCCCATTACAGTGCAACAACTGCTATGTTTTAGTTCAAATCTTCCTCCAACTAGCGATTTCTGAATGCTGGAAGTGACATTCGCTGTGAGTGGGACTACCACATCACGTATTTTCCTGGCTACCATCTTCATAGGGATATCTACAGACACTTCGTTAGTATCACCCAGATTTACCTGTGGTACGAGATATAGAGTAGTGACTCTCATTTTTTATTGATGAAGAAATTTTTCAGGCTCAGCTAGCGGCTATACAATGTTCTCACTTATGTCCTGTATGTTTTTGTGAATTCTCCTGCCAGAAATAACAACTAAGATCATGATGTGAATACCAAAACAAATAATAAAGAAACTTTGCAAAGAAAACTATTGCCAAATTAAACAATATTCCTGGCAACGGCACCAAAAACTTATTGTGTCCAAACGCACACGCAAGTGTACGCTGTCTCAAAAGTAATATAGTGACCATTTTTAAGAGTCGGATATCAAACCCACAAGAAACTGTAATTATGCATTAGTTAGCTTTTCAATGAATCAAATTATTCATGCATTTTTTCAAAGGGTTGAGTTTATTTATATCTAAAAATAATTATACCAAAAACTATATGTGAAAATGAGTTAACGATATTAGAGAAATTTTATCAATTTAAAGTAGAGTCCCTGGGTTGTAGCACTCATAGATTTTCAGTCTAATATCCTTTACTTTGGTATCCAATGGGAATTTCGATTACTGATTTACAAGGTTGATTTTACAATTATGATCTTCCGACCTCTAATTGTCTACTCTTGTTGACAGCTTAACTACATTATTGAGCGGGGATAAGTATGAATCAACAAAAATGCATTAATAATATCATCCTGTTTAGCAACCAAGCATGGTGTATAGATATGTGTCACAGTCATTCTATACATGAATCATTCTAGACAATTCTAGGACAAGCATGCTCCCTATATTCTAGTGTTCTGTCCCATTTTCGTCTTCCGAGTTTCGGGTGGACAAAAAATTATTCTAATAGTGATCGAGCATTAAAAGAATCAGAACAAGAATATAAAAGTAATAATATACAAAAACCCATTTTTCAACCAAAGAAAATAAGATTTAAACCTTTATCTTGTGGCTACAACCTAAGAACAAGGGGATTTAGCCACTCATAGTTTGCAACATATTTACATAAATCATTAATAACATCAAAACTTGAATTAAATTGAAAGAAAAGAATAAAATATCACCAAAAGAAGTTCATCCTTCGTCTTCTTGAATCCTTTTCCCGAAAAGATGATCTAATTTTTAATAAAGTATATAAAGGTGCTATTTATAGCACCAAAAATGCGGAATTAAAGTAGGCGCACTAAAGTCTGCTATGCAGACTTGATTCATTTCAGTGCAATTTTTTAACAATCCAGAACCAGGTCTGCATCGCGCACCACACTGTTGAGTCGAATAAATTCCAAGTTTTGGAATTTAATCACTAAAGCTCAAGTCTGCGACGCGGACATATTTATAGAGCATTTTCTTCAATTTTTTCCCAACTTCTCCTTTGAGCTCCACTTTTAATCCAATCATGCTTTGAATGTCCATTCTTTCTCAATTAGCCCTGAAAGTGTCTAATCATGTTGGTTGGTTACAACAATACACAAATATGAAAAAAGATAAACTAAAATCTAGGAATTTGCTCTCGACTTGACTAATGAATTATGAGTTTTATTTGCTATTGGGCACATAAATGCACCCAAGATCACATGGCTCATTGATCTAGAATATGGCCCAAATATTTGTTGAGGTGAAATTTTTAGCAACACTGGACTTGGGAAAGGATTGTAGGTTTTCTTTGACCCGATTATAATTTTTAAGCCTACCAAATGTCATGTGATCCATAGAACTCTCCATTTGAGCCTAACGTTTTATTTGAATAACCATATCTTAACCTATATCATTATCAGTGTATAAATGTACCACCCCTTGATCCCTCCTCTCTGACCATACTAACAAAGATTTGAGTTGGTTGACAAAGAGGAAACAGGAAAAGTTTGAAAAAAGTCAAAAAGAAAAATTAGAAAAGAAAAACTCCAACAAAAGGAGGAAAAATCAGAAAAAAAGAGGAGAGAGTCAAAGAAAAAAGAAGCAACCAATAAACAAAGATCAAGTGCAAAAATGAAGAAACTAAATAAAGTGCATAGTGCAATGCTTAGGGAAGAAATAGTCACTTTATCCAAAATGATTATGTTACTCATTCCAAGCCTACAGTATAAGCTGATAACAAGTCCTACTTGATCCCATTTTTGGTGTTGTCACATTAGTGGCTACTTACATGAGGGCCAAACATATGATATCTCAATTTCATGCATTGAACATCTTTTTGAGTGTGAATGACTTTCAAAATGTCCTCCGATCTAAATTCTTCTATTGTTTTTTGTGAATTAGGACTTTATTTTGGTAAGGGCACTGGAAACATGATGAATAATGTTAACCCCTTATTTGATGTAAGACAAACATATCTTGTCAATACTTAAGTATGTTTGAGGTACCATTTGAAACTATAGGCATTACTTCAAAGTTGACTCCATATTTGAGTAAAAGAAGTTGAAGGTGATTCATATGCTCAATACTAATTGTTGGTACCAACTAAAGTCAAGATGAAATATTTTTCAAAAATTTTAAAAAGTAAAAGAAAAACATATTTGATAAATTCTGAACTACATTCGACCTGATTCTTGCTTTGACGAGATACATAAACAACCTTATGCTGAGGTTCGATCCAACAAAAATAATAATCCAGAAAGTCTCCATCAGAAATTGGGGCAAAAAAATAAAAAAGAGTTATTTTTTGCATAAAGAGTTGCTTCCAAAATTTGTAAGTCTTAACCCTGTTTCAAGTATTATTTTTAAGCTTTCACGCCTTCCCTTTTTTTCTAACCCTATCCAAAAGTCATGTTACAATCCAAAGAAAGACCTTATGATCAATTTTTAAGAATGAAAAGTCAAGCAAGCTTTCAGTGTTGATATCATATAATGGAAAATATCATGTCACTTGCATAAGGACTGAAAAATGAGAGAGTCGTATCTATAAAAATTCTCACGAGCACTGTAAGGTATCACTGAGTTGAGATTAAATGAAAGATGAGAGAGTCTTATTGGTAAAAATGCGCATGGTCACTGTAAGGCGACGGTGAGTGAGATACAAACAAAATGAGAGAGATTTGTTGGTGAGAACCTTTTGAGGAACCACAAGTAAAATGTGAGCCTGAATTTAGCACAAAAGTTGAATTATAGAAGTCTGACTTCAAAAGTTGAAAGTTCGACAAGAATGAAGCTTAGATTGATTGGAAAGATTAGACTATTTAATTTAAAATACATGACATGATCATTGAAAATGGCTACACCATTTCGAAGAGTCTTTTCTTTTCCTAATTTTTTATCATGACACCCCATGTTAAATATTGTTTTTTTTATTTTTGCATTGATTTTACAATTTTTCTTTGAGTCAATCTGTGTCAAATCAAGCAAGAAACAACTTCAAAATTTTCTACCAACTTTTCAATTGTACAAAATAAAGTTTGGCCAACACATCAAAGGTGACAGGATTCAATAAGGATTGATATTCAAAATAATTTATTGTAGTTGACAAGTTTGAGACTCAGTGATTGTTAAAATGAGGGAATATTATATCGAGTATGAGGTCTGATGTTTTGAAAACCCGTTAGAAAGGCCTTTAATGATAAGGGAGAACAAAATAGGTTAGCTATGCGACAAACAAGATTCACTCAAGCTGCAATCAGGGTCTAATATGGGAACAACAAAAGCGGTCATTCTCAAAGCCAAGACCACAGAACGACCATCATTTTTGAAACTCACAATTTTTTCTTTCATTGATTTTCTAAATAGGGACCATGTTGCTGACATAAAGGTTATCTTGAAGACTCAAGTTTGAAAACACGGTTGCAAAAATAAAAATAAAAACTTTGTTTTCTTTCTTTCTTTCCTTTACATACATGCGAAAATATTTTTTATTTTTCTCCTAGGATAAATAATTTCTAGTCTGAGGCATGTTTTTTTGTTTCCTAAGATAAACATTTTTTAGTCAGATATATTCATTTTTTTTCATTTTTCTCATAGAAAAAATGCTTCCTAGTCTAAGACTTTTTATTTTTTATTTTTTCTCCAAGGATAAATACTTCCTAGTGTAAGACATTTATTTTTCATTTTTCCTACGATAAATATTTCATAGTTTAAGACAGTTATTTTTCATTATCTTCTAGGATAAATACTTCCTAATCTAAGACAATTATTTTTTATTTATTTTCTCCTGGGAAAAATACTTCCTAGTTTGAGAAAATTATTTTTTTTCCCTAGGATGAACACTTCCTAGACTACTTTAATTACTTTTTATATTTCTTCTAAGATAAACACTTCCTAGTATGAGGCATTTATTTTTCATTATTTCCTAGGATAAATACTTCCTAGTTTAAGAGAATTATTTTTCATTATCTTCTAGGATAAACACTTTCTAGTCTAAGATAATTATTTTTTTATTTATTTTCTCTTGGATAAATACTTTCTAGTTTGAGTTTATTATTCAAAATTTATTGTTGCTTATACAACTCAATTTTTTAAAGTGAAAACTAGGGTAAATATTTTGTTTGTGTTATTGTTCTATGAGATTTAGTTTAGCAGGACTTTCCTAAATAATGGAGCTAGCAGGACCCTCCTACATAATTAGATTAATAGGACCCTCCTACATAATAGGATTAGTAGGACCCTCCTATATAATGAGATTTAGTTTAGCAGGATCCTCCTACATAATAGGATTAGTAGGACCCTCCTATATAATGAGATTTAGTTTAGTAGGATCCTCTTACATAGTGGGACTAGAAGGACCCTTCTACAAATGAGATTTAGATTAGCGGGACCCTCCTACATAATGGGACTAGCAGGACCCTCCTACATAATGAGATTTAGTTTAGCTGGACCCTCCTACATAATGGGATTAGAAAGACCTTCCTACATAATGGGACTAGTTGGACCTCCTACATAATGTGATTTAGTTTAGTAAGACCCTCCTGGAGAATGATATAAGAAGAATTAAGTTTAAGTGGATCTTCATGATCAATAGAACTACTTTATACAAGTCGAAATCCATCTGAAGAATGCATTGCAACAAAGCTCAAGTCATTCAGAGTCTCAATTCAAAGCTAAGCACAATCTTTTATTCATGCTCATAAAAGTTTCTTTACTATAAACTGTGGATACTGTTTTGTTCTATTGCTTTTTTTTGTTTTAATTTCAGGGATCCGCTTGCAGAATAATGTCAATCCACATTTCAAGCTCAAGATCTTATCTTGAAAGTATTCAACTTTTAAGTTAATTTTTAAATTCAGGTAACGTGAGATCACCTTTAAAACAAAGTTAATTTCCGAGATCAAGTAGCAGAATCACCTGGAGAACTAGTTAACCTTCAAGTATGTTGAGATGAAAATGTATATCTCACCACTTGAGAAGGCATGAAGACCCAATTCAAGATTCAAGAGAAGCTCTATAGATAGGATCTTGTTATAGTATTTGCTTTTAATTGTTTGTCTTTTATTTTTATGTAAAAACAGGAACCGCGAACTGGAACCTCTATGGGACCTCACTGTAACACTCCTAGAGTAATCTGGAAATTTAATCCAGTGCTGACCACGAGACCCTTCATGGGCCATATTGTCTTCATGGCTCATCGAGAGGGTCTGTGGAAAATTCCTTGGAGAAGGGGCAAAGGAGGGGAAGGGATTATAAAGGGCTCTATGGACCGTGAAACCATTCATAAACTTCACCCTAGGAACCCTAAGTTTAAGACTACCATGAGTGAGGTTCACGATCCATAATGGTCTCCACAGACTGTGAAGGGGCCCGTGAAACTTAACCCCAGAACTTTTAGGGAGGGTTCGACTTCACGAGAGCCTTTATAGCCCATAGTGTCCACCATGGACCGTGGTGGACTCCATGAAGGTCATCCCATCCTGAACTAGCTCAAGTACAGGACCACGGACACCACTACGGACTGTGGTAACTTTACCGGCCATGGTGTCTTTCCGTGAAGGGTTCCTGGCCAGTTTTAAAGAAGAACATATCATCCCTTATGTTTACAAAGTATCAGACAAACGTGGAAATGATGTTGGATCATTGTATATCACTAGCTCATAGTTGGGGGTTGTTGCATAAGAGAAACTCCCAAAGGTCTAAATGAACGGTTTGATTGTTGAGTCGCATATTACTAAGTCCATTCTCTTTAATAGTATTATTTATTTTGAACTTGCATTCCTTGTTGAGTTGAGTTGATTCCCTTCAGATGAGTTGATTGATGTTGAGTCTGTTGATCACATTCCTTTCTTTCTATTTACATACTTGTACATTTCATGTACTGACTCCATTCAGCTTGTATATGAGACCCCGGAAGTCAAAAATATGGAACCAAGGAGAAATTCCTCAACATGTCAACTGAATTCAACATTATGACTCACTCTATGATACATAGAGGATTATACGACTCGTAGAAATGAGTCATAGAGGGAGTCTCTACACCTATCTAGAAATATTCTCTAGTGAGGTCCTACTACTCACCAGAACAAGTCGCAAGGATGACTCGTACACAAAGTTCAGAAACCCTTAATTTGCAGGTTTTCATAACCTGTATGATGAGTTATTTTTATGACTCGTATTCAATTAACGAGTCATAGACATGACTCATAGGGAAGAATCATAGACCCTAAAATCAAGTCTATGCGATTACTGAAGTCTATGAGTCATAGACTTGAGAATGACTCCCAAGACCCTATTCGTAGGTCCAGAATTTAGTTTTAATGAAGGGTAATCTCATCTTTTCCAAAAGTTCGATTCAATGAATTTACACACTATTATGGCCAAATTCAAGCCTATAACTACCCATCCCTTCAAAATTCCCTCTATTCTAAATCATTCACCTAAATTCTCCTAAGGCAAGACCAAAAGAATTCTATCAAGGTTCCTCTTAAATCTTCAAGCTAGGGTTTCAAAAGCAATCAGATTCTACTTTAATTTCTAAGTAAATTCAACTAGGTATGTTGGGATTGATCTATGGGTTATTTTCACCCAAGGATTCCCAAGGTTTTCTCAAAGTTTTCTTCAATCTCAATTATTATTTAACCCTAGTTTTGATGAAATATATTAGATTGTTTAAATTTAATTTTTAGATGTTATCTATGAATATTATAAGCATGTTTTTACATAAATTGCATGATTTCAATTTGAATTATGAATGCTCATGCATTAAACTATTTCTATTATGAGTTGAAGTTCAAAGATTAGTTTATATGAATTATGATTATGAAGTTCTATGATTTCTGAAGAAAAGCTTTTGTGAATGATGTTAAGATTAATGATTTAATGATGAAAGTTATGATGATGATCAATTATGATCTAACAAAGTTATTATGGAGTGATAAGTACAATTCTTACACAATCATGTTTAAGATGGTGATAAGGAAAATTCTTACCAAGTTTATGGATTCTTAGGAATCTCTAAACTTAATCAGCTACTCCTATTATGTTTTATAAATATGGATTGATAGGTAGTTACTATCTTTCCTTATAACTTTTATGACCATGTTTAATGAATTCCATTGGGATATTGACCAAGCACTGAATGAATGTTAGGTGGGGTTCGATTCGTTAATGTAGTTAGTTACCCAAGGGAATCCTATTAGCAACCTAAAGTCCCGAACTATGTTGCCCATGTAGGTTGCCTTCATGGCTTAGCTAGTGGATCCACATACAGCTATTGAGTTAAAGTTGTTTCTCACAGTGTCTACCTTGGCAAGTAGTCTCTCTCTTCTCAATGTGGTAGTTATATCGGATTCTATATTATAGCTTGCACAGTCTTAAGGTGTCAGCTAAAGGTCCTATCCCACACAAGTTGGATGTAAAGATACAAGATTGAGTATAAAGTTTTGATGCATTGACCATAAGTTTTAATATGTTTTCAAATGCTTTTAATCCTTATTCATATTCATTATGTTGTTCTTCCATCTTATGTCATATTGTTCATGTTCCTTTACCTATTCATACATACCTCACATACTTAGTACCTTCTATGTACTAACGCATATTTTGCCTACATTGTCTCATAATGTAGGGACAAACGACACTCATGCTCCTCATATTCGTGGCTAGAGTTGCCTAGTTTTCAAAGAGTTTATGAGTCCTCATATCATTGTGGGCGTGACTTCCCTTTCATATACTATGATAATTTCTTGTTATGATTCAGGTAAGCTAGAAGCTTGTCCTAGCCCCCCATCTAGCTTAGACTTAGAGGCATGTTTAGACATTGAATTTGATATAGTCCATTTTGGATGTTGATTGGGTATTTCTGTTCTTTAGACCTACACCTTTGAGTTGTTATTCTGCTTATCTTGATTATGTTTCCTTACCTTATGTATGCGATGTATGCTTAGATGGCTTGGTTGGGATCCTTTGGGTTCCTGATCTAGGACCTAGGCTTGGATCATGAAAAACTTGGTATTAGAGCCCATGTTTTAGGAGTGTCCTAAGGAGTCTAACATGACACATTAAGTAGAGTATTGTTTATTGGTGTGGAGTGCGAAACATCCATGAATAGGAGGCTACAAAGCGTCTTAGGAAAATCTCACTTCTTTCATAATCTTTGTCGTGTGGTAGAGTGGTACTCTAAGTCTTTCCCTCTAGTGCTTGTTCTTGGTGATTTTCAGAAAATGCCTCCACAAAAATACCCCGCTCAAAGGAATATGGTTGAAGAGAAGAAACAAGTTCTGAATGATCCCTTGAATGACTAAGTCTCCAACACTGAGTTCTGAGCAGCCTTTCAAGTACTTGCTCAAGCCTTATGACTGAAGTCAATCATGAGGTGGTTTCTCTCATGAACCTAAATGTGGGTACAGTGACAAAAGGGTTCATGAATTCCATAAGGATGAATCCTTCTAAGTTTTGGGGTTTTAAGGTGGAAGAGGATCCACAAAGGTTTGTTGATAGCATTGATAATATTGTGGAGATTATGGGTGTAAGCCCGGTTGAGAGGGAAGAGTTGGCTACATATCAATTGAAGGTTGTTCATATTTGATATGATCAATGGAAAAATGAGAGGCCTAGAGAGGCGGATCCCATGACCTAAGAGGAGTTTAAATGAGTGTTTCCTGATCACTTTTCCCTATTGGAATTGAGAGAGGATAAGGTATAAGAGTTCATAAACCTCAAACAAGGAAGAATGAGTATGAGAGAGTATGCCCTCAAGTTCACCCAACTGTCGAAATATGCTCCACTCATGGTTGTCGACCCAGAAGCTCGTATGAGCAAGTTTGTTTCTGGTGTATCAGATTTTATCTCTAAGGAGTGTAAGACAGTTATGTTAATCTAGGAGATGGACATCTTTAGACCTATGTAAGACCCCAAAAGTTGGAAAGTCCTAAAATGAGGCAACAAATGATGCAATCTTAGGAAAAATGCAGATATTAACACTAGTGATGACCATGGAAGGCCATCACGGCTGTGGTGAGCACCATGGACCATAGTGAGCAACTGTGGTAGAGATTCAGAGAATCAAACCTACAAGGAAGGAACCACGATAAGGGACCATGGACCATGGTGAGAAATACAGACTGTAGTGCCTTCTGTAGTAACCCCCCCCCCAAAAGCCCTCAAGAAACATCCTAAGGCTAAGACCACAGATGACTACTACGGTCCGTATAGCTCTTCAAAGACCATGGTGTGTTCCCATGGTGGTCACTCTACAGGCCTCCTACAGTACTTGCACCACGACCATGGTTCATGGATCGTGATGCCCTCTACGGACTGTGAAGGTCTCCATGGATAAATTTTAGAGACCTTCCTTGAATACTTCCAAAAATATTTACCAACTCAAATATCACGGGAAACAACCAAGGGCTATGGTGGGCACCACAGACCGTGAAGGTCCCGCATGAAGTCTATCTGGCCAGATTTTAAAAGGGACATTTTGGTCTTCTCTTGTGTTTTAACATAAAGTGAGGTCGTTTTGAGGGTAGAATTCACCTATCTAAAAGACCCTAAGCTTTTCTACACTCATTCACTCTCACTTAAATTCTAAGACCTAAACACTAAAATCTCAAGTTCTATAAAGCCTGCATTAGGGTTTCATTCCCCAAGGTATGTGGGTCTCTCCATCTATGTGTTCTTCCATCCATGGAGCCAAACAGATTTCTCAACTTAATATTTTAAGTTAAATGGTAAAATCTTACGGGTTTCTATGTTATGATTCCAAATGCATGGTTTATTGCTTATTTAAAGTTTATTTATCAATGCTAATGTATAATGACTCTTAATTGCATAAAGTTTGATGATTTTATTAAATGTCCTTATATGAAAGAATGAAAAGGGTTTCAAGGTATTTTGGTGGGTTGTTTTAAGAAGTTTTAATTGATGCATTTCCATTTCCCTCATACATGCTAGCATTGTTTTAAATATATTTGAAGGTTGAATGAAATGAACCCACCTAGTTTCAATATTGAAATGAATTTAAATGAAAGTTTTGACTCCAAAATGAATATTTATGAAAGTAAATGTTTATAATTAAATAGAGTCTTATCAAATAAAAGAATGATTGAATGATGATGAAATGGATCCTTAGCAAAGAATGGATTCTACGTGGTAAGGAAAATTCTCATATATTTGAATCTAATGAAAGGATTTAATGATCTATTCTACCGAATGATGATTTGATGTCTAAATTTATATGAATGCTTATGTCATTATGATATTTAAATGCTTTTTCATGGGATTTGACCTAGAATCGAATGTAGCATGTAGATGGGGACTCGACCTTAGGGGTGTTTAAGTAAAGTATCATGTTACATTAACTATGTGCCACCATGGGGGCCCTTGTAGGCTATTTAAGTAAGTGGATCCACAAATAGCCCTTAAAGTTGAAGTTTAAGAAATAATTAAAGTTGACGAAGTTCTATCCGATAAGTAGTCTCCCCATGCAACGTAGGGGGTTATTATAGATTCTATGTAATAGCATACATGGTCTTAAATATCAGTTACAGTCATCTTCTCACAAAATGAATATTTCAAATGCTATATACACGATTGATTAATCACGCATTGTACTATGTTTCATATTATACAATTGTTCTAATATTTCTTAAATGCTCATGCATGTCTACGTACTTAGTATATTAAAAGCAGTAATGCATACTATTTTGCCTACATGATATCACCATGTAGGGACTGGCATTATTCCATACTCACCTTCACGTGGCTAGTTTGATCGTCGAAGGCTACTTCTTTGGTGAGTTCTGATGTTTCGAAATAATACCCCTTTTTACCTTTCTAACTTATGATTTGTATAGACGTTTGAATTCCTTTGAGTACTTATTTCCATTTATTATGAGTGTGAGCTATGACATGTCTTAGCTCCCGCCTGGTCTTTTAGTAGAGGTATGCTTGGACATAGATGTATGGTAATAAAGTTTGAATTTTGACTCTTATTACATGATATTGCCTTAGTCCCATTGTCCCTTTACTTCCAATTTTTATTAAATGTCAACAACTATGAAAAGCTAAATTAATTCTAAGAGGCTTTAGTGTGGTACCTCTGGGTGTCTCATTTACCGTGTTACATCTAGGCTCTAGTCTTGGGTCAATTTTTATATCAAAGCTCGAGGTTTTGAATTATTCTCGGTGTCCAACATACCACATCGAATAGAGTCTTGTTCATGGTTGTGAAGCGCGTTACAATTATGAATAGAAGACTATGAGATGTTTAGGAATGTTTTATCTTCTTTTAAATTCATGTCCTTCCCTAGAGTATCCTAAGACTTCCTCTAACTAACAGACCATTTTTTTGTTCTCTAGATAATGCCTTGTGGAAGAACACCTCCACCTAGAGCAAGGGTAGATGAGGAGTACCAAGCTCCTTCAGTTCCCAAAGCTCCACACTATGAGGAAGGGATAGCCCATGAGGAATTTTAGAATATCATCTCATTCTTGGCTCAAGCCGTAGAAAACCAAGGGACTCAAGGAATTTCTCCTCCTCAAGTGACAAATTCGGCTTTTAGGATTCAGGATTTCAAAATGATAAAATCGAGTTTGATGGTTCCAAAGTGGATGAGGACCCTATGGAGTTAATTAATGAGTTTTACCAAATATTGGATATCATAAGTGTGCCTCAAAATAAGAAGGCCATGCTAGTGGCCTATCAACTCAAGGGCGTGTCAAGGGTATTATACGAACAATGGGTTTTTGAGAGAGATGAAGGTATGGGGCCTATCAAATGGGAAAAGTTCAAAGGTTCCTTCCTAGACCACTTCTTTCCCTTAGATCTAAGGGAGGAAAAGATTCAAGAGTTCATCAATCTTAGCCAGGGGAGTATGCCCTCAAATTCACCAAATTGTCTAAGTATGCTCCCCTCCCTTCATAGTCTCCGACCCAAGGGTAAGGGTGAGCAAGTTTATTTCTGGCATCTCTAGTTGGTGTCTAAGGAGTGCAAGACGTCCATGTTGGTCAAAGATATGGGCATCTCCCAACTCATGATGTATGTAGAAAAAAATGAAGAAGAGAAGTTAAGGGAGAGGTTAAGAGGGTTCAATCCTCAAAGGTCTGATTATAGTGGTAGTGGAAAGGGCCAAGGTGGGAAATGATACACGGGGTAAGGCTCTACCAATACTCCTCCTCCAAGGTTCAACAAGGATAAGGGTACTAACTCAGTGGTTCCAAGAGAGAATGTTGGTTCTCAAACTATCCCTACTTGCAAGAAGTGTGGAAGGAGACATAAAGGGAAATGCTTAGCCGGCTCCAATGCATGCTTCAATTGTGGTAAACTGGGTCATCATGCTTGGGATTGTAGAGGTGGTAGTAGTGGGCCTCAAGGCCAAAGTGTTCATGGTCAACAAACTCAAGGAGGTGGCCAATGCACCAACCACTTCTATGTTTTGCATGGGAGGCAAGAGGTTGAGAAAGCACCTAATGTGGTTACCGGTATATCAAAGGTCTTTTCTTTTAATGTTTATGCATTGTTAGATCCTGGTGCAAATTTTTCATTTGTTACTCCATTCCTAGATAATAGGTTTGATGTGTTAATCAAAATATTAGTAGAGCCTTATTTAGTGTCTACCCTCATTGGTGAGTCAGTTGTTGCTAGCAATGTCTATAAGGGTTATCCCATGTCTATATTGCATAAAGTTGTTCCTTGTGATCTTATTGAGCTTGACATGGTAGATTTTGATGTTATACTTGGGATGGATTGGTTACATGTATCTTATGCCTCTATAGATTGTAGGAGTCATAGAGTCAAGTTTCAATTCCCAAATGAGTCTATTCTTGAATGGAATGGGATGATGGTCTATAGTGAAGGGAAGGTTCATTTCTTTTCTTAAGGCCTGAAATTTGGTTGCTAAGGATTATATTTACCACATTGTGAGGGTTAGGTATGTCGACTCTAAAAGTCTTTTTGAGTCAATTCCCGTAGTTAATAATTTCCCCGATGTCTTTTTTGATGACCTTCCTAGTATCCCTCTTGAAAGAAAAGTTGGATTTGGTATTGATCTCTTCTCTGATACCCAACCTATCTCTATTCTTACCTACTGAATAGCCCTGGCGGAACTAAAGGAGTTGAAGGAATAATTAAAGGACTTGCTAGAAAAAGGGTTCATAAGGCCAAGCATTTCACCATGGGGTGCTCTTATGTTGTTTATAAGAAAGAAGGATGGGTCGCTCTGGATGTGTATAGACTACCAATTATTGAACATGGTGACTATTAACAACAAGTACCCAATCCCTAGGATAGATGATTTATTTGATCAATTGCAAGGGGCAAGTCATTTCTCCAAGATCGATCTTAGGTCTGGCTATCATCAACAAAGGGTGAGGGAATATGACATTCCCATAACTATATTTCGAATGAGGTATGGTTAGTTTGAATTTATAGTGATGTCTTTTGGGTTGATCAATGTGCCGATGGTGTTTATGGACTTAATGAATAGAGTGTTCAAACCCTACCTTGATACTTTTATGGTAGTTTTCATTAAAGATATTTTGATTTATTCTCTAAGTGAGGAAGAACATAAGAATCACTTGAGGGTTATGCTTCAAACCTTGAGGGATAGACAGTTGTTTGCAAAATTTAGAAAGTGTAGAATTTTGGTTGAAAGAGGTAGTGTTTCTTGGTCACATATTGTCCGGTGATGGGATCAAGGTTGATCCCAAAAAAATGCAGGTGGTCTAGAATTGGCCTAGACCATTGTCTCCTTTGGACATTAGGAGCTTTTTGGATCTAGCCAGTTACTATAGAAGGTTCATTGAAGGATTCTCTACTATATCATCTCCTATGACGAAATTGACCCAAAAGAAGGCAAAATTCATATGGACGAATGAGTGTGAAAAGAGTTTCTAAACTTTGAAAGATCGGCTTATCTCTTCTACTATTTTGACATTACCAGAAGGATCAGAATAGTTTTTGGTGTACTGTGGTTCTTCAAAGATTGGTTTGGGCTGTGTCTTGATGCAAAATGGTAAGGTCATAGCCTATGCTTCTAGAAAATTGAAAGTGCATGAGCGTAACTACCCTACCCATAATCTTGTCGTGGTATTTGCTTTAAAGATTTGGCGGCATTATCTCTATGGGGTACAGATAGATGGGTTCACTTATTACAAAAGTCTCTAATATTTGTTCACTCAAAAGGACCTCAATCTAAGGCAAAAAAGATGGCTGGAACTCCTCAAGGACTATGACATGAGTATGTATTATCATCCGGGCAAGGCCAATGTGGATGTTGATATAGTTAGAAGAGTGTCTATGGGGAGTGTGGCCCGTGTTGATGAAGAGAAGAGAGAGTTGGCAAGGGATGTTCACTAATTAGCTAGATTAGGAGTAAACCTGAGTGGTTTCAATGATGGTGGTATGGTTGTTCATAACGGGTCTGAATCATCTTTGGCAGTGGATGTTAAGTAAAAAAGAGACCTTGACCCGATATTAGTGGAGTTGAAGAAATGGTAAAACAAAAGAAAGTAGAGGTCTTTTCATAAATAGGAGATGGAGTACTTCACTACCAAGGCTGGTTATGTGTTTCGGATGTGGATGGCCTAAGGAGTTTGATCTTAAAGGAGGCTCATAATTCTTCATACTCCATTTATCCCGGTTAGACAAAAATGTATCGAGACCTAAAGGAGATTTATTGGTGGAATGGAATGAAAAATAACATAGCAAGGTTCGTGGTTGAATGTCCGAATTGATAACAAGTTGAAGCCGAACATAAAAGGTCGGGTGGCCTAACACAAGACATTGAAATCCTAACACAGAAATAGGAAGATGTGAACATGGATTTCATAGTGGGTTTGCCTCATACTCGGAAATGTCATGATTAAATTTGGGTGATTGTTGATAGAATGACTTAGTCGACTCACTTCCTACTGGTCAAGACATCTTATAGTGCCAAATATTATGTTAAGTTGTATATTCGGGAGTTGGTGAGCTTGCATGGTGTGCCATTGTCAATTATTTAGGATCGTGGTACCCAATTCACTTCTCAAGTTTTGGAGATCATTTCAAAGGGGTCTTGGTACTAGGGTGAAGCTAAGTACCAAATTCCATCTTCAAACCGATGGGCAAACTGAACAGACAATTCTAACACTAGAAGATATGTTAAGGGCTTATGTGTTGGAATTAAGGGGAGTTAGGATCATCATCTACTTCTCATTTAGTTTGCCTACAATAATAGCTAGCACTCAAGTATTGAGATGACATTATTTGAGGCCTTGTATGGAAGATAATGTAAGTCTCCAGTTGGTTGGTTCAAAGTAGGTGAGATGACCTTTTTAGGTGCCGATTTGGTGCTTGATGCTTTATAGAAGGTGAGAGTTATTAGAGAAAAGGTTGATGAAATCTCAAAGTTTTCGAAATTCATCCTATTTTGATACTAGGAGAAACAATTTTTAGTTCAATGTGGATGATTGAATATATTTGAAGGTTTTCCCATGAAGGGTGTGGTTCGGTTTGGTAAGAGAGGAAAATTGTGCCCTAGGTATGTAGGGCCTTATAGAATTTTGAGATGGGTTGGTAAGGTTTCTTTTGAGTTGGAATTTCCATTGGAAATGCCCATGGTTCATCTGGTGTTCCATGTGTCTATGTTGAATAAATGTATAGGTGACCCTAGTTCCATTATCCCATTGGAAGTAGTGAACGTTGAATAAAACTCGACCTATGAAGAGATCCCGGTTGAAATTTTGGACCGACAAGTCAAGAGATTAAGGAACAAAGAAGTTGCATCTTTCAAAGTCCTTTGGAGGAATCAACAAGTTGAAAGTGCTACATGGGAAGCGGATGCGAATATGATGAAACATTACCCTCATCTATTTCATTCTACTCAAGCCTAAGGTACTAAGTTAATCAATCTCAAATGTTTAAGACTCATATGTTTCTGTTTTCCTAAGTCTTCATATCCATGCATGTTCATGAAGTTGAATTTTAAAGTCTTGTTTTATGCTAAGTTTAAAGATCTCATGTTTTCTGCATTTCAAGTGTCATTGCATTCATGTTGGGTTGCTAGTCCTCGTGCCGTGTTCTCTCCTATGCTAATTATTCTTATTCAAATACAAATATTCCCAAGGGTGAGATATTGTAAGAACTCAGAAGTTGGAAATTCCTAAAACGAGGTAACAAAGGATGAAATCTCAAGAAAAATGCAAAGATTGACACCAGTGATGATCATGGAAGGCCATCACGGGCTATGGTAAGCATCACAAACCATGGTGAGAAACTGTGGTGGAGACTCAGAGAATTAAACCTATAGGGAAGGGACCATGATGAGGGACCATAGACTATGGTGATCACCACGGACCGTAGTGTCCTCCGTGGTGACCCCTCCTCAAAGCCCTCAGGAAACATTCCAAGGTAAAGACCACGGATGACCACCACAGGCTATGGAGCTCTTCATGGACCATAGTGTGTTCCTATGGTGGTCACTCTGCAGGTCTCCTACAGGACCTCCACCACGGCCATGATTCACGGACCGTAATGCCCTTCATAGACCGTGAAGGTGTCCATGGAGAAATTTCAGAGACCCTTCCTGCAGACTTTCAAAAATATTTACCAAGTCAAATATCATGAGAAACTACCACGGACTGTGAAGGGCCCTCGTGAAGCCTGCCCGGCCAGATTTTAAAAGGGACACTTTGGTCTTTTCTTGTGTTTTAACATAAAGTGAGGTCATTTTTAGGGAAGAATTCACCAATGTAAAAGATGCTAAGCCTTTCTACACCAATTCACTCTCACTCAATTTCTAAGACCCAAACACTAACCTCTCAAGTTCTCTCAAGTCTTCCTCTTCATCAAGAAATCTAGGTTTCATTTCAAGAAGATCAAGTCTTCATTTCTGTAAAGCTTGCATTAGGTTTTTATTCCCCAAGGTATGTGGGTTTCTTCATCTATGGGTTTTTCCACTCATGGAGCCAAACTGATTTCTCAACTTAATATTTTAAGTTATATGGTGAAATCTTATGGGTTTATATATTATGATTCCAAATGCATGGTTTATTGCTTATTTAAAGGTTATTTATCTATCTTAATCTACAATGACTCTTAATTGCATGAAGTTTGATGATTTTATTAAAGGTTCTTATATGAAGGCATGAAAAGGGTTTCAAGGTATTCTGGTGGGTTGTTTCAAGATGTTTTAATTGATGTATCTCCCTTACCCTCAAACATGCTAGCATTGATTTAAATTTATTTTAGGTTTAATGAAATGAACCCACCTAGTTTTTTATGTTGAAATGAAGTTAAATGAAAGATTTGACTACAAAATGAAAGTGTATGAAAGCAAATGTTTATGATTAAAAGGAGTCTTATGAAATGAAAGTATGATTGAATGATGATGAAAGGGCTTATTAGCCAAAGAATGGATTTTGTGTGATAAGGACAATTCTCACATATTTGAATGAAATGAAAGGATTTAAATGAGCTACTCTAAAGAATGATGATTTAATGTCTAAAGTTATATGAATGCTTATGCCATTATGATATTTAAATGTTATTCCGTGGGATTTTACCTAGCACCAAATATAACATGTAGATGGGGACTCAACCTAAGGGGTACTTAAGTAAAGTCACATGTTACATTAACTATGTGCCATCATAGGGGCCCTTATAGGATATTTAGGCTAGTGGATCCACAAATAGCGCTTAAAGTTAGAGTAAATAAATGATTAAAGTAGATGCAGTTCTACCTGGCATGTAGTCTCCCTGTTCCAATGTAGGGGTTATGTTGGATTTTATGTAATAACCTGCATGGTCTAAATATTGGTTATGGTCATCTTCCCTTAAAATATTATGTACACAATATAATACTCATGCATTGTACTATGTTTCATATTATACAAATGTTCTAATGTTTCTTAAATGCTCATGTATGCCTACATAATTAGTACATTCAAAGTACTAATACATACTTTTTTTCCTACATGATATCACCATGTAGGAACTGGCATTGCTCCACACTCACTTCCATATGGCTAGTTTGATCGTTGAAGGTTACTACTATGGTGAGTTCCTATGTTTCGGGAACAATACCTCTTTTACCTTTCTAGGTTATGATTTGTATAAACATTTGAATTGCTTTGATTACTTATTTCTATTTATTATGAGGGTGAGCTAGGGACATGTCTTAGTTTCTACCAAGTTTTTTAGTAGAGGTATGCTTGGACATAGAAGTATGATGTTAAAGTTTTACCTTTGACTCCTATTACATGTTATTCCCTTAGTCGCATTATCCCTTTACTTCCACTTGTTATTGATTGTCAATATCTATGAAAAGCTCAATGAATGCTAAAAGTGTTGGGTGAAGTACCTTCGGGTGTCTCATTCGGTGTGTCACATCTAGGCCCTAGGCTTGGGTCATAACAACTTATGACCTATGCGGAGAAAATAGAGAGTGAGATACTTAAGGAAAGAAGTGTTAGGGAGTCCAAGAGGGAAACAACCGATAGTGGTGATTCCTCTCATGCTAAGTTTAGAAGTGGGGGTGTCCTCATTTTCACCAAAGGTACTCCAGACAAGGATCTTCAAATGAAACTACTCCAAGATTTGACAAGGATAGGGTGCCCAACTCTAAGCCTTAAGTAGGTTCCCTAATTAGCCGAGTTAACCCGCATGCAGGAAGTGTGGAAAGAATCACAAGGGAGAGTGTCTATTGGGTTTGAATATGTGCTATCAATGTGGCAAGATGGGTCATAATGCTAAGGAGTTTAAGGTAAAAGATGGTCGTCTTCAAGGACAAGTTGCTAATGGAACCAAGTGCAACAAGGTGCTCAAGTGCAACAAAAAGGTGGTCAATCCAATAATTAGTTTTATGCTCTTGATGGTAGGCAAGAGGTGGAGGAGACTCTTGAGTGGTTAAGTTCCAATTTCTTAATGAGCTGGTTCTAGAATGGAAGGGTAGTAATTCCATGTTCAAAGGTCAATTCATTTCATGCTTAAAGCTCAGAAAATAATTTTCAAGTGCTGCATCTACCATCTTGTGAGGGTTAGGGATGCAAATTCCAAAGCCCCTACTCTAGAGTCAGTCCTCATTGTTAATGAGTTTCCAAATATTTTTTGTGATGATCTACTAGGTGTTCCTCTTGAAAGGGAAATTGTCTTTGGTATAGACCTTCTTCTCGATACTCAACCTATTTTGATTCCTTCTTACTGAATGGTTCTGGCAAAACTAAAAGAGTTAAAGAATCAATTGAAAGATTTGGTAGACAAAGGTTTTATTAGAATAAGTATATCCCCATGGGGTGCTCTATTGTGGTTTGTTAGAAAGAAGGATGGTTTGCTACGTATGTGTATTGACTACCAGCAATTGAACAAAGTAACTGTCAAGAATAAATACTCAATTCCGAGAATAGATGATTTGTTTGACCATTTGCAAGAGGCAAGTTATTTCTCTAAGATTGATCACTATTTCGGTTTTCACCAACTAAGGGTGAGGGAGTGTGATATCCCCAAGACGGCATTTTGAATATGATATGGCCATTATGAGTTCTTAGTTCTGCTGTTTGGTTTAAGAAATGCCCTCGCGGCATTCATGGACTTGATGAATAGGGTTTTCAAACAATATTTGGACATGTTTGTAATTATGTTTATTGATCATATTTTGGTTTACTCTTGTAATGAGAAGGAGCATGCTAATCACTTGAGAATTGCATTGCTAGTGTGAGTTTTGGTAAAAGGAGGTGGCTTTTCTTGGTCACATTGTGTCTAGTGAAGAGATTATGGTTGATCCTAATAAAATCGAGGCGGTTAAGAATTGGCCTAGATCGTTGTTCCCTTTGGATATTAGAAGTTTCTTGGGCCTAGCCAGCTATTATAGAAGATTTCTGGAAGGGTTTCTTTGATTTAATCACCATTGACTAAGTTTACTTAAAAGATAGTGAAGTTCCAATGGTCGGAAGCTTGTGAGAAGAGTTTCCAAGAGTTGAAAGATCGTCTTACTATAGCCCCTATTTTGACCTTGCTGGAATGGTCCGATGGTTTTGTTGTGTATTGTGATGCCTTAAGGGTTGGTCTTGGTTATGTGTTTATGCAACATGGTAAGGTGATATCCTATGCTTCTAGGAAACTTAAGGTGCATGAAAGAAAATATCCAACTCATGATTTGGAATTGGTGGTGGTGATATTTGTTTTGAAAATTTGGAGACACTATCTTTATGGTGTCATGTGAATGTTTTCACCGGCCATAAGGGTTTATAATATGTGGTTAAGAAAAATTACTTGAACCTTTAGCAAAGGAGATGGCTTGAATTATTGAAGGACTATGATATGAGTGTGTTGTACTATCTGGGCAAATCTAATGCAATTATCGATCCCCTTAGTTTTTCATGAATAGTGTTGCACATGTTCAGGAAGGTAAGAAGGAATTCATTAAGGATGTTCATAAAATGGCACGATTAGGTGTCCGGTTGGTTGATTCCAATGATGGAGGTATCCTTATTCAAAATGGTTTGGAATTGTCTCTTGTAGAAGATGTCAAGGCCAAGCAAGAGAGTGATTTGGTGTTGGTCAAATTAAAGAAGTCGGTTGCTGACAAAGCCATTGAGGCTTTTTCCTAAGGGGGAGATGGGGTACTTAGCTACCAAGGTTGTTTGTGTATACCTAATGTTGATGGGTTAAGAGAGTTGATATTGAACAAGTCCCATAGTTCTCAGTATTCAATTCACCCGGGATCTACCAAGATGTATCGTGATTTGAGGAAAGTGTATTGATGGAATGGTATGAAGAAAGATATAGCAGAGTTTGTGGCTAAGTGTCCAAATTGTCAACAAGTTAAAATTGAGCATCAAAAACTGAGAAGTTTAGCTCAAGATAATGAAATTCCTACTTGGAAGTGGGAAGATGTGAACATGGACTTTGTAATGGGTTTGCCTCATACTAAGAAGCAATATGATTCCATTTGGGTTGTTGTGGATCGAATGACTAAGACTTCTTATGGTGCTAAATATTATGCTAAGTTATATATTCGTGAATTGGTAAAACTTCATGGTATTCCCTTGTCCATTATATCAAACCAAGGTACTCAATTCACTTCACACTTTGGAAGTCATTTCAAAGGGGTCTTGGTACAAGGGTTAAGTTAAGTTCTGCTTTTCATCGTCAAACCAATGGTCAAGCCGAAAGAAAAATTTAAACTTTAGAGGATATGTTGAGGGCATGTGTGATTGATTTTAAAGGAAGTTGGGATGAACATTTTCCATTGATCGAGTTTTCCTACAATAATAGTTATCTCTCTAGCATCCTAATGGCTCCTTTTGAAGCATTGTAGGGGAGAAGATGTAGGTCCCCGATGGGATGGTTTGAAGTATGTGAGATGGCCTTTATTGGCCCAAATTTGGTAATAGATGCTACAGAAAAGGTGAGACTCATAAGGTAGAGGTTGAAGATGGCTCAAAGTCGTCAAAAGTTTTATTCAGATGTTATAAAGAGGGAGCTTGAATTTGAGGTGGATGATTGGGTTTATTTGAAGGTTTAACTCATGAAGGGTGTAATGCATTTTGGTAAGAAAGGGAAATTGAGTCCAAGGTACATTGGACCTTATAAAATATTGAGACGTATTGGCAAGGTGGCTTATAAGTAAGATTTTCCACTAGAGTTAGCTATGGTTCACCATGTGTTTCATGTATCTATGTTGAGAAGGTTTGTGGATGATTCAAATTCCATTGTACCATTGGAAGACATAAGTGTTGAAGAGAATTTTACTTGTGAGGATGTTTCGGTGGAAATGTTTGATCGGCAAGTGAAGAGATTAAGGAACAAAGAAGTTGTGTCCATCAAAGTATTGTGGAGAAATCAACAAGTAGAGAATGGTACTTAGGAAAGGAAGGCGGATATAAAGAAATGATACCTTTACCTTTTTCTCTCTAATCAAGCCTAAGGTAGTAAGTGTTTCTTATTCAAGTTGGTTGAATTCCTACTTATTCAGTCCTTCCTATGTTATTCATGTGCATGTATGTTGATGAAAGTTGATGTTAAGTCATGTTTTATGTTAAGTCCTGTAGACGAGTTGTAAGGACAACTCGTACACAAAGTTCAGATACCCTTAATTTGCAGGTTTTCATACCCTACAGGATGAGTCATGTTTATAACTCGTAACCAGTTGAAGAGTCATAGACACAACTCGTAGGGAAGAATCAGAGACTCTGAAATTAGGGTCTTCTCAAAAGTCTACACGACAACTCAAGTCTACGAGTTGTAGACTAGAGAATGACTCGTAAGAACCTAGTTGTAGGTCCAAAAATTTGTTATAATGAAAGGCAATCTCATCTTTTCCCAAATTTTAGTTCAATGAACCTAGAAAATATTATGGACAAGTTCAAGCCTATAACTACCCATCCCTTCAAAATTCCCTCTATTCTAAATCATTCACCTAAATTCTCCTAAGGCAAGACAAAAAGAATTCTCTCAAGGTTCTTCTCAAATCTTCAAGCTAGGGTTTCAAAAGCTATCAGATTTTTATTTAATTTTTGAGTAAATTTAACAATGTATGTGGAGATTAATCCATGAGTTCTTTTCACCCAAGGAGTCCCAAGGGTTTCTCAAAGTTTCCTTCAATTTTAATTGTTATTTAACCCTAGTTTTGATGAAATGAATTGGGTTGTTTCAACTTTATTTTTAGATGTTATCAATAAATATTATACACATTTTTGCATAGATTGCATGATTTCAAGTTGAATTATGAATTCCCATGCATTAAACTATTTCAACTATGAGTTGAAGTCCAAATATTAGTTTATATGAATTATGATTATGAAGTTCTATGATTTCCAAAGAAAACCTTTTATGAATGAGGTTAAGATTGATGATTTAATGATAAAATTCTTGATGATAATCAATTATGATCTAAGAAAGTTATTATGGTGTGATAAATACAATTCTCACACAATCATGTTTAAGATGGTGATAAGAAAAATTCTCACTAGTTTATGGATTCTTATGAATCACTAAAGTTAATGAGTTACTCTTATTATGTTTTATAAAGATGGATTGATAGGTAGTTACTATCTTTCCCTATAATGTTTATGGCCATATTTTAATAAATTCCTTTGGGATATTGACTAAGGACTGAGAGGACTTATAGGTGGGGTTCTGTCCGGTAACGTAGTTGGTTACCCAAGGGAATCCTAGTAGCAACCTAAAGTCCCAAACTACGTTTCTCACGTAGGTTGCCTTCATGTCCTAGCTAGTAGATCCACATATAGGTATTGAGATAAAGTTATTTCTCACGGAGTCTAACTTGGAAAGTATCCTCTATCTTCTTAATGTGGAAGTTATATAGGATTCCATGTTATAGTTTGCATGGTCTAAAGATGTCGGTTAAAGGTGTTATCCCACACAAGTTGGATGTAAAGATACTAGATTGACTATGAAGTTTTGATGCATTGACCATAAGTTTTAATATGTTTTCAAATGCTTTTAAGCCTTATTTATGTTCATTATGTTGGTTTTGCATCTTAAGTTATACTGTTCACGTTCCTTTACTTGTTCATGCATACCTTACATACTTAGTACCTTCTATGTACTAACACATATTTTACATACATTGTCTCATAATATAGGGACAAACGACTCTCACGCTCGTCATATTCCTGGCTAGAGTTTCCTAGAGTTGGTGAGTCCTCATATCATCAAGGATGTGACTTCCCTTTCATATTGCTACTATAATTTCTTCTCATGATTTGGGTGAGCTAGGAGCTTGACCTAAGCCCTTATCTAGCATATACTTAGAGAAATATTTACACGTTCAATTTGATGTAGTCCATTTTGGACATTGATTGGGTATTTCTACTCCTTAGAACTATCACTTTGAGTTTTTATTCCACCTATCTTGATTATTTTTACTTACATTATGTGTGTGATGTATAGTAAAATGGCTTGGTTGGGATCTATTACACCCCGTACTTTTGTACCTTGGAAGGTTCCTAAGTTATGTAAGCTTCTTAAGCTCTTAAGTTTCTTGAGAGGTTCTTAAGTTTCTTTGAGCTTCTTAAAAGTTACCATGTGCGCCGGATAATGTATAACGTGACCAAACAACTCTAAGGAACGGAGAATGTAACACCCCAGATCCTTCGCCGAATAGGAAAGGTTGCATATGAGCTAGACCTATCGGCGGATCTGGAAGCAGTACATCCAGCCTTCTATGTATCAATGCTTTGCAAGTGTATTGGTGATCTATCCCAAGTATATCCTGTAGTTGATATTCAGGTCATGGAGGAGTTATCCTACGATGAGAAACCTATCACCATCCTGGATCGGTAGATGAGAAGATTGTGGACTAAGGATGTAGCTTCTGTCAACATGCTGTGGAGAAATGAGAATCGTGAAGAGATGACCTAGAAAGCTGAAGAGGAAGTGAAACAAAAATATCCTTACATGCTGTGGAGAAATGAGAATCATGAAGAGATGACCTGGAAAGCTGAAGAGGAAGTGAAACACAAATATCCTTACCTATTCCCTATGTCTACAGGTAATTCCAACTTCTGAAACTCTTAAGGTGATAAAAGTATGTGTTGTTGCAATAGAAGGGAATTTTCCCTAAAGTCTGCATAAGATTTCGAAGAAGGTTTGTTTAACATTCGAGGACTAATGTTCTAAAGGGGGGAAGGAAGTTACACCCCGTACTATTGTACCTTGGAAGGTTCCTAAGTTACGTAAGCTTCTTAACCTCTTAATTTTCTTGAGAGGTTCTTAAGTTTCTTTGAGCTTCTTAAAGCTCTTGAGTTTCTTAAAAGTTACCATGTGCTCCGGATAATCTATAATGCGACCAAACAACTCTAAGGAAGGGAGAATGTGATACCCCATAGTAAGGAAAATTAGAAATATGGTTATAAGAATCCGGAAGAAGTTGGAGACCAAATAATGAGTCGTGGTACGTGACTTACTTGCGTAAGCTACCAACTTGGATGTCTTATGTACTTAATCTACTTGAGTGCATGTTGGTCTTGCGTAGCAAAAGTTACATAGGTTCTTAAAGTGAGATGAGATTATAAACCCACAGAAGAAGAAAAAGAAGGCGTAACACCTACTCAGAAACAAGTAGGTGATGCACCTACTTGGACTAAGTAGGTGATACACCTACTTGGAGCAAGTAGGTGATGTACCTACTTGGACCAAGTAGGTGACACACCTACTTAGGTTGGGTCCCACATGGACATGTGGCAGCCTATAAGAAGTTGCATAGTTGAAGTGGCCTAATAAGGACTTGACATATGTCAGGCAGCCCATATATGTATGTTTATGACTCTTAATTCCATTCTTCATCCAAAACTTAGGCAAAACAAAAGAAAAGAAACCCTAAACCTAGAGAGAGTAGGTACGGGTTCCCTCCAAAGTAAGGTAAGTCTTCGATTTTGCTCCATGAATTAATTAGTTAAGGTATCCTATGGTGATATAGCACTGTTTAATAATGTAAATTACTAGTTTGGGGCAGCAAGGAAGGGTAACGAGGAGTCCACTACTTTTTAGTCGCGTTAGAAAGCTTCTGAGGCATGTTTTGGACAAGGTAAGGTATTCCCTTTCATAGTAGAGTTAATAATGTTGCTATGAAGTATATTACTTGTGCTAGATGAAGTTGGAAGTAGGAAAAAGTGCATAAGTAGGCTGGACGTTGTGAACAAACGAAATTAAAGTCGTTCTAGCCGAGTTAAAGTTGTTAAGATTGTATAGTGTTGTTGCGATTGTGGTATTGTATTTGGTGATGGTTTTATGGCATGTTACAGGTCTGGAATGTGAGTCAAAAGAGGTGTGGGTGCTTCTGGTTGCAGCCACCTAACTTTTTGTTCCACATGGTTAAAGTTTTTACGGATTAACGATTGGAAACCTTATTTTGGTATCGTGATTTTGGGCGAATTGTTTGGAGTTTGTGTTGTATAATATTGAAGTAACGTACTTGTATATATGCTTCTGGTTGTCGTTGTTGGTTGACTGTGTTTATTGAAAATGAAATTGGAAGTTCGGATAGGGCAGAATATAGGGGAGATGCTGTCTGATTTTCGTTCACTTCTTAACTAACTTGTAACCAATTCGAGAAAGGTAAAAAAGTAAATGGTTCCTATGGATACTTGAATACAACTGTAGGGACTGGAGACTCAAAGGTTATAATATGAATATTATATTTATTTAAATAGGTTCAGAGGACGAAAATGTGAACGTGATTACAATAACCCATAAGAGGTATGTAAAGCTATCCTTCTCTTCTTTTGGCATGTCTTAGATGTAAGCAATGGATCATGTGAGTTTGGGGGTAAATTCATTCTTAGGTCATGAATATGACTTCAGGACTCTTGTGCACTTATGGATGTTAAGACTCTTAAAGTAGTTAAGCTCCTACTCCTTAAGTATTCTAAATGATTGGATAGTGATTGATACAAAAAGCTTTTCCTTTTAAAAAGACTCTGTGATAACCAATGCTTGGACATCTATAACATATTTCATACCATAGACACATATGTCTATGATTCCTAAGGCCCCTTTTAACATGGTCTTTAGTGACATCTAGAGGGTACATCAGGTATTTCCTACCCTGAGCTCCAAGTGATGATTCACTAGAGGACTTCATTGAGTCTCAGATAACGATTTAAATTGTGTATTGTTTCTCACTACTCTGCTCATGTATACTATAACACCTCTTTCTTTGAGTCCCGGGCCGGCTATAAATTTGTGCTTAATCTCACTGTATTGCTCACCGAGTCCCTCACTAGAGGGCCGGGTATGTATGCACATATACGATGATATGATGTGATAAGGTGATGATGATGCCGGTCCTTATAATGGTCCTACAAGTATATGAAGAATTCACCAAGTCCCTAATGGGCCAGATATAATAAATGATTTGAGCAAGCATGATTTTACGTTGTAAAGTACAGGTATAGTGGCTTTTGGAATCTCATTCTTATCTCTTGAATTTCTAACTCAAATGTGAACTTATTTATGATATGTTTGCTTCATATACTCAACACATATGTCGTACTGACCCCTCTTTTCCTTGGAGGGCTGCACTTCATGCCCTTAAGTAAAGATACAGGTTTTGGGAGTCCTCCAACGTAGGATTCCGCTCAGCCAACTTAGAAGAAGCTCCATTATATCGAAGCCTAGTTTTTGGGTACTGATCCTTAGTGTATATATTTACTTTCATTTATTCAAAGGAACGACGGGGGCCTTGTCCCGCCATATGTTATTATCACTGCTCTTAGAGGTTTGTAGACATGGGAGTGGGTTGTATATGTTTGTGTGCTCGATCCTGTCTGTCTGGCTTTTAGTTTTGACATTCCTTTTGTCATGGAAGCCTTGTTGGCTTGCGTATATGTATATAATGGGATGAACCTACATGTTACAATAGCCTTGTCGGCTAACATGTTATGTTGCCTGAATAATAAGTTGTGAGGATTAATGTAACTACTCTGAAGGCAAATGAAAGGGTATGTGTATATGGAAATATTTTGACCCATTGGGGTTCTTATATGTGTTATCACGTTGGTCATAGTCCAGTGTGACTACATCTGTTAGCTAGGTATATGGGGGTCCAGGTAGGACCCCTGTCGTGGCCCACGGGATTGGGTCATGACAAAAGTGGTATCAGGGTAGTTCGTCCTTAGAAGTATCTACAGACCGTGTCTAGTAGAGTCTTATTTATCGGTGTGTTGTGCACCACATCTATAAATAGGAGGCTATAGAACATTTAGGATATTAATTTCTTTCTTGTCCTAGATCGCGCGATAAAGTTGTTCTATTAGGATAATCCCTCCTTAACAGACTACTAGGGGTACGGTAATACCTCTAAGGGAAACTTGTTTCTGATCTCCTTTCTTATAGGTGGGTACAGGTTGAGATAAAAAATGAAGAGACCAGAACTAGACAGTAAAGGTGGTGCGGAGAAGGCCCCCAGGGTACACATGGGACCTCAGGCTCTAGGACTAAGCAGGAGGAGCCCCAGTTATTCGATTGAGACTGACCCCTCCGAAGAACCTGATTATGTTATAGAGACTTATTCCTCAGAGGGTCCAACGATAGAGTCCCCAGAGCATTTGACGACCAGGGAAGTGACTCTGGAAGCCACACCAGCTGCTCTCATGACACATCACTATGTCCGGCCGGTTTCCACAACAAGTGTCATGGCATATTCGAACCCTTTATCTTGGTCATCGGTGAACCAAGAATTACCTGTCTATTAATGACTTTCTGATTCAACCGAGGAAGACGACGAGGGACAAACAAGCAGGTGGCAACCGGATGGAGACAGCAAGTACACTTCACCTCCTAGGTCACCGGGTCAAACTAGGGACTGATCGACTACCGATATAGGAGGGTGATAGGTATAGTTTTGTTGGCTATATGGGGAAATTTGTTTGTTTTGGTTTGGTTAATATAGGAATCTCTATGTGGTTATAAACTGAGATGCTATAAACATATGTACATATTGTCCTTGTGAAGTGTTACAGTTGTGATATAGTGTGATATGGATGTATATATACGTTGGCCTCATATGGCATTGTTGGTATTTCTTGAGTGTAGGTTTGGGATAGGAAGGAATATAGAGGAAACGCTGCCAAAATTCTTTTGGGAATAGAAAGGAATGAGATACAGGTTCATCATACGGTCTGGAAGTTGATAAGAAGTACCTTATTATGATGAATTAAAGCTGTAGGGGTACCCTCCGTGTTGTTGGGAAGGGGGGCCATGTTTATTTAGAAAGTCTTAAGTTGAAAGAAAACTCTTGTTGGAGGGCAATGTGTCCAACAATTGGGTTCCACTTTTGTAGGAAAGGTACAGAACCCTCAGCCATTAGTGGTGAATAGAATAGGTTGTTCACGACTCAAGAATGAACCTAGAGGGAAACCATATGAGTTAGGCACTAAACAGTATTGTAGTACTTATTGGATCTTAATTTACTTCTGGTAGTGGTTAGAGGATGCTTTATGTTAACCTTTTATTGGTTATTAAGTGACCAAAATAACTGATGGATGGAAGACATGAACTTATGGGCTGTCCCGAATCATGTGCTTCATATATTAGATAACATATGAGAAGGATGTAGAAGGGTCGGTGATACCAAGGAATGATTTTCCCAAGGGATATAAGGGTAGCATAAAACTCTTTAGGCGCAAAAATGGACATGGACTGAAAAAACAAAGGACTACTGCTGGAAGCACTCAAGATAGACGTGATTAAGTAAGTACGAGTATCGGACAAAAAAAGGAATGGATAGCTACGAACTGAAGGTATAGTATGAAAAGGCGAGAAGATAAAACCAGTATTAAAGTAGAAGTGACATGAGACTGAGAAGAATTAGAAGTTAACCTCATGGACCCGACAAGTATAAAAGCTTATGAGATATAAAGAAAAGTATTAGGGATATGTGATTTCGCCGTGGAAAATATAAGGACCCCTCAAGGATAAGGGAGGTAGATCTGCAAAACCATTGATGCGTTGCGAGTCCATTAAGAGGAACAAGTGGTATCCATTGGGATGAAGATAGTGCTATATAAGGGCTAGAAACACGGGTCACTTGAGTACAAGTACCTCCAAATGGAGAAGTTGAAACGATTATGAGTGCTAGCTATATACTAGTGGGGAAGAAAGGAATGTGGCCTTGGATAAACTACTATATTAACTATATGACTTGAGTACAAGTACTTGGACTAGATTGGGTACTAGTTATCAAGAATTCTAAGCACCCCATGGTTGCATTAAGGGTTTCTGCAGGAGCAAAATCATATGCGTATGAATAGTTGAAAATAAGAAGAGGATGATAGGGTTACACCCTAAAGGGGGGAAGTGGACAATAGAAGTACAAGTGTGGGATGAAGTCAATTAACACTATCATAGGTTAACAGGAAAGATTAAACTTCAAATGAGATTCCATGCGGGCATGAGTTAGTAAGGGCTAAAAGGCAGAAGTAAATGAATAAAAGCTATGATATCTGAGGTCGTGCGGGGAACCATTGGCAGAGACCCAAATGGATGGATGCATACAAAAAGGAGTGGATGGAATAAGAGGTTAAGACTAAGCGATCTAAGGATCATGCAAAAGGTAGTAAGGCCATGGTTGAGAAGGTTAAGATATGGCAACAGAGTTGTTGGCCGTAGAGATGTGACATACAAATAGCAAGGAGAAAGAATAAAAAATCTCCTATGGTAGGGAATGAGAAGACCAAAGAATACCTGAAGGAAAAAAAAGATAGGAGGATAGGATAGAATAGTGTTAGCGCGAGCAAGTTCTAGTGCGAAGATAGTATGTAAAGCGAGATGGACCATAAAATGAAAAGACTGTGTATACCTCATACCGGTTGTATAAGAGTAGTATTGCAACCTACGAAAATATATATATAGCATAAGACCAAGTGGAGGAGTGCATGATGAAAATGAGTTATGATATTTTGGACATGTTACAGAGAAATACAAAGAGAAGTTAAATTAATTACCAAAAAGGACATGGTCATGGTAGAACTAAAGATCTACCCCGATACCGGTTGTAAGATAAAAGAGGAAAGGGCAAGGCGAAACGTGAAGACTAGTGAGACGATGCTAAGGTAAATCTTGGGATAAGTTGAGTGCCTTGCACATTATTGTAAGGATTGCAATGAAACGTGACATGAGGACTTCCTAGGGGGGTCACCCATCCTAGTATTACTCCCGTTCAAGTACGCTTAACTTTGAAATTCTGGTGGGATCTAGTGCGTTAGGGCTGGTATGATTGCACGAATTGGAAAAATCTGAACTAGCAGCGAAACAACGACATGAGATTATGTACCTAGAGTGTCATAAGTTAAGTTAAGGGAATTGTAAAAAGGGCTTAAGAAAAATAAGCAGGATTAGCTGATTACTAATAGATGGCGCCCTTGTATGCCACAGTTCTTCAACATAATACCAGTTAATGATAGAAAAACCACAACACGGCTATACAGGCCATTGTGTGAAGTAATTTCGACACCACTTGGCAGCCAACTCTGATGGGCAAAAAGAAGAAAACCCAAAAGATAAGGGTACCAGTTGATGTCATCTAAACAAGGCAAGAAGTAATACACGAGGTCGAAGATTCCACAATACAACCTTGGCTACAAGACTCACTTCGCACTTCATGGACAGATGATTCTAGAGGGAATATTACCTGTAGGGTAACAATATCAGCCCATACTCCTTCAATCAAAGACTACCTGCTCAGCCGAGAAAGTGTGAAATTATAGATTAACAGAATAGTGAGACTTTACGAAGTTCCCCTAGCTATTGTCTCAGACGACGGAGCCCGAGTTACAAATAACTACTGAAGATCAACCCACAAAGAGATTGGGAAGACATATAGGTTTTTGTACACCATTGTACCTTCAGACCGATGGACAGGCTAGGTTTACTAGCTAAATGCTAGAAGATATGTTGCGGGCCTATACGGTTGACTCCGAAGGTAGCTCGGACAATTGCCTACTACCTGTCAATAGTACTTAAGATATTAATTATCATTCCAGTCTCTGGATGGCCCCGTATAAGACTTTGTATGACAGAAAGTGTAGGCCGCTATTGGTTAGTCTGATGTTGGCAAAACACGATCAATAGGCCCAAATATGGACTAACAGGCTGTGGAGAGGGTAAAGCCTATTCAGGAGAGATTATTAGCTGTCCAAAGTCGATAGAAGCTATATGCAGACAATCGACGTTGATCTTTGAAATTTCTAGTGAGCGATTGGGTGTTTTTGAAGGTGTCTCCCATGAAAGGAGTAATGAAATTTATCAAGAAAGGGAAGCTCAGTCTGAGATATATGGGTCCTTACAAGATCCTTCACCAAATAGGTAAGGTTGCCTATGAGATAGACCTACCAATGGATATGGAAGCAGTACATCTAGCCTTCCATGTATCAATGCTTTGCAAGTGGATTGGTAATCCATCCCGAGTATATCCTGTAGTTGATATTCAGGTCATGGAGGAGTTATCCTACGATGAGCAATCTATCACCATCCTAGATTGGCAGATGAGAAGATTGTGGACTAAGGATGTAGCTTCCATCAACGTGTTATGGAGAAATGAGAATCGTGAAGAGATGACCTAAGAAGCTAAAGAGGAAGTGAAACACAAATATCTGTACCTATTCCCTATGTCTACAAGTAATTCCAACTTCTGAAACTCTTAAGGTGATGAAAGTATGTGTTGTTGCAATAGAAGGGAATTTTCCCTAATGTCTGCGTAAGATTTCGAAGAAGGTTTTTTTAACATTCGAGGATGAATGTTCTAAAGAGGGGAAGGATGTTACACCCCGTACTATTGTACCTTGGAAGGTTCCTAAGTTACGTAAGCTTCTTAAGCACTTAAGTTTCTTGAGTGGTTCTTAAGTTTCTTTGAGCTTCTTAAAGCTCTTGAGTTTCTTAAAAGTTACCATGTGCTCCTGATAATCTATAATGCGACCAAACAAATCTAAGGAAGGGAGAATGTGACACCCCATAGTAAGGAAAATTATAAATATGGTTATAAGAATCCGGAAGAAGTTGGAGACCAAATAATGAGTCGTGGTACTCGAATTACTTGCGTAAGCTACCAAATTGGATGTCTTATGTACTTAAGCTACTTGAGTGCATGTCGGTCTTGCATAGAAAAAGTTACATAGGTTCTTAAAATGAGATGAGATTATGAACCCACAGAAGAAGCAGAAGGAGGCGTAACACCTACTCGGAAACAAGTAGGTGATGCACCTACTTGGACTAAGTAGGTGATGCACCTACTTGGAGCAAGTAGGTGACGTACCTACTTGGACCAAGTAGGTGACACACCTACTTGGGTTGGGTCCCACATGGACATGTGGCAGCCTATGAGAAGTTGCATAGTTGAGGTAGCCCAATAAGGGCTTGACATATGTCAGGTAGCCCATATATGTATGTTTATGACTCTTAATTCCATTCTTCATCCAAAACTTAGGCAAAACAAAAGAAAAAAAACCCTAAACCTAGAGAGAGTAGCTACGAGTTCCCTCCAAAGCAAGGTAAGTCTCCGATTTTGCTCCATGAATTAATTAGTTAAGGTATCCTATGGTGATATAGCACTGTTTAATAATGTAAATTACTAGTTTGGGGCAGCAAGGAAGGGTAACGAGGAGTCCACTACTTTTCAGTCGCGTTAGAAAGCTTCCGAGGCATGTTTTGGACAAGGTAAGGTCTTTCCTTTCAAAGTAGAGTTAATAATGTTGCTATGAAGTATATTACTTGTGCTAGATGAAGTTGGAAGTAGGAAAAAGTGCATAAGTAGGCTGGACGTTGTGAACAAATGAAATTAAAGTCGTTCTAGCTGAGTTAAAGTTGTTAAGATTGTATAGTGTTTTTGCGATTGTGGTATTGTATTTGGCGATGGTTTTATGGCATGTTACAGGTCTGGAATGTGAGTCAAAAGAGGTGTGGGTGCTTCTGGTTGCAGCCACCTAACTTTCTGTTCCACATGGTTAAAGTTTTTACGGATTAATGATTGGAAACCTTATTTTGGTATCGTGATTTTGGGCGAATTGTTTGGAGTTTGTGTTGTGTAATATTGAAGTAACGTACTTGTATATATGCTTCTGGTTGTTGTTGTTGGTTGACTGTGCTTATTGAAAATGAAATTGGAAGTTCAGATAGGGCAGGTTATAGGGGAGATGCTGTCTGATTTCCGTTCACTTCTTAACTAACTTATAACCAATTCGAGAAAGGTGAACAAGTTAATGGTTCCTATGGATACTTTAATACAACTGTAGGGACTGGAGACTCAAAGGTTATTAATATGAATATTATATTTATTTAAATAGGTTTAGAGGACGAAAATGTGAACGCGATTACAATAACCCATAAGAGGTATGTAAAGCTATCTTTCTCTTCTTTTGGCATGTCTTAGATGTAAGCAATGGATCATGTGAGTGGGGGTAAATTCATTCTTAGGTCATGAATATGACTTCAAGACTCTTGTGCACTTATGGATGTTAAGACTCTTAAAGTAGTTAAGCTCTTACTCCTTAAGTATTCTATATGATTGGATAGTGATTGATACAAAAAGCTTTTCCTTTTAAAAAGGCTCTGCGATAACCAATGCTTGGACATCTATAACATATTTCATACCATAGACACATATGTCTATGATTCCTAAGGCCCCTTTTAACATGGTCTTTAGTGACATCTAGAGGGTACATTAGGTATTTCCTACCCTGAGCTCCAAGTGATGATTCACTAGAGGACTTCATTGAGTCTTAAATAACGATTTAAATTGTGTATTGTTTCTCACTACTCTGCTCATGTATACTATAACACCTCTTTCTCTGAGTCTCGGGCCGGCTATAGATTCTTGCTTAATCTCACTGCATTGCTCACTGAGTCCCTCAATAGAGGGCCGGGTATGTATGGACATATACGATGATATGATGTGATAAGGTGATGATGATGCCGGTCCTTATAATGGTCCTACAGGTATATGAAGAATTCACTGAGTCCCTAACAGGCCGAATATAATATATGATTTGAGCATGCATGATTTTACGTTGTAAAGTACAGGTACAGTGGCTTTTGGAATCTCATTCTTATCTCTTGAATTTCTAACTCAAATGTGAACTTATTTATGATATGTTTGGTTCATATACTCAACACATATGCCGTACTGACCCCTCTTTTCCTTGGAGGGCTGCGCTTCATGCCCGCAAGTAAAGATACAGGTTTTGGGAGTCCTCCAGCGTAGGATTCCGCTCAGCCAACTTGGAAGAAGCTCCATTACATCAGAGCCTAGTTTTTGAGTACTGATCCTTGGTGTATATATTTTCTTTCCTTTATTCAAAGGTACTGCAGGGGTCTTGTCCCGCCATATGTTATCGTCACTGCTCTTAGAGGTTTGTAGATATGGGAGTGGGTTGTATATGTGTGTGTGCTTGATCCTGTCTGTCTGTCTTCTGGTTGGGACATTCCCTTAGTCATGGAAGCCTTGTCGGCTTGCGTATATGTATATAACGGGACGACCCCACATGTTATGATAGCCTCGTCGTCTTACATATTATGTTGCGTGAATGATAAGTTACGAGGATTAATATAACTTTTTAGAAGGCAAATGAAAGGCTATATGTATATGGAAATGTTGTGACCCATTGGGGTTCTTATATGTGTTATCATATTGGTCGTAGTCCGGTAGGACCACAATCATGGCCTATGGGGTTGGGTTGTGATAGGATCCTTCGGGTTGCTGATCGCCGTGTCATGTCTAGGACCTAGGCTTGGGTTATGACACTGTATAATTTTATGACGTAGATACAACTGCTAAAGATCATCAATAGGTGCTCCGTGGAAGATCTATTTCCTTTATATATAGTGGTGAGACCTCTTTGCTTCCAAAAGGATCATATTTATTCATTTATTTCTTTAAGTATTATCTCTTTTCCTTTTTGAGGTAGTCGTGGACTTCTCTCAGCACCTTCTTGACAGTTGACAGAGGCTTCCTAGACTTAAATTGAGTAGGTTGGAGTAGTTCTCTCTTTGAGTTTGTTGTTGAGAAAAACCTTTATGATAGCGGGCTGACATTTTTTTAGGATTGTGTATTTAAATTACTCCTTCTTTGAGAGTTGAGTTGATAGCCTGACTAAGAACTTATTTTGTCTATTCTGTGTCTTCTTTTGATTAGTTTGAATGAGTGGATGGACCAAGTGGTACGCTTGGGGACAACAATGGTCTTCGAGTGCTGGCCATGCCTAGGGTACCCTCTCGGGGCATGACAAACTTAGTATCAAATTTCAGAGTTCAAAAGTCCTAGGGAGTCTATGAAGCCATATCTAGTAGATTCTTGCTTATAGGTATGTCGTGCACCACACGTATAATCAAGAGGCTATAGGACATTAGGAATTAATATACTTTTTCACATTCTGAGTTCGTGCAAAAGAGTTTAACTCTAAAATCTTTCTCCCTAATTCATACGTTTATGTGTTTCCAGATAATGCCTCTGCAACATATCGTCAGTCAGAGAAACGCCACCATCACTAAGATTCTAAAGTATTGGATGCCTGCACCTTTTGGAGTGAGGACTAGGGGTCGACCTATCCATTCTATGGAGGAAACCCAATTGCCTACAACTTAGCCCACTCCTACTTCAGAGGATGATTTCAAAAGAGCTATTGTCATGCTCACTCAGTTGGTAGAAGCTCAAAGGGGTAACCAGAGTGCATCATCTCCCATCTCTAGCTCTTAAAAGTCATCAACTTTTGTAAGGATCCAAGATTTCTTGAGGATGAACCCACCGATCTTCATAGGGTCTATGGTTGAAGAGAATCCCCAGAACTTTATTGATGAGATATAGAAGATACTGAAAGCAATGCATGCTACTAAGGTTGAGGGAGTTGAGTTGGTTTCCTATCAGCTCAAGGATGTTCCTAATGTTTGGTATAACCATTAGGAGGAGATTCATGGTGAAAATGTTGAGCCTGCTATTTGGGATGAGTTCGCGGGAGAATTCCTTGATCACTTTTTTCCAATAGAATTGAGGGAAGAGAAACTTGAAGAGTTCATGAATTTGAAATAAGAGGGGCTGACCGTGAAGGAGTACATCCCTAAGTTCATCCAGTTATCTAGATATTCTCTAAATATTGTTCTATATATGAGGTCTAAGAAGAGGACATTTGTCTCCAGATTGGGCTGACATGTGAAGATGGAGTGCAACGCATTATTGTTGATTTCTAGCATAGATATTTCTAGATTGATGGTGTATGCTCAGCAGGTTGAGAATTATAAGTAGAAAGACAAAGAAGAGCACCTGAGTAAGAAGGCTAAATCAACTGGTCATGAGAATGAGCAGAAGGAAGGTAAGGGCAATAGGACCTTCTTTAAGAAGAGGTCTTCTAGCTATGTACAGTCATCGGTGAGCGTACCTACGCTCAATAAAAAGTATGAGCTGAACGCATAGAGTGATACACCCAAATTACACCTCCCTAAAAAAGTATAAAGCAGTCGTTGATCAAATATAGAACCTAATAGAGGTTAGGGTCAATCCCACGAGGAATATAGTTTAGACTTAAGTTAATCATTTATTATTTGTATTTGCAATCAAATTATCTCCATAAAGAAAGGGAAGAGGGGTTTTACAGTAAAAGTAATTAACAAATCAATTAGCAAGTATTAAGTAACAAAGCAACAGTTAATGTGGTTTTAAGTCGATATGAAATGAAACTAGGGTGTACGTGTTCCCTATGAATCCTTAATTATGTAGATGTTTTTTATTAGTAATTCTTTTCTAGCATGTTACATGTAGAATCGGTAAGTTAAGTTCATCTAAGTCCTTGATCTGGCAAATAGGCAAATTTCACTATGTAACTTAATCCGTCTACGAGTGTATGTTTTACTAACCCTTACCATTGATCCCAGATATTTCTATCCTTGATCCATTCAAGATAATTAGATGAGGATAATTAGCCCCAAATTTGATTGTTTAATCTTTTTTCCCATCTGTTACCTCCTTGATCCGGCAAGTAAGGGTAAGGAGAGTTCTAACGTTGGCCACCATTAAAAAGTAATCAAAACAAAGGGAAAAACAATACATGCATGCACACTATTCAAGAATTACTTTTTATTAAGTCTACATCGTTAATTTTTCATGCTTTGCACAACCCTAGTCGTGGTATTAGCAACGCATAATTACGTGATCACAATCAATAATATATGAGTTAAAAGAAATGATGCACTTATAATACCGAATGTAAGAATCCTAAATCTTCAAATAAAATCTGAACATAATCATTAATAACAAAAACTGAAATTCAAGAATAAAAGCTCAAAAGTAGTTGAAGCTATATTCTCAAATCCATAAACGTGCATATTATAAAAATAAACCTTAGGAGTGTATTTATAGACAACTACTCCTAAGTAAATTTGAATTTGGAAAAACTGGAAACTTTAAGTCGGTTGGGTTCTATGACTCATTTCTATGAGTCATCTTTAGTTTGACAAGTCATAGACCCAACTCGTAATCCAGCACTTCGCACTGAGGATATCTTCTTCTTCACAAAAACCTTCTATGAATTATGATTACTAGGATGACTCGTAAGCTTTAGTCGTAGATCAGGTCCTGGTTTCATCTTCTGTAATCTCTTCTATGGATGGTCTTTATGATTTGTTGACTTTTGAATGAGTCATAAACTTGACTCATAATCTTCAACTTCACCTTTATTCCTAACTTTTGTTTTGATGACTTATAGCTACGACTCATAGGATGGACTCGTAAACTCCAAAAACTCTTGAAATCAGTGTTGTGCTTCCTCGATTAATACTCTGACTTAGTTTTGTTTAAAACAAACACAGATGATATCAATTATACTAACAAATGCTCAAAATACATTCAAATTCTCAAGTTTAAGGTATTAAAAGTATCGTAAATCCATGGTACATCACAGAGCCACCGGAATTTCTGAGCCAGGGTTCTCAATCCCAACCTAGTGTGGCTCATAGTTCGAAAGGGAAGCCAACTTATGGCAAGTGCAGTAATCTCCATTTGGGAGAGTGCAGAGAGGGAGGGAATGGTTGTTATAAGTGTGGTCAAGTGGGTCATTTTCAGAAAGGGTGCCCAACATGGGGCAATAGAGCCCAGTCTTTTACTACGGCATCACCAGTTTGAGGTAATTAGAGAGCTATTACTTCAAGTATGGTCAAAGGTTCAAACAATCTATATCATATGGCTAATCGCTAGGATCAGCAAAACTCATGAGATGTTGTCACTAGTATGCTTCAAGTCTTCTTTCTTGATTGTTATGCTTTGCTTGATCCGGATTCCACCTTGTATTTTGTGATACCTTATGTGGCTAATAAGTTTGATAAAATCCCTGAGTGTCTTCTTGAGCCTTTCAGTGTATCCACTCCTATTAGTGAGTCTATCTTAGCTGAAAGGTTCTATAGGGACTATACTGTGTCAATCTATCATAGGGATGCTATGTCAGACTTAGTTTAGTTGGACATGGTTGATTTTGATGTGATTCTTGGCATGGACTATCTTTATGCTTGTTATGTATGTTTTGATTGTAGGACTTAAATTGTTAAGTTTAGTTTCCCAAATAAAAAGGGTAAATTTATTTCCTACCTTAGGGCGAGAAAGTTAATCTCGAAAGGGTGTATTTATAACATCATGTGAGTTAAAGATGATAGTATGGAGTCTTCATATCTTTAGTCAGTCCTAATTTCTAATGAGTGTCTTAAGGTCTTTCCTGAGAATCTGCCCGAGTCCCTCTTGATAGGAAAATCGACTTTAGGATTGATGTCTTTCCTGATACGCAAACTATCTCTATTCTGTCATATAGAATGGCTCATGTTGAAATGAAAGACAAGTTGAAGGATTTTTTAGATAAAGGCTTTATTAAGACGAGTGTCTCACCTTAGGGAGCTTTTATGTTTTTTGTGCGAAAAAAAGATAGGTCATTGAGAATGTGCATTGACTATCATCAATTGAACAAGGTCACCATTAAGAATAAGTATCCCCTTCCAAGAATTGTTGACTTGTTTGACCAAATTTAAGGTGTCACTTATTTTTCAAAGATAGACCTCAGATTATGATATCATCAGTTGAAAGTGAGAGAATGTGATATTTCAATTACTATTTTCCAGACCCAGTATGGTCACTTTGAGTTTCTTGTCATGTGTTTTAGTTTGACTAATGCTCCTGCAACATTTATGGACTTCATAAATTGAGTGTTCAAACAGTATTTAGACATACTTGTGATTGTGTTCATCGACAACATATTGATCTACTCTACAAATAAGGAGGAGCATGGTAATCATCTCAAAATTGCTCTTCAGACTCTAATAGATAGGGAGTTGTATGCTAAGTTTTCAAAGTGTGAATTTTGGCTTATTTTGGTGGCATTCTTAAGCAATGTTGTATCTGGTGAGAGTAAACGAGTTACTTCGCATAAGATTGAGGAAGTAAAGAACTAGCCCATACCCATTTCTCCGACTGATATAAGAAGTTTCTTGGGCTTGGCTGGTTACTACCGGAGGTTTGTTGAGGGGTTTTCATCTATATCATCTCCGTTAACTAAGCTGACTTAGAAGAAGGTTAAGTTTCAATGTTCAGATGCTTATGAGAAAAGTTTTCAAGAACTGAAAAAGAGGTAGACTACTGCTCTAGTTTTGTCCCTACCTAAGGGAACCAATGGTTTTGTGATCTATTGTGATGCATCTATAGTTGGATTTGATGTTTGTTGATGAATAAGGGTAAGGTTATTGCATACGCTTCGAGAAAACTTAGATTCATGAGAGGAACTACCCAACTCACAATCTAGAGTTAGCAGCCATAGTATTCGCTCTTAAGATTTGGCGTCATTATCTTTATAGTATGCACGTCGATATGTTCACTGATCATAAGAGCCTTCAATATAAGTTTAATCAAAAAGAATTGAACATGAGGTAGAGAAGATGGCTTGAGCTGCTCAAGGACAATGATATGAGCATTCTCTACCACCCAGGTAAAAATAATGTTGTTGTTGATTCTCTTAGCATGTTATTTATAGGGAGAACTACCCATGTTGAAGAGGGAAAGAAAGACTTGGCTAAAGAGGTGCATAGGCTTGCACTGTGGGAGTTCAACTTATTGACTCTAGTGAGGGTGGCGCTATTATTCAGAATGGGGTTGAATCATCCCTAGTTGTCGATGTGAAAGAAAAGCAAGATCAAGATTCCATTCTCTTCCAGTTGAAAGATTATGTTTACAAGCAGAAAGTAATGGCTTTTTCCAAAGGGGGAGATGGAATGTTGAGGTATCAAGGAAGATTGTGTGTTCTAAGTGTTGATGACATTCGAGAAACAATCATGGCAGAGGCCCATAACTCCAGATTTTCCATCATCCCAGTTCTACACAAATGTACCGTAACTTGAGAGAAGTTTATTGGTGGAGTGGGATGCAGAGAGATATAACAACATTTGTGTCCAAGTGCCCGAACTGCCAATAGGTCAAAGATTAGCATCAAAGTCCTTGTGGAGTGGCTCAGAACATTAAAATTCTAGAATAGAAATGGGAAATGGTCAATATGGACTTTATTATAGGTTTACCGCAGTCTCGCAGATAGTATGATTCTATTTGGGTAATTTTGGACAGGATGACCAAACCACCCCAATTCTTACTGGTTAAGACTACTAATATCGTGGAGGACTATGACAGACTGTATCTTTAAGAAATTATCGAAATTCATGGGGTTGCTTTGTCTATCATCTTAGATGGGAGTGCTCAATTCACTGCTCATTTTTGGAAGTCATTCTAGAAAGGTTTAGGTTCAAGAGTGAACCTTAACACTGCTTTTCATCCATAGACAGACGTCCAGGCAGAGCGTACAATTTAGATTTTGGAGGATATGTTGAGAGATGGTGTTATCGACTTCAAAGGTAGTTGGGATAAACACTTACCTCTTATTGAGTTTGCGTGTAACAATAGCTTCCATTGGAGTATTCAGATGGCTCCTTATAAATCTCTTTATGAGAGGAGAGTTACATCACCGATCGATTGGTTAAAGTTGATGAAGATGAGTTTATAGGGACAGACTTAGTTCATCAATCTATAGAGAAGGTCAAGATCATTCAACAAAGGTTAAAAACTTCTCAAAGTCGACAAAAATCTTATATTGATGTTAGGAGAAAAGACTTGGAGTTTGAGGTGAATGATTGGGTGTATCTAAAAGTTTCACCCATGAAATGAGTTATGAGGTTTTGCAAGAAAGGGAAGTTGAGTCCGAGTTAAATTGTTCCTTACCAGATTGTGAAGAGGGTGGGTAATGTATATGTTTTTGAAGAATAATAAAAAGAGACTATGATATGAGTTTGAGATACCACCAGAGTTAGATGTTATCCACCCAGTGTTCCATATCTCCATGCTGAAGAAGTGCTTGAGAGATCCTTCACTCATTGTGCCTGTTGAAAGTATTGGGGTGAAAGATAGTTTGACTTATACGGAGATTCCGGTTTAAATTCTTGATTATTAGGTTTGTAAACTAAGAACCAAGGATATTGCCTCAGTCAAAGTTCTATGGGGAAACCAATTCGTTGAGGAAGCTACAGGAAGTTGAAGAGGATATGAAGGCTAAATATCCTCATCTATTCGTGCCTTCTAATAATGAAATTGATGGTAAGGTTCCTTTCCCTTGTCCGTGAGTTGATGTTCATTCCATGTGAGTGAATGATGTGTATTCTTAAGACTGAGTAAGGATTGTTTGAGTGTTTCAGTATCTGAGTTCGTGATTTGCATTTGTGCCTTATTTGATTCCTGACTTGGCCATCATTAGGACAAATGATCCTAAGAGGAGGTATTGTAACACCCCTAAAGTTCCTAGTTAGAACTAACTAAAAATGATTTGGACATTTACTCTAGATGCTAACCACGAAACCGTTCACAAACCATATTGCTCTTCACAGCTTATATAAAGGGTCAGTGGAAAATGCCGTAGAGTAGGGGAAGGGGGAGGGATCACGGAGGGATTTACAGTCCGTGGTGCTTACCCTATGTCCCCTAATTTGGGGACCACCACGAGTAAGGTTCATGACCCATAACAGTCTCCAAGGACTGTAAAAGGGCCCGTGGAACTTAAGCCTAGAACCTTTTGGGAGGGTTCGACTTAACAAGAGCCTTCACAGCCCATAGTGTCTACCACGGTTGGTAGTGGACTCCATGAAGGTCAACCCTCTTGACCCAACTCAAGTCTAGGACCACAGACCATGGTGAGCTTCATGGGCCGTGGTGGCCTTCCCTGAAGGGTGTCGGCCCAGTTTTAATGAAGGGTATTTTGGTCTTTTTCCACCTTTTCCAACCAAACCCTATATGTTTAGGGACCAAATATTAGTCCTTTCATATATCCAATAGGTATTTCCTCTCATTCACACTTGTATTTTCTTGAGAGAAGGGATTGGAGAAAATAAAAAAATCTAGGGTTCAAGGTCTTCGAGTAATCCCTTTGAGTTTTTATTATTTCTTCGAATTCCAGGTATGTTAGGCTTATTATAACATTGGACTGTGTTCTTCCACATGCCCTACATCTTCCTTTAGTTGAATTGATCCTAGAATCAAATTCAAATGTTCCTACTATTTGAGTTTTTTTGATATAGTTATGCTCTTAATAAGTCTTTGCATATACATATTTGATTATGTCTTGTTGATGTCAATAAGTTGAGTAATTGAGGTACCTTTCATGCCTTCATTCCCATGAACAGTATTTGAGTATTATTTTTAATGTTTTATAATATGATTTAGTCTTAAAGGTTGATTAGTGAATCTTGAATGAGAATGAGTCGAACTTGGGTTACATATTAGAAATCTTTACATTCATTACCATTTGAATTGAATATTTTGGAGTGTAAATGCTTTTGATTCCGATTCTTGATAAGTCATGAACGAGTCTTGAAAGAAAGTCTAAAGGAATTAATTGATGAATTGAGATCGTATTGAATTGATTAGAATCCAATCTGACTAGCTGAGGCGATTTGCATGATTTGATTTGATTTGATTTGTGTCTTATGAGCACATTGAGTATTAAGATGAGTATCAAGCATCCAAATTGAGTGAGAGTAACTAAAAATTCGAACTCAATAACTACGTAGCCACCATAGGAGAGGATTCAGCCATAAAATAGAATGTTTCCCTTTTTGTCCTAAAAATGGACTTGATTTGATTGATTGTGGATCCAAGATTGTTGATTCGTCCCTTAACTTGGCAAAGAATCGGATGGACGTGGGAACGACTTCTGCTCATTGTACATCATCGACTCATAAGTGGCAGTTGTAGGATAAGAGAAAATCCTAAAGGTCTAAAATGAATGGTTTAATTGTTGAGTTTCATATTACTGAGTCTATTCTCTTTAAGAGTATTGTTTATTTTAAACTTGCATTCCTTATTGAGTTGATTTGATTATGGAGTTGATTCCCTTGAGATGAGTTGATTGATGTTGAGTCTGTTGATCGTATTCCTTTCCTTCTATGTTGAGTTGATAGTTGTTGTTGTTCTAAGCTCCTCTAGAGATGGCGGCATAGTAGGGCTCGCCGATTATAGCATAATCCCTGGCATAAACTGGGCATGAGACCTAGTAACCCTCGGGATATGGCTAGTTTCCCCCACTACGGACTTGCCCTTCTAGGCAGTTGTTACTTCTCTTAGACACAACACTGTAAACATAATGATATGTTAATGAAAGATCATCCTAACAACATAGCTCTATCGCACGATGTAAGATAGAAAAGAGGGACAACATCCTAATTTCCCTATAGCCTCCTGTTTATAGATGTGGTGCAGAACACACCGATAAAGAATACTCTACTAGACATGGTACGCACAAAGTGATAGTTCTTTCAAAAATCCCAATGAGTTAAAACTTTATTTTGTGTATGTGTAGACCCTTCCATTCGAACCATATCATGAAAGGGAATGCAAGCCGACAAGGCTGCTGTAACATAAAAACCTTTACATCATGCCGTATAGGCACAATCGAAACAAACTCACAAACAACCTATATACATATGTCTACAGATCTCTAAGAATAGTAACAGCAACATATGGCGGGACAAGGCCCACACCGTACCTCTGAATATACAAATATATACATAGAAGATCTAATACCCAAAGGCTTGACTCCGATTCAATGGAGTTTCTCCCAAATTTGCCAAGTGGAACCCTAAGATGGAAGATCCCCAAAGTGTGCATCTGCACCTGCGGACATGAAACACAGCCCCCCGAAGAAAAAGGGGTCAGTACGATATATGTACTGAGTATATAAAGCATAATGACACATAACTGAGATAACAACTGAAATAGGGATGTAGGAAATAAGTATGATAGTTAAGAGTTCACTATACCTGCATCCTATGAAAAGAGGGTATGTATATCACCCTCACATATCACTCCCGACCCGCCGTGGGACTCGGTGTTACCAGACCAATGTATATGGCATCATACCATTGTATATGACATTATTTCATACCTTACAAGTACATTACCATGTTTTTATGTGTATTCTTGTCTATTATATCTGGCCTTTTAGTAAGGGACTCGATGAAGGGAGTAGTGCACATCCATATCGTACTATTACCCTCTCATACCATCATATCTTATCATACCATACCTAGCCCATTATGGGTCTTAGTGTTATAATCATATCATTATATATTGTACCCGGCTCAGTGGAGGACTCGGTGTCATAATCATCATATACCGTACCCAGCCCTTTATGGGACTCGGTGTCATTATCATATACCGTACCCGACCCTTTATGGGACTCAGTGTCATTATCATATACCGTACCCGACCCTTTATGGGACTCAGTTTCATTACTAACCACGCACAGGTGGATCATTATCTAAAACTTAATAAGGTAGTCATACAGACTATGATTCGTGTATCAGGATAATCATCATCTTAGGTTCCCTTTGAGTGCCCCTAGGGCTACATTAAGCGAAGTCTCAGGAGTTGTAGACACATTTTAGGGTAATTCCAACCGGCTTAAGGAAATCAGGGACATTTGTCATCACAGAGTCCCTAGGAATAGGAGCTTATATCCCCACTATTAATCGACATATAGACGGTTCAAGGAAGGTAGCTCAACTACGATGAGAGTTTTCCCGCCAACAAGTGAATAGGAGACATATAGCATATTTAGAACTTGGGAATAAGAGCTTCAATATCAATAAGTGAATAAGAGTTATAGTTCCTGCTTCCTGTGTGTCCAATTACTATCTCATGTATAGCAGGTTCGAGGGTCATAGCTCAGCTACCTTAAGAGCTTTAGAATTTAGGAGTGAACTCGAGTCATGAGTTATACTCGGAAACAACTGGAACTACCTCTACACTCATATCATATCTCATTTCATTTACAGTTAAGACATCCCACAATAAAGAAGCAATAGACTCGACATATATTACCTTTTACCATATAGAAGCCTAAAGGGGTAATAACTCAACTATTTCAGGAGTTCTACCATCACAAAGTGGATGAGAACTACGAACTATGCTCAGAGCTTTAATAATGGAAATATCCCCATGTGTCATATATAAACCATTTATAACTGATATCTAGGTCATGCCAAAAGAAATAAGAATAGCCTTACATACCTCTTACGGACTTCCCTTAATCACGTCCATGTCGTCGTCCTCCAAACTTATTTAACATGAAAGAAATGCAAGTATCAACAACCTTAGACTTTTTAGAGCCTTATATTACCTATGAGTATTCATAGAACTCATTTCCTCACTTGCCTTCTCGACTAGTTCCTTAACTAGTTAAAGAGTTAGAGCAAATCGGGCAGCATCTCCCCTATAATGTGCCCTATCTGAATTTCCAATTATACTCCTAATAGATACATACAACCAACAACAATAACTTTCAGCATATATATATATACCATTCACATCAATCTTATACCACATAAACTCCAAACGACTCGCTCAAAACTACGATACCAAAATAAAGTTTCTAGTTTCCATTATGCAAAACCTTTAACCGTACGAAGCAGAGGGGGGGGGGGGTTCATGTGGATGCAACCAGAAGTCCCCCATATCTTTTAGGACACATTTATTCCCTGCAACACACACCACACAACCAGAAGCAACCTCCACACACACAATGCCTCATTTTGACTACAATTTAACTACGACGACTTCAATTTCGATCATTTCTATTGTTGAGCATTTCCACGAACTTGTTTATACTTAAATCAGTATAAAAGGTATATAATACACTAAATAACAACCCCATAAAGTCAAAATTTAAATAAGAAGCCTTACCTTACCCGAAATTGGCCAAAGCTAGTAAAAATTGCGCCTCCAAACTTCTTTAGTTGTGCTGAAACTGCGTGGACTGTTTGCTGTCCATTTTCGCTGCAACAAGCCATGATTTTATACTTCTAATACCTCCATATCATCGTTTTATATGCTGAATAATTAATTTATGGAACAAAATCGGGACTTACCTATTTTTTTCTCCTAGCCGCCACACTTTTCTCATTAAGTTTAGGGTTTGTTCTTGAGTTTTTTTGCTGAAGTTTAATGAATGAAAGCTGAAGTTTAATGGATAATATACATATATAGGGGGTCTTAGGGGGTGAAGCATGTCATCCCCTAAGGGGGACACGTGTCCAGCCCCTTTTGGTCCACCATATCCATGCATTGAAGAAGGGGCTACCACGTGGCAGTGGGGCCCACCTCCCCCAAGAAGGTGGGTCACCTACTTGAACCCAAGAAGGTGGGTCACCTGTTTGCTTGAGGTGCTGCCACGTGTAACTCCCTCATTGGCTGCCATGTGTCTTTTTTTTCTCTTCCTTGTAGGTTCGTAATCTCGTCTTATTTTAAGAGCTTATGTAATCCGTGCTACGCAAGCTTGGTATGTACTCAAATAGCTTAGGTATGTAAGACTTCTAAGTTAGTAGCTTACGTAGGTAAATCGAGTCCTACGACTCATTACTTGGCCTCTAATTCCTTCCGGATCCTGATGACTCTATTTCCAACCTTCTCTACTATGGGGTATCACATTCTCCCTTCCTTAGAGTCGTTTGATAGTGTCGTAGCTTATCTGGCTCTCATGATAATTTCTAAGGAACTTAAGAGACATTCCAAATTTAAAAGTGTGGGGTGTAACATCCTTCCCCCTTTAGAATATTCATCCCCGAGTGTTACATAAAACTTTCCGTAAGAGTTCATACAGATTGTAGGGAGATTCCTTTCTATTGCGATAACATACATTTTCATCCAAGTAATTAATATACGAGTTCCAGGAGTGGGGGTTACCTGTAGAAATCGAGAATAGGTACGGATACCTGTGTTTCATGTTCTCTTTAGCTTCCTAGGTCATTTTTTCATGATTCTTATTCCGCCACAGCACCTTGACAGAAGCTACGTCCTTAGTTTGCAACCTTTTAATCTACCAATCCAAGATGGCGATAGGTTGCCCCTCATGGGATCATTCCTTTACTATGTGGGCCTCCTCTGTGGGGAATATTGTTGAAGGGTTGCCTATTTATTTATGGAGCATGGACATGTGAACGACTAGATATATTGCTTCCAAATTAGATGGTAGGTCTGCTTCATAGGTAATCTTGCCTACCTTACAAATAATTTAATAAGGGCCAATGTATTTTGGGATAAGTTTCCCTCTCTTGCCGCATCTCATTATTCCTTTCATTGGTGAGGTTTTCATGAACTCCCAATCTCTAACTTCAACCTCTATCTGTCGACGTCGATTGTCCACCTATGATTTCTACCGATCCTAGGCTATTAATAATTTATCCTGTAATAGGTTATCCAGCTTCTAATGCTCGATCTGGTTTAAGCTATTTCCTAATTTCTCTCACGCCAATTTATAATACTCTAGGTATATTCCACTGTGCCTTTACTCAGATTTTCTTTTTAGTTCTCTTACCCCGCATCATATTGCGATCCTCACACGAGCATGTGTAGGTGTTTAGTCAGTTTCGAATATGCCTTAGCGTCTTTATACTCATCTTCATGTAGACCCTACATTGCCTCTTACCCCCTTCAATTGATGTCAGGGCTCTCTATGGCTTTTTCCCTCAATACTAATCATATCTCAATAGTTCTGCCTCGAACCATCTTACACTTTTCTTTAATAGAGTTTAAATATGGCGATCACATTGCTATTACCAACTTCTTTTCATCGAGTAGTCAGTTGATCTTATTCTTAAGTTTTCTCATTTCCCAATATAGGAGAGATTTCTTATCCTTATTCTTTTTCTACTTGTATACCACAATGTCAGTAGCTAGTAACTCTGTTACCAACATCTTACCTTTTAATCAAGTGTAGCCTAGCTATCCCTTAAAATATCCTTAAGTTCTCATTGTACTTCTCTTGCCATATTCATTCCCTTTGTATGCACCTATTCTTTGATGTCATACTATTCAAGGTCCTTACTAGTAATTCCCCGCACTGTCTCAGGTATCATGGCTTCTATCCATTCATTGCTAGCTTTTAGATCTTATTAACCCGTGCAAGCATGGGGTCTCGCTCGAAGCCACTTCCCCCTTTTAGGGTGTACCTTTGGCACTATCCATTTTTGCTCTACCTTACGCCCCTAGTTTAAATTTTCAAATACGTATGATTCTTTCCAAATATATTTGGTACACTACACCAGGTCTATACCTTCCTTTATATCATCCATACCCCTAGTTGTCTATGTACGACAACTTAACATAATCGTGAGGTTCTTATCTAGTTTAATCGTTGGTACTAAACCATTAATTCATAATTATCTCTCTCCCTCTTTGCCCGATATTCGTACTTAATTAATCATGTCTATCCCAAGTGCCTCTTTTCGTAGTCTTTTCATTTTGCCAGCCTATGTCTACCCCTTTTTGTGCCCAAGGAATTTCATATCACTCTTATACCCTTCGGATAACATTATTTATACGTAATCTCCTTCTTATGATGGGCAAGGAATATTACAACACCGTATCTTATTCTCATTTTATTTCTAGGACAATTTGGGCAGAGTTTCCTCTGTATTTCTTACTATCCCAACACCTGCATATAGAAAATACCAACAATGCCTCACAGGGCCAACATATATATTCATATCGTATCATATTGCAGCCACACAGGGCTCCTAATATCAATATATATATATTTCAGAAAAAAATTAATAATATACGTGTAACCACATTTGGTGATGCCTCCTAGCCTCGTCTACTAGCCAGAGAGTATATCCGATTTGAAGGGCCACTAAATCTGGAAGATCCGCCACGGCCTCTATAATGGCCTGCTAGTGTCTGCAGACTCTGCCCCATAGGGCTCACAGCCACAGAAGAAGAAGGACCGGCAACTAACCCGGTAGGCTAGACTGTGCTCCTAGGCCTGCCCCTAGATGGGCACTCTCTCATAACATGGCCCTGACAGCTGCAAGCAAAATAAGCATCGGTGGCAAAATGACATTCCGCAAAATGAAACCTACCAAAATGAGAACATTAGGGCAAAGATAGCCTCGATTGACGTGAACCCCTATTCGTTTGTAAGCCTAAAACCCTAGAACTCTGACTGGCTCCTGAATACACTGTGCTATCAAATCCCCTACCTAAGAACTGTAGATGTGTACTCCAGGCCAGCTAGGAAGGGTATCTACCATACTATTGAGGTTGCCTGCCTCGAAAGCCACCATAATAACCAGCTGATTTAGTCCTCTTACGTTGGCCTCTGTCAAATCCCTATCGGGCTGACGTCCTCTTTGCCAGTCTTCCACCCTTTGTGCGTACGCTTGTACCTAGGTGATATCTATGCCTGGCTGAGAAGCCATGGACATACAACTATCAATTAAGTAATGGTCCAACCCCATCACATAGCGATGCACACTATCAGCCATATCTTCTACTGTAGTGGGCGCATGCCTTGCACATGAGTCAAACTCCAGGCTATAGTCTTTAATGTTCCTACCATTCTGCCTTAACTGTAAGAATTTATCAATTTTGGCTCGTTTCATTTCTAGAGGTAGAAAATGGCCAAAGAAAGCTTCCACGAGCTCATCCCAGATCGCTGGAGGAGCACCCTCACCCCTCGATAATTCCCAAGACTCATACCAATTAACGGCTACATCACGCAGCCGATATGAAGCCAATTCGACCGACTCCGTCTTTGAGAACCTAATTATTCACAATTTATGCTGCATCTATCGAATGAACTCTTGTGGATCCTCCGCAAGTCTCGACCCATGAAACTTCGGAGGGTTACAAACTAGAAAGTCACGAACCCTTAAACTATCTTGTCTATTCGTATCATCTGGTCCTAACCTAGGACTTTGATCCTGCCCTGCCATTATATTAGTCAATAATTGCACTGCATCTCTGATGGCCCTATCTTTCGGCCTTGGCTATGGAGCTGGAGGCTCAGGTATTGGAGCTTCAGGATTGGTAGTTTCTGTTGTTCTAAGCTCCTCTAGAGGTGGAGGTGGAGGCGTAGTAGGGTTCGCTGATTGCAGCACAATCCTAGACATAAACTAGGCACAAGCCCTAGTAACCCTCGAGATCTGGCTAGTTTCCCCCACTATGAACTTGCCCTTCTAGGCAGTTATTGCTTCCCTTAGAGACATCACTATAAACATAATAATATGTTAATGAAAGATCATCCTAACAACATAGCTCTATCGCACGATGTAATATAGAAAAGAGGGACAACATCCTAATTGCATTGTAGCCTCCTATTTATAGGTTGTGGTGCACAACACACCAATAAACAAGACTCTACTATACACGGTCTGTAGACACTTTAAGGATAAACTTCTCTGATACCATTTCTTTCATGACCTAACCCCGTAAGCCGCGACTGGTGTCCGACCTGGACCCCTGTATACATACCTATCCGCTGTAGTCAAATTGAGATATGCACAAAGTGATACTACTTACAAAATCCCAATGAGTTAAAACTTTTTTTTGTGTACCTGTGGCCACTTCCATTTGAACCATATCATTAAAGGGCACGCAAGCCGACAAGGCTACTGTAACATAAAAACCTTTACAACATGTCATATAGGCACAATCGAAACGAACTCATAAACAACCCATATACATATTTCTACAGACCTCTAAGAATAGTAACAACAATAGGCTGAATAGGGCCCCCGAGGTACCCCTGAATATACAAATATATATATAGAAGGTCTAATACCCAAAGGCTTGACTCCGATTTAATGGAGCTTCTCCCAAATTTGCCGAGTGGAACCCTAAGATGACGGATCCCCAAAGCGTGCGTCTGCACCTGCAGGCATGAAATGCAGCCCCCCAAAGAAAGAGGGGTCAGTACGATATATGTACTGAGTATATAAAGCATAACAACACATAACTGAGATAATACCTGAAATAGGGATGCAGGAAACAAGTATGACAGTTAAGAGTTCACTATACCTGCATCCTATGAAAAGAGGGCATGGATATCACCCTCACATATCACTCACGGCCTGTCGTGGGACTCGTTATTACCAAACCAACGTATACGGTATCATACCATCATATACGACATCATTTCATACCTTACCAGTACATTACCATGTTTAATGTGTATGCTTCTCTATTAAATCCAGCCCTTTAGTGAGGGACTCGGTGAAGGGAGTAGTGCACATCCATATTGTATCGTTACCCTCTCATACCATTATATCTTATCATACCGTACCCAGCCCATTATGGGTCTCGGTGTTATAATCATATCATCATAAATAGTACCTGGCCCACTAAAGGACTCGGTGTCATAATCATCATATACCATACCCAGCCCTTTATGGGACTCGGTGTCATTATTATATACCGTACCTGGCCCTTTATGAGACTCAATGTCATTATCATATACCATACCCAACCCTTTATGGGACTCGGTTTCATTATCAACCACGCACAAGTAGATCATTATCTAAAACTTAATAAGGTAGTCATACAGACTATCATGCGTGGATTAGGATAATAATCATATCAGGTTCCCTTTGAGTGCCCCTAGGGCTACATTAAGTGAAGTCTCAGGAGTTGTAGACACATTTTAGGGTAATGCCAACTGGCTTAAGGAAATCAGGGACATCTGTCATCATAGAGTCCCTAGGAATGGGAGCTTATATCCCCACTACTAATCAATATATAGACGGTTTAGAGAAGGTATCTCAACTACGACGAGAGTTTTCCTGGCAACGAGTGAATAGGAGCCATATAGCGTATAGAGAACTTGGGAATAGGAGCTTCAGTATCAAGAAGTGATTAAGAGTTATAGTTCTTGATTCCTATGTTTCCAATTACTATCTCACGTATAGCAGGTTCGAGGGTGATAGCTCAGCTACCTTAAGAGACTTAGCATTTAGGAGTGAACTCGAGTCATGATTTATACTCGGAACTTACAACTGGAACTACCTCTACACTCATATCATATCTCATTTCATTTATGGTTAAGACATCCCAAAAGAAAGAAGCAATAGACTCGACATATATTACCTTTTATAATATAGAAGCCTAAAGGGGTAATAACTCAACTATTTCAGGAGTTCTACCATCACAAAGTGGATGAGAACTACGAACTATACTCAGAGCTTTACGAAAGGAAATATCCCCATGTTTCATATATAAACCATTTATAACTTATATCTAAGACATGCCAAAAGAAAGAAGAATATCCTTACATACCTCTTACGGACTTCCCTTAATCACGTCCACGTCGTCGTCCTCCAAACCTATTTAACATGGAATAAATGTAAGTATCAACAACCTTAGACTTTTCAACGCCTTAGATTACCTACGAGTATTCATAGAACTCGTTTCTGTGCTTGCCTTCTCGACTAGTTCCTTAACTAGTTAAAGAGTTAGCGAAAATCGGGCAGCATCTCCCCTATAATGTGCCCTATCCGAATTTCTAATTATACTCCTAATAGCTACAGAAAACCAACAAAAATAAACTTCAGCATATATATATACCATTCACATCAATCATATACCACATAAACTCCAAACGACTCGCTCAAAACTGCGATACCAAAATAAGGTTTCTAGTTTCCATTTTGCAAAACCTTTAACCGTACGAAGCGGGGGGGAAGGTCATGTGTATGAAACCAGAAGCTCCACCATATATTTTAGGACACATTTATTCCCTGCAACACACACCACACAACCAGAAGCAGCCTCCACACACACAATGCCTCATTTTGACTACAATTTAACTACGACGACTTCAATTTCGATCGTTTCTATCGTCGAGCATTTCCACGACCTTGTTTATACTTACAGAAGTATACAAGATATATAATACACTATATAACAACCCCATAAAGTTCAAATTTAAAGGATAAGCCTTACCTTACCCGAAATTGGCCAAAGCTAGTCAAAATTGCGCCTCAAAACTTCTTTAGTTGCGCTGAAACTGCGTGGACTGTTTGCTGTCCATTTTTGCTGCACCAAGCCATGAATTTATACTTATAATACCTCCATATCATCATTTTATACGCTGAATAATTAATTTACGAAACAAAATCGGGACTTACCTATTTTTTCCTCCTAGTCGCCACACTTTTCTCTCCAAGTTTAGGGTTTGTTCTTGAGTTTTTTTGCTGAAGTTGAATGAATGAAAGCTGAATTTTAATGGATAATATACATATATAGGTGGTCTTAGGGGGTGACGCATGTCATCCCCTAAGAGGGACACGTGTCCAGACCCTATTGGTCCACCGTATCCATGCATTAAAGGAGAGGCTGCCACGTGGCAGTGGGGCCCACCTCTCCCAAGCAGGTGGGTCACCTACTTGAACCCAAGAAGGTGGGTCACCTTTTTTCTTGAGGTGCTGCCACGTGTCACTCCGTCATTGGCTGCCACGTGTCTTTTTTTCTCTTCCTCGTGGGTTCGTAATCTCGTCTTATTTTAAGATCTTATGTAATCCGTGCTACGCAAGATAGGTATGTACTCAAATAGCTTAGGTATGTAAGACTTCTAAGTTAGTAGCTTACGTAGGTAAATCGAGTCCTATGACTCATTACTTGGCCTCTAATTCCTTCCGGATCCTGATGACTCTATTTCCAATCTTATCTACTACGGGGCATCACATTCTCCCTTTCTTAGAGTCATTTGATAGTGTCGTAGATTATCCGGCTCTCATGATAATGTCTAAGGAACTTAAGAGACATTCCAAGTTTAAAATTGTGGGGTGTAACAGATAGCCCGCCTACGTACTTATTTTGTGTTTTCTAAGTCTTCCGTTGATTAGTTTGAATGAGTGAATGAACCAAGTGGTACGGTTGGGGCCATCAATGATCTCCGAGTGCCGGCCACGCCTAGAGTATCATTTCGGGGTGTGACAATCACTTGACTTCCAACTCACTATATCATATTCTTGAACTACACGTGAACTGATTCCCTTATAACGTTGTATAAGTAGGCTGTCTGAAACATGGACTTAGACGCATCATTTTCCTTTCAAATAAGAGTTTGGTTAAAACTTGTCATGTTGTCTACTTCTTTCTCTGCAATCTCTTCTTGTTTCCAGTTAAAGAGAGGCAATTTGTAGATATATAATATTTTACCGAACTTAAGATTTTACATGATTTTTAGTTCTTAAATATTTCTCTTATATCTAAATTAAATATTTTAGTATTATCTCATTTTAATGAGTTTATCAAAAAAAAGAAGATTGAAAAACTATAAAAAATAGTGTCACATTTTAGTGTAATTTTTTTATTATTATTTCAAAAGAAAAAAATTACAATATATATATATATATATATTATAAATTATTTAACTTTTTTATATTTTAATAGTATACATAATTAATTATTATATTTATTTATTCCAACCAAAACTACCAAATTAAAAAAAAAAAGAGAAAGAAGACCATTACCCAAACTACTAACCTAACCAACCCCTCATTATCTCACCTCACTAGCCCCCTTTTCCTCCACTACCCCAACACACTCACACAACAAACGCATGTCCAACGCACCCATTTGGTCTATAAAAAGACAACACAAACATACCAAGAAAAAAAGAAGGAAAAAGACACCAATCTCCAATAAAGGGAAAAAAAGCATACACGCACACTTGGAAACAAAAGGCATCATCACATAGAGAAAACAAAAAAAAAAGGTCACGTTTGAGGTTTCCTTTCGTGGTTTTTGATTGTGGTCTTTTTTTTTGTGAATTATTTTCACATACGGTAACATTTAATTTTTATTGTATGATATGATTTCACGAATGTTACATAAAATCTGATTCCAATATTACGAAGTTGCTTAAATTTTATGTGTGTTTATCTTTAATATTATAATATTAAAATATGTTCGATTTTTTGTATCGTTAAGTTTAGAATAAAATGGATATACCATATGATTATTAATTGCAAAGCTTATTTATTATGTATTTTTGTATATGTACCTATGTTAATTAAATAAATTAGAATGACACCTAATTAGGATTAATAAAAATGATAGAAAATATAAAAAAAACATTTTAGTTTAGTGATTGGACCATGGATTAATAATAAAAAAGGGATTAATATGGTTCTAGGCATTTAAGTTGGTATGATTCTTAATTAGTTGCATCATTCCTTTTCTAAATAATGAATTTAATTTTTAGATAATTTATTGTTATGTTCTTATTTTAATCGGGTCATTTAGAGCATGTTACTTTAGGCTGTTAAAAAATAATAGGAAAATATTTGAATCCATTTAATGTTAGACGAGCATACACACTTTTTAAATATTAATTTCAATTAAGAATGTGATTATACATATTTTTTTGAATTAATTGAAATAATTCAAAGATGCGGTGAAGCACCTTAACTAAATTTGTTTCAACAATTAACTTTCTTTAATTTAAATTAAGATTTGTAGACATAAAGTATTATATGTGATGCACTTGAGAGAAGAAAGCAGTTATGCTTCTAAGATGTTGTACTTCGAAACCAAGAATTCAGTTATGCATCTAGGTTGAGACCAATAAAGTTCAACAAAAAATGCGAGCAAACTATTACATGTAGACACAATTTATTCAAAAATAGCTTAAGTTAAGTAAATTTATAAAAGCAACTGTGCTAGAAACATGGGACTCGAGGGGTGTCTAATACCGTCCCCTCAGTCAATAGAATTCCTTATCCGGTCTTTTGTTTTTGTAAATCAAAATAAAGAGTCATTTTCTTTTGATTAGGGGTTTTAAAAGGTGACTTGGAACACCAAATCTCAATTTCAAGTGGCGACTTTGAAATAAATAAAAATAATTCATTTTTAATACCGTCACTTCAATTGGAAAAACCCTAACCAAAAAAAGGGTGTGACAAAAATGCATATCATATGGGAATTATGTGCTTATGAATACTTATTCCATATCATTTTATCTTTCCATGCTGATTTGATACTATCGTTGAGAAAATATATATGAGGTATTTTTATTATTCAATTAATTTCATTAATTATGCTTAGAAAATTTTATAGCCTGTTTGACCAACTTTATTCTTTTTTGTTTAATTTAAAAGGTGTGCTTATTTTAAAAAGTGATGTGTTTGATCAAAACTTTTGTAAGAAAATAAATGTTTCTCGGGAGTTGCAAAAATCATTTTTCAAAAGTTAAAAAAATAGGTTTTCTTGAAAAGCATATTTAAAAAGTTTGGTTTAACACTAATTGTTGTTTGTAAGATTTACAAATTTTATTGGCCGGCTCCACTTTAGAGATAAATTTTTGGTCTTAATCAAAATAGGTTAAAGGCACGTCGGAACGGTTGGTAGCTTCTCAGTCTCATTCGAGAGTTTAATCTCCCCACTCTTTACTGGCCTATTCAAAGAAAAAAAAAGGGTCGATTTAGGCTCCTTCCCTTCCACTGCGTAGCCGCGCTAGTAGGTATTACAAGCCTTTTGTTCCACGCATCTAACCAGCCTACTTAAAGAACCGGTGCCATCGAAAACTCTCATTTATTGAAGTGGAGCATAGTGTGCTTTAGGCGTTGAATGAGAATATAAATTGTTTTTCACCATAAGTGTTTTCGAAAAGTCATTATATTAAAAAAAATACTTTTCAAATAAGTTTATTTTAGAAATTAGGCTAGATAGGTTATGAATTTGATTACAAATAATTTACATAATTATTTAATAATAATAATAATATTTTAAAGTTTCTCTTAATTTATTAAAATACATATATAAAAAGAAAATATGTTTTTAACATAAGGTTCGAATAATATGTAATGAAGTGATTATGCCTTTTGGTAAGTCAAACATTTGTTATGCTTGGACATATATGTGAAGTTGAAGTTGGAAAAAATTATTTAAGGTTGAAGTTGGGAAAAAAGTTTAAGTTGTGTTTGGACAGTTGTGGAAAAAAATGTGCAATCTCGTTCAAGTGCAGTTTAAAGTATATTCTCAATTCACTACATTATAAAAACCACATACTCCTATTTTACTTACCAATAAAGGGAAATAAGCAAGCAATATAGCGTTGACATGTCTCTTTGTGCGGCCTGCTTATTTTTTCTTTTTTTTTGGATCAAAAGGATGCATTTTATATATAAATAAACGTACTAGTTAGGAGTATCATTAGTAATTGTTTGGGCCATATTTCGACCCTAGAAAATATTGTTACAATTTTTTTACTGTTCTAACATAAGTAGTTCCTAGGGTATCTGTTTGTACAATCTTTTGAGCAAACACCGGAGGAATCAACAAAAAGGTGGGTACATCAAAACCTGCTTTTTCTGTCTCTTCCTTCGCCAAAGCGTCCACGACCTTGTTTTGTTCTCTACAGACATGGGATAACTTGGTGACTTCCATCTTCATCATCAAGTACATGCATTCAACAATTAGGGTATCATAGAGCAAATTATGATTTCCTTCTAGCATATTTATAACATCGGTTGAGTCAGTGTTAATTTCAATGGTGTGCATTGATGTTCTATTGCCATTTGGAGGCCTCTCCTTAGTGCTTAAAGTTCAACATTAACAGAATTAGTGTAGGGGGTGTGTTCTAGAAATCCCACTCTACATTGCCCTCTATGATTTCTAATTACTCATCCTAGTCCCCCTGATCCTGGTTTTATCCTAACAGATCCATCTTCATTAAGATTGAAAGAGTTCTCCTGGAGAGGTTCCCATTTAAACTGAATGGTGGTCTATTGTCTCTCCTTTACTTCCATTTTGGCCACTAGAAGGTGGTATTCCATGACTTGGGAGATGGTGCTTTGAACATTTATGGCATTCTTTTTGAAATTAAAGTTTTTATTGTTCCTTGTCAGCGAAATATTCCAAAGACTATATGGCATAAGAATGTCCCATTTCAGCCAACCATTGAAAGGAATGCTTTTGACATTATTCCACAGATCAATTCAGTTTTGCCCATTCATTTGGATAGTGCTGATATTTCTGTGGTATATGCTTTTTGCCATAATATCAGCCCATAATCTTTTGGCATTGGGGCATTAGAAGAAGATGTGGTTGATATTCTCATTAGGAAAGGCCCCTTCCCTTAAGAAAGTCGTTTGTGGGGAGTCTGCAGTGGTATAGGAAAGGCCACTAATACATCACGTAAAATGATGTATTCGATGTCTTAATACATCACGTACAATGATGTACCAGAATATAGGAGAGAGTAGAAATTTTTGTAATTTTTTTAAATGATAGGAAATTTTAGAGAATATGGTGAAATAAATTGTGTACTTAGGTAATCTTTTCTTTATTTTATGTTCTTCATTTATATTTAATGTAGGAATTCCATACTGTAAGTTGCAAATTACATCATAATTCGACCCTTTTTCAAGTTCTTGAGCTTCCCTAAGGACTCTCAGTCTCTCTCTTCACGTAGTTGCCGCCACCTCTATGACGTTTTCCTCCTCCATTGACATAAACAGGTTGTTACCGCTGCCTCTATGGCATTTTCCTCCTCCATCGACATAAACGGAAAAAGTAGAAGAACAAAACATTGATACAACAATTGGTTGGATATATATGTATTAATTTTTTGTAAATTTTAATTATAAATAGTGTGGTAGAACACAACATTTATGTATTTTGCTGCTAAAATTGTGATGATAAATTACTATTTATGTATCTTATTCTAATTAAAAAATACTGTAGTTTATAAAAATTATTTAATAAATGTAATTGTTCTCAATATTTATAGTTAGTTGATACATACAATAAATTTTGAAAGTTCTTGAATTTGATATACATTGCGTTAAACAAGTGGTGCAACTATGTATTGAACTGTTACTTGAAGGACAGTAGATGCATAACAACATCTGATATATACACCAGAATAGTGTTGCAGATATATAGTCAATTCGACAATTGACATAGTGATGTACCCTATCCAAAAAAACTATGAATATGATACACACTAATTTCGTTATAAAATATTATTGCAGATACTTAATAAAATGTGATACATAACAACATTTGATACATAACTATATGATATAAATAGCAAAGGTATATGTTATATACATAACATAGTTACATGTCATAAACATAGCTATGAATATGATACAAATTGATATTGTTATAAATATTAGTGTTTATGTATCAACAATAATATTTGATAATGTCTACAGATACATATCTTTCTAGTTGAATAAGTCTGATATATGTATCTGGTAGTAAAAAATAACAAAAAATATAATAATTATGTATCAAATACAAAACTATGAACATGAAAATACTAATTTGTGTTTCAATAAATTAAGATTATGTATCAAAACAAATATTTGAACACGATATATTGTGTGTGATAAAATTGTGATGTATCATAAAGTTGAAACGGATGAATTATACATTAATTTAAGAAACAAAATCAACTAGATACATTAAAAATCTAAACACATATGTATCAAAAAAGATGAACAACAAAAATAAAAAAAATCAACAATCTGCTGAAAGCCAAAAAAATGACAAAGAAATTCCTCTACACTTTCTCCTTTGCTCTGTATCAACTCCCGTATCTCTTTTTCTCGGTTAGTAATGGCGTCACCCATGGATATCGATCTAAAGCCCTTACCATAGCCACCAGCAACTCGACCTTTCCCCCCCCCCCCTCCCCCCCCCCCTTTTAAGTGTTTTTTCACAGTCAATTTGGAAGTTGAAGATGCATCTTTCTTTGACTAATTGAGTAAGCCCAATACTGAAAGATGAACCTTCATCCATATGTATCAACGATTTTTGAAGATGACAATAATATATATATTTTAAAAAAATTGAAAACTAAAGTGATGGAAAGAGATCTACCACTTGAATAACTTGAAATCATTAACTGGAAAGAGAAAAGATTTGAAATTCAAAAATGTATTAATGGAGATAACTATGGAGAGATTTGTGGCGTGAAAAAAAGGAGAAAAAATCGTGGGATGAGGGCTGAGAGAGATGTAGCCGGAAAAGTGAGAGAAATTGAGAAAAAGAGGGATTTTTGTAATTTTTTAGAATGGTAGGAAATAAAATAGGATAAAAAAGGATGTGTAGTTAGATAATATTTTCATATTTTATACTTACTCTGTTTATTTTTATTGCCCATTTTAATTTTTATTAGTATCTTTAATTAAAAATTAATATGAGTATTCTATCACAAATTTTTTATTTTAATTGATTTATAATCTTATATTTTGAAAAATAATTTGAAAACTAAGTAATTAATGTGGGTATAAATAACCATGAAAGGAAAATATTCTCTTGATATGCTAAAAGTGAAGAGAAAAAGTAAAAAAAATTGTTTTAATATAGTGGACAAAGAAAAATCAACGGAGAAAGTATGTTACAACTTTCTATTATTTTTCAGTAGTAAGATTTATCAAAACATTCAAAGAGGCAATTTTTTTGTTGTAGCAACTGCGTGTTTTTTTGGTTGACATAAAAAAAAGTTGCTTGTACGATCATTCATTTCTTTTCACTTCTAAGTTATCCTTTTGTCTATAAAAATTATGATTCATAATTTTTCAAAATAAAAATTACTTTATTTTAAAACAATCAATGTTTGACCATAAAAATTCAAAATTTAATTTGAAGTTATGTTTCAAATTCTAAAAACAACTTATAGGTTGTTTTCTAAATTACTTTCAAAATAAAAATACATTAAAATATAAATATTATCCCACATATTATAAAAAGTATAATCAATTACTAAAAAAATTAATGTTATTGACCAGCTCATGTAGAACACATGTTATCGTAATTATTTACTACTAGTATAAAAGAGAGGATAACAAAATTGACTTTATTGGTCAAACAAAAGTTTTGTTGTGTGATGCGTACACGTGTACATGGACCCTGATGACTGCTGCAATTGACTTTTCAAGTTTGCATATTTCCATTTTCCCTTTTTTCACTCCTAGACTTTTATAATTGTTGTTATTGTGCAAGATTTTTTTTCTCTTTTTTTCAAAAAAAAGGCACATAATTCATCTTGATTTTGTTTTAAAAAGTCGAATTGTAATGATCCTGAAGGTCATTTTTATAAAATGATCATTTTACCCCTTTTAATAGTTGCCTCGAGTCATGTTTAGTCAGTATTCAAAGTCAATTTTGTGAAATTCTGTGAAAAATAGAGGTTTTATAGAAAAAAGTTGAGTTTTAGAAGCTTAAGTTGCTTTAAAGTGATATTTGAGGTCATCCAAATTTCGAATCTCGGAATGAAATTCCGTTAATTCCATCAGCTCTGGAATGTTGAATTTGGTTTATGAGAGTTGATGAAATCAGATTCGGGGTTATATGGTGAAATTGAGGAGTTGAGTTGGAAATTTTGAGTCTTTGGCCATAGAGTTGACTTTGGTCAACATTTGGTGATCAAATACTCAAAATTGAATTTCAATGACTCCGTTGGATTTGAGGGATAATTTTAAGCCTAGAGAGAGTTTTTGTGTATTTTTTGGAAGCTCCAAGGGTGTTTTGGTCTTTTGAGGCATAGAGTTAGTTTAGTTGCGTCTCTTTGGATTCAGAGTCAAGAAGACCTCGAATTCAAATTCTAAAGGTTCTATTGAGTCCGAAATGTCGAAATTAGTATGGCAGCATATAATGTTTGTGTGCACGAGATTCTTAACGAATCCCAAGGGTCGATTTCATGACTTAGAGAATTATAGATTTTTATTGATATCTAGTACCCAAGTACCCATCACGTTCGCGGGCCCTTTCGTCGCATTAGCAAAGGGTCAAACTTGATGGCCTTCGAGTTCGTGGAGGGCTCGTCGCATTTACGAAGTGTTGGTGCCAGTGTCCCTCATGTTCACGGAGCGTCTCCCGCATTTTGGAAGGGTATGTTGATTGGTCATTGAGCTGTGATCGCAAAGGGAAAAAAATTCTTGTAACCAGTATCTTCCCAAAAGGCCGAGAATAGGCCATTTTCACCATTTTCGAATTTGTGGAGCTTGGGTGTGCGATTTTCAAGGGGGGTTTTGAGGCAAACCTATTGGGTAAATGTTGTAACCCCTAATCTTCATAACCCATTGATTAATTGTGGATTTTAACTTGAAAATTGGTAATTTTGAATTGGAACATTGAAAAATTTATTTAAATGGTGATTATGATTTGATTTGGACACCTTTTTCGAAATGATTTTCATCAATAGATTCCCAATTCTATGAGGAATCTTTTCATCTAGAATTTTTCAGATTTAGACTCCATTACAGAAATTGAATTTTTGAGCCGTTTTGACCCTTTTTACGAATTTTATATTTTTGGTGTCGTTGGGATCGATTTTTCGACTGTGAATCATTACTTGACTAGATTGTGGTGTTTCAGAGTATAATCAGAAGGGGAAGGCTCACATTATTGATTCATCATGATTTTGACTAAGGCAAGTGAACTTCTAAAACTCCATGAATCTTATAGAATCCTGAATTTCCTTTCTTATATGTGTTGGAGAGTAAAGGGGACGAGATTATGGGTTGTATTATTTTGTAAATTAATCTTAATTGATCGATGGGGTTAATAAACAGTTTTATGTGATAATGTTGTCATTTAAACTATGACATGCCATGATCTTGATATCTATGCGTATTTGTTGGAATACTTTTAGACTCATTGTGATTGCAGATTGTTTGAACTTATCAATTTCCTTATTACATGTGTGATCATGCTAATTGCATTTTGTTCTGGAATACTGTGATGGGATGAAGATGATTGTGAGGCCGAGGTCATTTCCAGAGTAATTGTTATGCCGAGGTCTTTTCCAGTAGTTGCACACCTGCATGTTCATTGAGTGTGCATATACATTTCTACATATCTTGGGTAGTGGACTTGATACTTGTACTTGAATTGTGATTATTTGTAAGTTATGACTTGTGACATTGAGCTGCGATTTTGGACATTATTTGAACTGTTTAGTATGAACTGTTAGGTTGGGTTGATTTCCTTTACAGGTTGTAGTTATGGAGGTTTGGTTGGGTTGGTTAGGAGTTCGTGTATCCTACTAGAGTTACTTAGTTTTGTTAGTTGGCTTGCTGGGTACCGTATTATTTGGTACTCACTCCTTGCTTCTATATTTGTGTAGGTTCTGATTCCGGACAGTGAGTATTCACCTGTCCGATCATCTAAGGCTCCCAAGAGATTGAGAGAGGTATCTTTTGACATCCAATAGACTCTCTTATTCCTGTATTTTATCGTTTGTTCTACTTGAGAGTCAAAGACATATTTGAGACTTGTATTTACATTTCAGTTCTATTTTAGTGACTTGTACATGTGACAACCAGTCTTTAGGGGTTATTGAAGTTTGAAAGTCTTCCGCTTTTATTTATTTACATACCTAATTAAACTTGTTTTTCTTTATTTTTTGCAAATTTTGGGTTTTAGCTGACTTATTCGGTGGAAAAAGGACAGGTGTCATCACACCCGAATTTGGGTGGTGACACAAATACATATTTCAAATTATTATGACGATTTGTCACATATTTAGCATTATTCAAAGCGATAATAATATCTTTTTTTCTAAGCCAATACTAATTTTTTTATGGAGTGATATTATACACACATTTTGACACGTATATAATATTATTCTAATTTTTAAAAACATTCCTTAATATGTCTTTCTTCTTCTCAAAATACTTTTCTTCTTCTTGGGTTCTTCCTCCTTTACCGTAGCACATCTCCGTCTTTTGAATATCTTTCTTCTTACTTTTCCATCACTGATAAATTGAAGGAAAAAGAGAGAAATCTGAAGAGAGAAATAGTAAATAGTAAGACAACTATGAAGTATAGAGATGTGGTTATGGAGCGTCGATAGACTGCGAAAACACCTGTCACACCTCGAGCCTAGATCCTGAGCGTGAACAACACTTAGAACAATTGCTGGTCCCAAGTGAACTCTTGACCTGACTTACTCATATACTGAATTCTATAACAATTATGCAGAAGCTTTTAAAAGATGAGCATGCAATAACTTTAGAAACCCAATCAAATACTTTATTTAAAGATATCAAAATTTGAATAATATGTATATATTTGTAAAATAATGTTGAAAGTTATAACTCAACTAATTCATATATGAAGCCTCTATCATATTGAAAATTGGTTATCGGGACAAGACCCCAGGCTATCTGAATACTTTGCTAACAATATATATCAACTACTAACACTTAAGATAAATTAAATCCCTCTAAAAGCAAGGAGGTCTCACCAAAGCTGGATGAAAGTAATATTAATGATGCGTCTTCTATCATGAGTATTTGAATTTGAATCATAAAATGATGCAGCGCCGAATGAAATTAGTACATTGAATGTACTGTATGTAAAATAACTAAGTGAAACAACTATCTAAAACTGAACATAAAAAGCTTAATGAATAACTCTGAAGATATACTGAAATAAAGTCAACTCAATAGTAATGTATACATGCGTGCTTTAACAACAAAACTTTAAAATTAAATATATACAATAATAATAAATACTGAAACTAATTTAACTTTACTTTTCTTGGGGAGTTTCTTACAACCGACATTAACCATATGAGCAACATGGAGTCCAATAGATGACCTAGTTGGGAGGGTTGTCTTAGAATTTTCCAGGATATCGAACATGTCTGTCTAATATGGATCCACTAATTGAGCCTTAAAGGGATAAAAGTGTCAACCTCAACTGACAGAAGACCCTTATCATATGGTGGCAACGTTGTTCTGGGACTTGGGTTATCTGGAATTTGTGTCCACTCAATGCTAAATAGTCTTCCAAAAATAATATTATTATTTTCTCATACTATATCATGAAATCCGTATTTGAAATCATGTTGTGATCTGATCATTGATGACTCGAGAAGTCATATTGCATAAATATTGAGGGTATATCCATATTGCTTAAACATTGATTGCATACCTGACTATCATACTAAGCATGAATCGTATTAAGAAACTAGTTATACAAATATTGATATAGTCATAATTAAATAAACTGTCCGTCTGTCTGAATAAAGGGTGAGATTAAACTCAAATTTGTGAGACAAAGCTCAAAAATCCTTTTCTCTAAAACATAATCGTTAAAATAAGTATAATGAAATTTCATGAAAATATATTTTCTTCAACTCTTTCTTGAAATAATGCACCTGAAGTAAAATATACTTTCGTGAAATATTTCTAAAATAATGTTGAAATGACCTCCAAGGTTAGTTTTGTACTTTTGCATATTTTTACCATTTTACTCCTTCCCGTAACTTCATTATAGCCCTTGTGGGGTGTTGGGATGGGTTGCACACTTCTCTTTTAGAAGCTTAAAGTGAAAATGGTTGACTTTAGTCAACATTAGGAGATTTTGTCGTTGTATGGAAATTCCGACAGTCACATCAGCTATGGAGGGTCTATTTTGGTTTAGAGGGAAGGTTGGTTTGGTTTTTGTAATTTCCATTTTGAGTTTGTGTGAATTTGGTGTTTTAACTTCAAGCTTTGGCGATGTTGAACTCAGTCAACATTATGGATAAATGAACCCAAATGAAAATTCCATCAGCGCAATTAGCTTCGGAATGTTGAATTTTCTCTAAAATGACCTTTCATTCAGTTCTCGAGGTGCTTGGAATGAGTTTTTAGCTCTTTGAGATTTTTATATGTTTTCTTTGAGAAGTGTTGACTTTGGTTAATATTTCAATGAGACGACTGTTGTTGGTCATTTTGTCAATTTCGACGAATTTGGAATATTGTTTCCAATAGGTTAGTATGGTTTGTTTGTGTCGATGGGGTTCTGAATAAATTTAGCGCTTCCGATGGGGTATTCTCCATCTTGGAGAAGTTGCTGATGTCCAGCTGCTGGTGTAGCTAAAATTTCTTCTACACAATCGCAGGCCCTTAGTCGCGTTGGTGGAAGTCTGGCAGGTTGTGCTCTGCATCCATGAGAGACCTCCGCAATCGCAAAGATTAATGGGTTTGTTCTCCACGTTCGCGTGAGGATCTTCACGTTTGAAAGAGTTCAGAAGGACAGTTCTTTGCATTTGCGAGCAAGCCTCCGCATTAGTGGAGAGTAAGTCAAATAACGTCCACTTTCACGAAGGACAAAATGCCTGGCACTAGTGATCCTTTAAGACCCGATTTGATCTTTCTTTTTACCATTTCCAACACATAGAAAACTCACTTTTGAGAGGAATTCTTGATCATTTTTGGTAATTCTTGTGGCATTGCATTGGAAATTCTTGTGGGGACATTCTTGTGGGAACATTTGATTCTCCTAAAATCTTGTAAGTTTTGCTCCATTTCACTTAATTTCTCTATTTTTGACCTCTTAGGGCACTATCTTTGGTGGGACTAATTTAGGCCCTTCAAGTGCTTGAATTATGCCTATTTTTGGGGCACAAGTTCCTTGAGCTATTGGAGATCTTGTGACAATGTTGGATTTTCAATTTCATGCACGGGTCCCAATACTAATAATTACGTAACCTTGATTTCATTTTTAATTGTAGTAACATGTGTATCATTACTATTTTTTGATCTGTTCTACGATAATTTGGTAAAGTGGCATCATTTGGAGGCTACTCGAAAAGGAAAAGCTCTAGTATAATAGTTTGAATGCGGTTTTGACCTTGAGGTAGGTTACGATCTCTCTCTTTTAGATGTGGATCCATTAGAATGAATGTATTATGAGTAGTATCACATGATTAGGTTTCAATTTAGGTGTTTTCATTCCTTTTGATCATGCTAGGAGGTTGATGGCTATTGTTGGTTAGTTAGTATAACTATTAACAGTTGAAGCCTTAGTTTTAGGTGATTTATTGTTGGTTGGTACCACTTAGTATCCTTAGAATTGTTTCTTAGGTGATATCAAACTTAGGTTGCAGCGTGTTTTTTGGTCGGTTATGCTTATATCTCATTGTTTTTTTTTGGATTCATAGCCTTGTTAATTGTTTTTCATTATTGGATGTTGGCCACGAGGCTGTGCTTTTAGGATGCTAGAGTTTCAGGTTAGTAAATTTTGTTTTCCTTGGCGGGGATTCTCCCGGTTCTGTATGCTGCGTGATAATTTGATATGTTACTTGCCTTGGTTGTTTCACCATTGGATAAAATTGGAAATTTTCCTTTAAAAGAAATGAATTAATAAAAAGATTGAAAATTTTGATTAATGGGAGAACTTAAATAATATGAAAATGTGTCATCTTGCTAATGATAAGCTTGAGGTATGATACCGAGCGATCCTGTTTGATTTATTTTGGGCTATATCTCTACCTTCTCTTATGATGAGCTCGAGGTGTGATTACGGGTGACTCGATATATTTTGGGTTATTACCTTGATATTGATGAGCTCAAGGGTTATTCCGAACATTTCGTGGTATTTTTATTCGGGTTTATTGTTATATCATTACTATGTTATATATACACTCTTTTAGTACTTTGTGAGTTATTGCAATTATTGCGGTTACCTATTGTTGTTAAGTTGATTTGTCTTCTATATGTCTTTCCCACACCCCATTTCTCCTATAGTTGTAGCTTGGATTTATTTTGTTGTTATTATTGTCAATCTGCTTCTTATTGTATATTTGTTCCTTCTAAGCTCCGTTAGGTTATGATGCCTACTGGGTACCCTATGTTTTGGTATTCATACTCCACTTCTGCATCCTTTTGACATCTCTCAGTTCGAGCAACCCCCAGCACGCACTTGATCATCCATTGCTATCATAGATTCAGATAGTGGTGAGCTCTTGACATTAGAGACTTGCTGCCTTCCTTCTTATGTACTGGCTTGTATGTTGTATTTTGGACAGTCCATTTTGTATTGCATATATTTACTTTAGCCTTTTGTACTTAGTAGCTCCTGTATAGGTGACACTAGGTCTGGGAATTGGTCTAGAGCGTCTGTTCGTCATTTTGGTCACTTTTCGACCTTGTATATTTTGTAATATATTTGTATATCTATATCACTACTTGATTTTTGTTGTTATATTATTCCTGCTTCTATTTATTCGTGTCTTTACTTATTTATTAATTAAATGTTTGGCTTCTGCAAGTTTTGGGTTTTGGTCTTACTTGCCTACTCGGGAATTATAGTAGGTGCCATCATGGTCCGGGTTTGGTTTGTTAAAGAGTGGTATCATAGTCAGGTTTACCGATCTCACCAGTATAGAAGCAAGTGGCTAGTAGAGTCCCGCGGATCTGTATGATGACATCCATATCCAATCTTCGGGAGGCTACAGGGCATTGTTAGGAATTAAGTCACTATTCTTGTTTCTGATCGTGCGATAATGATAATAGAAATCTCTAAATCTTTTTGTTTCACTCTTTCTCAGATGGCGAGGATGAGATATACGACGGATGGGCGAGTGCCTCTTGCGCCTACAGATTAAGCCTCACCTTGGGGTAGAGGTCGAGGTTGATACAGAGGATGAGGCAGAGCTCAGGCCATAGCATCAGTGCTAGAGTCAGTGTCACGACCAGACCTAGGGCCTAGTCATAACATAGAGATCGAAACCCTGAAGGGATCCAACCAAGCCTTTTATATATATCATAAGCATACATATGGTAAAGTAAAAGAGGAAACACCATAAGAGAGTCTAAATCATGAATAGAAATTTAAGAGCGACACATGACAACATAGACTCGAAATATTTGTCCAACTAGATGCCTCTACTCATGAATATGGGTGGGGGCTAAGACATGTCGCTAGCCCACCCTCAATATGAAACATAGAAAAAGTCTTTGAAAACAATGACTACTCGATAACTAGTCCCCGATAAATGAGGACTCACCATAACCACTTGATAGGAAAGCTTAACTAGCCACGTAGATGAGTATGATCTTCAACCTCAACCCCTACATTTTGAGACAATATAGGCAAAAAGTATGCATTAGTACGTTGGAAAGTACTAAGTATGTAGGCAATACAACGTATAGAAAACCATGTTTGTACAACTGACCATTTGAACTAGCATGATAGAAGAAGTAGTAAAAATCATAAGTAGTCTTTAAGAAGGATCAATGCATAATAAATCATAAGAGTATCATATAAAGTAAAAGATAGGATTAGTCATTTAGAACGTGAGAAGACCATACATATATGGGATAGGAACCATAACCGACAATAAGACAATGCAAGCTATATCATGGAATCCCAATGTTACCCCTACATCGACGAAAAGAGGGAGACTACTTGCTAAGGTAGACTCCTGCATGCCTCAGTGGATCCACTAAGCGGTCTTGTGAACCGAGTACTCACCCCTAGTTCTTAGACTCGGGTACTCACCTCCAAGCCATGATATTTCGGGTACTCACCTCTTAGAGATTTGGGTATTCGCCTGTAATCCCTTTGTAGCTATGGTGGCACGTAGTTATGTGATCATAGAAATCATAATTTCATATATCATAGTCATTATCATAGGTTTGAAATCATAGAGTAGCTGATTTTCATAACAAAAGTTCAATGTTGGTATTGTCCTTTCACATTACAAATCATACATACATAAACATATGATTATTGAAATACATAATCATAATTCATACTTTAAAGATTCATGGCCATAGCTTGTACTTGAAATTAAGGTAAGATATGAATGCATGATCAATTGATTTGAAAATCATGAAATTTACTTTAAAACATGCATGATCATAAACTTTCTTTCAGCCCATACATAATTAATATAGATAATATCATTAGGAAGTATAATTGAAAATACTCATAATTTTCATTATGAACCCTAGAAATCAAAATAGGAGAATCCATGGAAAAATCCTTTAATTTAATGAAATAACCATTAATTTATATCAAAATAGACTCATAATCATACTTTCAATCATAATTCATGCAATAGGAATAGAGATCATAAAACTCATAAAATACCATACTTTAATTTGATAGAAAATCTTGAGAAATTGATTGGGCTTCATGGATGAAAGAATTCATGAATCAATACTCACATACCTTAAGTGAGAACACCAAATAATTTGAAAGAACTTGAGAGTTTTTATGAAGATTTTAAGTGAATTTACTTGAATTCTTCAATGGAGTCCTTGCGAGTCTTTTATATAGAGAGAAATATTTGAGTAAGTAAATTGTAGAAGAATAAATAGAATTACAGGTTTAGGTTAATTTATAGAGTTGAATTAGGTCCTAAAAATGTCTAGGTTCATTAGCTAACAATTTGGGAAAAGTCTAAAATACCCTTACTAAAAATACAACTCGGCCAAAAACCCTTGCCATGTCCGTGATGTGGATTTGTCGTGGACCTTTCTATTTTTTACAGTTTCTTGAGAAATCTATCTTTCGATCTACAGGTCCTAAAAATTTACCAAAACTATTTTCCCACAGGTTTTGTCCCCCCTAATTAATATTCCAAACTCGAATTTTCCAAAAAGATTAAGGATTATGCATTACTTGAGTGGCCTATTCCCAAAGCATTCTTAAGGCACTTATGAGCATTTTGAGAGATGTTTACAGCCATAGATAGAGGTTGAGCAGTTTGAGGATCAGTCGGTGGAAGAGGGTCCAACCCAATCCTTACCTGAATTTTTGGCAACACTAGTGCTCCAAGATACTTTGGTCCAAATCCTCAGCTTCATAGAGGGTATGACCTGAGTAAAGACCTTACTTATCACTTCAGCTGGACCCTAGGTATGAGCAGAGGCATAAACTTTAGCCCAGGTAGGTGCGTAGTATAATCAGACTCTAGTGTTACAGCCTACAACCACAGCCCCCCTTCTGATAGTTCAACCAATTTTGACAGCCATTCAGCATATGTAAGCTAGGAAGGTTATAACTTTAGAGGAGAAAACGATGTTGGGGAGATTTATTAGATTGGGTCCTCCTAGGTTCTTAAGTGTTGTGGGTGAGGATGCCCATGATTTTCTAGTCAGTTGGATAGACCAGCAAAGCAGTGGTGGAGATCCTACCTTAGTTGCAGACTAGCGGGATCACCACTGATGCCATGGACTCACTTCTTTGAGATTGTTTTAGAGAAGTATGTGCTTCGTAGTTTGAGGAAAAGGTTGAGGGACTAGTTCACAATGCTAGTTCAGGAATGATGTTGATTAAAAAGAATGAGGCTCGATTCCATGAATTATTTGGACATGCCACCATGATTATGTCGATAGAGGAGGAGCGGGTGCATAGGATTGTAAGAGGGTTATCTGTTCCCTTTAGGTTGGCCACAGAGAAAATGGTTGCATTGGGCTGCTCTTTCTTGTATGTAGTGGATCATGCCCATACTATCGAGTTTATTCGTCATGAGGGCTATGGGGTCAGTGATAAGAGACCTCACCATTAAGGCAGCTTCAATGGACGTCACACAAACGATCGGGGTTATTTTGGCAAGGGTTATCTATAGCCGTTTCTACCTAGTAGAAAGTACATGTAACTTTATAAATTACTGATGATGGGTCAGCGGGTACCAGTGGTCAGCACAACTAGACTTCGGGTTATCCTTCTCGGGGTCAGTCTTCTAAGAATTTAGGCCATGGTGGCTATTCAACTTTTGTAGGAAAATATCAGAGGGGTTCATTCGGTGGGCTATGTTACGAGTGTGTCATGATAGGCCACTTTGCCTGAGAGTATACTACGATTAGCAATCACAAATACCAGGGTCAGCAAGGTCTATAGGGCGAGCAGGTTCAGGCCCTAAAGCCTTAATTTGGTTAACAAGAGATAGGGTTCATAAAGAGGCAGAGGTGATTCTCAGGGTACTAAGGGTGGTCTCCATGCAAGTCAGACTTGTGGTAGAGGTGGATGTGCCCATATGTATACATTTCCAGGTAGGTCAAAAGCAGAGGCATTGGATGCCTTCATCACAAGTACAGTCTCCATCTCTCATCAGCCTGCCTATGTTTTATTTGATCCAGAGCCTATGTATTCATATGTGTCTGCTTACTATGCTACTCGGTTGGACATTTTGTATGAGTCGTTGATTAAACAAATTTGTGTAGCCACCCCTGTAGGTGATTCTTTAGTAGTGGATCGCGTGTATCAATCTTGTATGGTGACCATATTGAGGTATGATACTAGGTCCGACTTGATTGTTCTAGATATGGTGGATTTTGATTTGATTCTAGGGATGGATTAGTTGTCTCCTCATTATGTGGTTTTGGATTTTTTCTGTAAGACTATTACCTTGTGTATGCCCAGTATTCCATCGATTGTGTGGGTAGGTATAACTAGTCATATGACGAGTGGTGTGACCTCTTTCCTCAGGGCTCAACGATTAAAAAGGAAAGGGTATCTAGCCTATGTTGTTTATATCTGTGATACTAGTGTTGACATACCCTCTATTGTTACTGCTCCAGTGGTTTGAGAGTTTCCTGATGTATTTCCCACCAATTTACCCATCTTTCTCTTAAGTATGATATTGATTTCGGCATTGATATTAATCTGAGTACATAACCAGTCTCTTTCCACCATACCAGATAGCTCCGGCTGAGTTGAGGAAAGTTAAGGTACAATTTTAGGACCTCTTGAGTAAGTGGTTTATTAAGCCTAATATGTCTCCCTGGGGTTCTTCTATTCTGTTTATAAAGAAGAAAGATGGTACCTTGCGTATGTATATTGATTATAGGAAACCGAACAAGGTGACCATCAAGAGTAGGTATTCGATGCCGCGTATTGATGATTTATTTGACCAGCTCTATGGTGTAGCATGTTCTCTAAGATTGATTTGAGATTTAGGTATCACCTGTTGAGGATTAGTGTGGCAGACATCCCTAAGACTGGTTTTTGGACTCGATAAAACCATTATTAATTCCTAGTCATGTGTTTTGGGTTGACAAATGCCCCTGCAACATTCATGGATTTGAGGAATCACGTGTTCAAACCCTACCTGTACTTCTTTGTTATAGTATTCATTGATGATATTTTAGTCTACTCCAGGAGAAGAGAATAGCAAGAGCAACACTAGAGAAAGTACTTTAGACCTTGCGAGATCAGTAGTTGTATGCCAAATTTACCAAGTGTGAATTTTTGCTTAAGTTTGTGGCATTCTTGGGAAGCGTGGTATCAAGGATGAGATTATGGTGGATCCAGTAAAGATAATAATAGTTTGTGATTAGGCTAGACCTATTCTCCTATCAAGGTTCGCAGTTTCACCGGGTTGGCAAGATATTACAGATTATTTGTGGAGGGGTTCTCTTTTATTACGGTGCCTTTGACCAGATTGACTTAGAAAAATGTCCCTTTTTAATGGTTCGATGAGTGTGAGGCAATCTTTCTGAGGCTCAAGGCCTTGTTAACTTCAGCTCCGATCCTTACTCTTTCTGTTGAGGGATAAGGGTTTACAGTGTATTATGATACTTTCGGTGTTGGCTTGGATTGCATTCTGATATGGATAGGTAGAGTCATTGTATATGCTTCTAGGTAGCTGAAGGTGAATGATTGGAGCTACCCCAACCATGACTTGGAGTTGGTGGCCGTAGTCTTCGCGTTGAATATTTGGAGGCATTACTTGTAGGAGTTTGGAGTTATTGAAGGACTATAATGTTACTATTCTCTATCACCCGATAAAGGCAAATATAGTAGCAGATGCCTTGATCCGTAAGGCGGTGAGTATGGGGATTTTGTCTTTCTTATTAGTTGATGAGTGACCTTTGGCTGCTAACATTCAGTCCTTAGCGAATCATATGGTGCGAATTGATATTTGTGAGCCAGACAAGGTACTTGCTTGTGTAGAGGCTAGGTCCTCCTTATTAGAGCAAATTCGGGAACTTAAGTTTGATGACCCACACCTTAGGGTGATTCGTGATATGGTGCTCAGTGGGGAGGATAGGAAGGCGACCATGGATCAAAATGGCATTTTGAGGATCGAAGGTCAAATCTATGTTCCTAGAGTTTGAGATTTAGTTAGGCTTATCCTTGAGGATGCCCATTGTTCCAGATATTCCATTCTTCCTTAGGTGGCAAAGATGTATCATGACCTTTAAACATTATTGGTGGCGTGGAATAAAGAAGGATATTTCAGCCTTATGTCTAGGTGCTTGAAATATCACCAGGTGGAGTTCGAGCATCGAAGGCTGGGTGGTTTGACCCAGCGACTACCTATTTCGGAGTTGAAATAGGAGCAGATCGCTATGGACTTTGTGGTTGGATTATCGCGTACCTTCTAGGGTTTTGATTCTATTTGGGTCATCGTAGATCAATTAGCCAAGTCTGCTAACTTTATAGCGATTCAGACTACCTATAATTTAGAGAGGTTGGCTTAGATCTACTTACGAGAGGTGGTCCTGTTGCATTGGGTGCTAGTATCTATCATTTCAGACCATAGTAGTCAGTTCACTATGTATTTTTGGAGATCTATTCAGAAAGAGTTGGGCTCCCGAGTTGAGCTCAGTATAATTTTCCACCCCTAGATGTATGGGTACTCAAAGGTGACTTTCAAGTCTTGGAGGACATTCTACGGGCCAGTACTATTGATTTTGGGGGACATAAGGATCAATCTTAGACTTTGGCATAGTTTTCATATAATAATAACTACCAATCGAGCATTTTGATGGCACCTTTTGAGGCATTATGTGGTAGGAGATGTCTTTCTCCAGTGGGATGATTTGATGCTTTTGAGGTTAGGCCCTAAGGGACTGATTTCCTTCATGATTCGATCAATAGTTTTCTTGATTTAGGAGATGTCTTTCTCCATTGGGATGATTTGATGCTTTTGAGGTTAGGCCCTAGGGGACTGATTTCCTTCATGATTCGATCGATAGTTTTCTTGATTTATGAGAGACTTGGTACTACCCAGAGTAGGCAGAAGAGCTATGCTAATCAGAGGGTTCGACCTTTTGACTTTATGGTTGGTGATCTAGTATTTTTGCCTGTATCACCTATAAAGTGTGTGTTGAGATTTGGTGGAGGGGTAAGCTTACCCCTAGGTTTATCGGCCCTTTTGATATCCGAAGGCAGATAGGAGAGGTAGCATATGAGTAAGCCTTTCCCCCAGCTCTTTCAGGTGTCCACCCCTGTATTTCATGTTTCCATACCACGACGGTATGTTCCAGATGAGTCTCACGTGCTTTAGTGGGATTCAATTAATCTTGATGAGTTCTTTACTTTTAAGGATGAGCCTGTGTCTATTTTTGACAGATAGGTTAGGAAGCTGAGGCCTAAGGAGATCCTGTCAGTGAAGGTCCAATGGAGACATCACCTAGTGGAAGGGGCTACTTCAGAAATCAAGCGAGACATGCAGACCCTATATCCTCACCTTTTTGAGCTTTCTAGTATCTTTCATCTGTCACGACCCAAACTAGGTCCAAAGCGCGACACGACAATTAAGATGGGAGGGACCCTAACCATAAGCCATCTTAGTATACATTGCGAACATAAGGTAAATAAATAAGGCAATATAAGCAGAAGTAATCAACACAAGGGAATGGGTCTAAGGGATAACAACTCCTAAGATTTCCAATCCAGACTACATTATAAACTCTCTAAACATGCCTCTAGTATAGTCTTTGATGGGGGCTTAGAACATGCTCCTAGCTCACCCTAACAATAGAAGAAAGTCAAAGTATTGGTAACATGAATAAAAGTCTTATCCTCGATAGAATGAGGACTCATAAACTTCTTAAGGATCTAGGGCAATCTCTAGCCACAAAAAGGGTGGTCGTGAGTGTCGTTCGTCCCTACATTATGACATAATATAGGCAAAATATATGTTAGTGCATTTATATGTACTAAGTATGTGAGGTATGCATGAACAAGTAAAAGAATGTAATCAATAAGCCATAAGATGCATCACCAATCATAATGAACATGAATAGAGCTTAAATTCAATTTAAAACATAAGGAACTCATGGTCAATGCATATCACAAAACTTCGTCATAAACTCATAACTTGACATCTCATATCTTAACTTCAATTTGTGTGAGATAAGACTTTTAACCGATATCTAAGACCATGCGAGCTATTACATGAAATCTGATAACTCCTGCATCAAGACAGACTGATGACTCCTGCATCGAAATAGGGGAGGATACCTTGATATGGAATACTCCAAAAGTAACTATTTAACTAGGCTATGTGGATCCACTAGCTAGGCCATGAAGGCAACCAATGTGGGCAACATAGTTTTGGACTTTAGGTTGCTATTAGGAATCCCTTAGGTAACTAACTGTGTTAATAGACCGAAGCCCACCTAGAAGCCCCCTCAGTGCTTAGTCAAAATCCAAATGGAAACTCATAAACATGATCATAACATAATAGGGAAAGATAGTAAGTTCCTATCAATCCACCTTTAAAACATATTAGGAATAGCTCATCATAACTTAGTGACTCATAAGAATCCATAACCTTGGTAAGAATAGTCCTTATCACCATCTTAAAACATACTTGTGTGACAATTGGAGTTATCACACTATAATAACATCTTTGATCTTAACTGTGATCGTCATCATAACATCAATCTTAAAATCATAATCTCAACTTTGAATCATTGTAAGTCATTTCACTCACGCTCAACTCATAGACTCATCTTTAACTCATAATCATAACTAGAAAATAGGTTTATGCATGAGCATCTATAACTCAGCCTAAAATCATCAATTCATATGAGAACGTACATATAATGATCATTAATAACATCTAAAAATAGAATTACATCAGCCCAATATAATTAATCAAAACTAGGGTTCATAATTAATTATAATTTGAATGAAAATTGAGAAATCTTTGGGACTTCATGGGTGAAAAGGGACCATGAATCAATCTCCACATACCTTGCATGAACTCACTAAGAATTGAAGAAGAACCTTGAAGAAATCTGGAAACCCTAGCTTGAATTTGGAGAGAAACCTTGAGAGACTTTTGTTCTTTGCCTTGGATAAATTTTGGGAGAATGAATATAATAGAAGTTAAATTTGAAGAATTGAATATTTATAGACTTTGAACTTGGCCATAAAAGTGTCTAGGTTCATTGAACCGAATATTGGAAAAGACACAATTACACCTCTTTAAATTCTGGATTTTGAACCTGCGAACCAACTCCTACGGGTTGTCGAAGAAATGATGAGTCATCTAAATGACCCATCAACTTGAAAATCAAGTCTCTGATGTTTGGGAACTGGTCAAGTTTACGACTTATCAACTTGAAAATGAGTCGTTCATGAGGCTCGTCTTGTAGGTCCCAAAAACCTATAAATTCTAGGGTCTCTGAAGTTTTGTGATGGGTCGTTCTGATGGCCCGTAAGGTCTTCTACGACCCTTCCTATCAAGTCATCACCTAGGCCTTGGGGAAACATTGCACAAGACCTCTGAACTCCAGTTGACAAGGGGTTTCTATGACCCATCAACAGGACGACAACTCGTATTGTTAAGTGTAGAACCTCTCTTGAGGGAAAAATCTATTTTTACTCTAGGGGTCACCCTACGACATAAATTTACGAGCCATAGAGAGTTCTACGAGCCATAAACTGACGCATACTTGAGTCAGTTCAAGATTTTGAGACTTTTCTCTATGGTTCTAACTTTTCGACCTCCGGGGTCTTACAATATCTCCCCCTTGGAAACATTCATCCTTGAATGAGATTAACTTATCATAGGATGGACATAGAATTAGGACTAGCAAACCAACATGCACATGATGACATCTTAAAATGCATGAAAGATGAAAACTTTAACTTAACATAAAATCATGAATTTAAAATCAACTCTATCATGAACATGCATGCATATGAATGACATAAGAGCAACTGAATATGTAATAGTTCAGTTAACTTGAATAAGAACAACTTACTATTTTAGGCTTGAGTAGAGGAAAAGAGGTATGGGTATCGTTTCATCATATCCGCCTCCTCTTCCCAAGTAGAACTTTCTACTTGATTCCTCCATAATACTTTGATAGATACAAGTTCTTTGTTTCTTAAATTTTTAACTTGTTGGTCTAAGATTCCACTAGAACTTCTTCATAAGTCAAATTTTCCTTAATACTTACATCTTTTAATGGCACAATGTAGTTTAGATCAACCACAAACTTTCTCAACGTAGACACATGAAATATCGTGTGAACCATAGCTAATTCAAGTTGAAAATCTAACTCATAAGCCTCCTTGCCAACACGTCATAATATTTTGTAAGGGCCAACGTATCTTGGACTCAATTTACCTTTTTTTCCAAAACGCATTACATACTTCATTGGTGAAAACTTCAAATAGACCCAATCATCCACCACAAATTGAAGCTCTCTTTTCCTAACATCATAATAGGACTTTTGACGACTTTGAGCCGTCTTCAACCTCTCCCTTATGAGTCTTACCTTCTCCATAGAATCCATCACCAAATCTGGACCAATCAAGGCCATCTCACCTACTTTAAATCATTTTATCAGGGATCCACATCTCCTTCCATATAATAATTTGAAAGGAGCCATTTGGATACTAGAGTGATAACTATTATTATAGGAAAACTCAATCAATGGAAAATGTTCATCCCAACTCCCTTTAAAATCAGTAACACAAGCCCTTAACATATCCTCTATAGGTTGGATCGTTCTTTCGGCTTGATTGGCTGTTTGCGGATGAAAAGCGGTACCTAACTTAACCTTTGTACCTAGAACCTTTTGAAACAACATACAAAAGTGCAAAGTGAATTGTGTACCTCGATTCGATATGATGGACAAGGGCACACCATGAAATCTTACCAATTCACGAACATACAACTTAGCATAATTGTTGGAACCGTAAGAAGTCTTATCTAGTATAAAATGAGCCGACTTGTTCATTCGATCTACAACAACCCAAATGGAATTATGTTGCTTCTTAGTATGAGGAAAACCCATTACAAAATCCATAATAACATCTTCCCACTTCCAAATAAGAATTTGAATATCTTGGGCTAGACCTCTCGGTCTGTGATGCTTGACTTTGACTTGTTGGCAATTTGGACACGTAGCTACAAATTCCTCTATGTCCTTCTTCATACCATTCCACCAATACACTTCTCTCAAGTCACGATACATCTTGGTGGAACCTGGATGAATCGAATATTGAGAACTATATGCTTTATTCAATATCAATTCTCTGAACCCATCAACATTTGATACACACAACCGACCTTGGTAACGTAGAATACCATCTCCCCCTTGGGAGAAAGCCTCAATAGATTTTTATTCCACCGACTTCTTTAACTCGACTAGCACCAGATCATGGTCTTGTTTAGCCTTAACATCCTCTACAAGAGATGATTTCAAACCATTATGAACAGAAATACCTTCATCATTAAATTGACCAAAAGCACACCTAAACGTGCCAATCTATGAGCATCTTTAATCAATTCTTTGTTATCTTGTTCAACATGTGCCACACTACTCATGGACAATTAACTTAGTGCATCGACAACCACATTGGCTTTGCTCGGATGATACAACACACTCATATCATAATCCTTCAATAGTTCAAGCCATTTTCTTTGCTGAAGGTTCAAGTCTTTTTGCTTAAACACATATTATAAAATCTTGTGGTCGGTAAACACATCCACATGGATACCATAAAGATAGTGCCTCCAAATTTTCAAAGGAAACACAACTACCGCTAGTTCAAAATCATGGGTTGGATAATTTTGTTCATGCACCTTAAGTTCCCTAGAAGAATAGGCTATTACCTTACCATGTTGCATCAATACACAACCAAGACCAACCCTTGCAGAATCACAATATACCACGAAGCTATCAGACCCTTCCGACAAGGTCAAGATAGGAGAAGTAGTGAGACGATCCTTTAACTATTGAAAACTCTTTTCACATGCTTCCGACCATTGAAACTTCACCCTCCTTTGATTCAACTTGGTCAAAGGTGACGAAATTGATGAAAACCATTCCAAAAATATCTTATAGTATCCGGTTACGCCCAAGAAATTCCTAATACTTGAAGGAGATAATGGTCTAGGCTAATTTTTCACCACCTTAATTTTCTTAGGATCGACCATAATCCCTTCACCGGACACAATGTGATCAAAAAAATCTACCTCTCATAACCAAAACTCACATTTATTGAATTTGGCAAATAATTGTCTATCCTTTAGAGTTTGTAACACAATCCTCAAGTGATTAGTATACTCTTCCTCATTCCGGGAGCAAACCAATATATCATCAATAAACCCAATTACAAACATGTCCAAATATTGTTTGAACACCCTATTCATCAAATCCATAAAAGCCACGGGAGCATTGGTCAAACCAAATGACAGACTAAAAACTCATAATGGCCATATCTCGTTCTAAATGTCGTTTTTGGAATGTCACATTCCCTCACTCTCAATTAGTGATAACCAGAATAAAGGTCTAATTTGGAAAAGTAACTTTACCTATGCAATTGATCAAATAAGTTAACTATCCTCAGAATTGGATACTTTTTCTTGATAGTTACCTTGTTCAATTGCCAGTAGTCAATGCACATACGCAATGAGCCATCCTTCTTTCTAACAAACAATATGGGAGAACCCTATGGAGATATACTTGGACTAATGAAATCCTTCCTAACAAGTCTTTTAATTAATCCTTCAACTTCTTTAACTCCAATGGAGCCATCCGATAAGGAGGAATAGAAATAGGTTGAGTATCCGAAAGAAGGTATGTACCAAAATCAATGTCTCTTTAGGGAGAAACACTGGGTAGATTATTGGGAAACACATCCAGAAACTCATTTACAATGGGATCCGACTCTAGGATAGGGGCTTCAGAATTCTCATCCATAACCCATACAAGATGGTATATACAATCCTTGGAAATTATTTTTCGAGCTTTAAGGAAGAAAATGAGTTGACCTTTAAACATGAAATTACTACCCTTCCATTCTAGGATAGGCTCATTTGGGAATTGAAATTTTAATCACTCGGGTTCTACAATCAATAGAAGCATAACATGCATATAGCCAATCGATACCAAGGATAAAATCTAAATAAGTCATCTCAAGCTCAACCAAATCATATAAAGTAACTTTATAGATGACTATAACCGGACAACTTCAATAAACTCTTTTAGTCATAATCGACTCACCTACAAGAGTATAAATTGAGAAAGGCTGTAACAATGTCTCAGGACTAACATCAAATCTCATGGCCACATAAGGGGAAATAAAAGATAAGTTTTCACCCAGATCAAGCAAAGCATAAATATCATAGTGAATGACCCATAACAAAATCAGGAGTCTTTTCCACCTCTTGCCTATCATGGAGGGAATAAAAACTATTATTGCATTGACCATACTTTGGTTGCACTTATCCACTTTGAGTAACTTGGCCTTGAGGACGAGCAACTTTGACCTTGCATTCCTTAGCATGATGACCCGTATTACCACACTGGTAGCACACATTCAATCTGGCTAAACATTCGCCCTAGTAACTGGCCAATAGGATCACCTCCTTGAGGGTTAGGGTTTGGCACCCTATCCTTGTCAAATCTTGGAGTAGTGGCATTAGAATACCCTTGGCCGGAGTACTTTTGGCAAAAGTGAAGATGTCCACCATTTCTGAACTTGGCATGGGGGGAAGTCACTAGCGTCAGTCCTTAGCCTCTTGGACTCCCTATTCTTCACCTTTAGCTTCTCACTCTCCATTTGCTCTGCATAGGTCATTAGTCTAGATATATCCATCTCCTAAATCAATATAGCCATTTTGTACTCCATTTTTTCTATATTCGACACCCCCGATACAAAGTTACTCATACGAACTCTTGAGTTGGCAACCATGAATGGAGCATACTTTGAAAATTGAAAAAGCTTGAGGGCATACTCTCTCACACTTATACCACCTTGCTTAAGGTCGAAAAACTCTTGCACTTTAGCCTCCATCAACTCTAATGGGAAAAAGCAATCAATAAACACTCCCTTGAACTCATTCCAAGTCATAGGATCTGCCTCTCTAGGCCTCTCACTTTTCCATTGATCAAACCAAATCTGATCAACACCCTTAATTGTTATGTAGCCAACTCCGCGCCCTCAACCGGGCTAATTCCCATGATCTCAATAATCTTATGGATGCCATCAACAAAATCTTGTGGATCCTTATCAATTTCAGAACCTCAAAACACTAGAGGATTCATCCTCATGAAATCACAAACTCTTTTCTCCGCATACCAATATTTGGTTTAATGGGAGCAACCACCTCACGTTTAACTTGAGCCATAACGGCCTGAGCAAGTACTTGAAAAGCTGCTCAGAACTCATTGCTTGATTATTCATAGGGTCATTCGGAGCTTGTTTCTCCTCTTCGACCATGTTTATTCTAACAGGGTATTTTCATGGAGGCATATTCTGAAATTTTCAAAGAGAAAGCATTAGAGGGAAAAAACTTAACCACTCTACCATACAACAAAGATCATGAAAGAAGTCAGACTTTCCTAAGACTTTTCATAGACTCCTATTCATTGATATGGCACGCTTCACACCAATGAATAAGACTCTCCTTAATGCGCCATGATAAACTCCCTAGACCTCTTCTAAATCTTTTATCTGATACCAAGTTTGTCATGACCTGAACTAGGGCCAAGCCACGACACGATGATTAGGATGCAAGGGACCCCAACCATAAGCCATCTTAGCATACATCTCAAACATAAGGTAAAGAAAAATGAAAATATAAGCAGAAGTAATCAACATAGGGGAATGTGTCTAAGGGATAACAATTTCTAATATGTCCAATTCGGACTACATCATAAACCATCTAAACATGTCTCTAGTCTAGTCTTTGACAGGGGCTTAGGACTAACAATAGAATAAATTCAAAGTAATGGTAACATGAATAAAAGTCTTGTCCTTGATAGAATAAGGATCACCAACTTTTTGAGGATCTAGGGCAATCTATAGCCACGAATAGGATTATCGTAAGTGTTTTCCATCCCTATATTACGAGATAATGTAGGTAATATATGCGTTAGTACATTTGAATGTAATAAGTATGTGAGGTATGCTTGAATAAGTAAAAGAACGTAATCAACATGCTATAAGATACATGACCAACCATTATGAACATGAATAGAGCTTAAAAGCATTTTAAAACATATGGAACTCATGATCAATGCATATCACAAAACATTATCATAAACTCATAACTTGACATCTCATATCTTTACTTCAACTTGTGTGAGATTAGACCTTTAACTGACATCTGAGACCATGTGAGCTATTACATAAAATTTGATGTCTCTTGCATCGAGACAGGCTGATGACTACTGCATCAAAATAGGGGATGCTACCTTGCAAGAGCATACTCAAAAAGTACCTATTCAACTAGGCTATATGGAACCACTAGATAGGCCATGAAGGCAACCTATTCAGGCAACGTAGTTTTGGATATTAGGTTGCTATTAGGATTTCCTTGGATAACTAACTGTGTTATTAAACCTAACCCCACCTAGAAACCCCCTCGGTGCTTAGTTAATATCCTAATGGAAACTCATAAACACGATCATAACATAATAGGGAACTATAGTAACTTCCTATCAATCCACCTTTAAAATATATTAGGAATAGTTCATCTTAACTTAGTGATCCATAAGAATCCATAACTTTGGTGAGAATTGTCCTTATCATAATCTTAAAACATACTTGTGTGAGAATTGGACTTATCACACTATAATAATATCTTTGATCTTAACTTTGATCTTCATTATAACTTCAATCTTAAAATCATAATCTCAACTTTAAATCATTGAAAACATTCATTGTAAGTCATTTTACTCATGATCAATTCATAAACTCATCTGTAACGCATAATCATAACTTGAAAATATCTTTATGCATAGGAATCTATAACACAACTTAAAATCATGCAATTCTTATGAGAACATATATATAATGATCATAAATCCCATCTAAAAATAGAAATAACTCTGCCCAATGCAATTAATGAAAACTAGGGTACATAATTAAGTTTAATTTGAATGAAAACTTGAGAAATCTTTTGGACTTCATGGGTGAAAAGGTCTTATGAATCATACCCACATACCTTGCTTGAACTCACTAAGAACTAAAGAAGAACCTTGAAGAAATCTGGAAATCCTAGCTTGAATTTGGAGATTAACCTTGAGAGACTTTTCTTGTTTGCCTTACACAAATTTTGGGAGAATGAATTGAATAAGAGGGAAATTTGAAGAATTGAATATTTATTGACTTTGAACCTGGCCATAAAAGTGTCTAGGTTCATTGAACCAAACTTTGGAAAAGACACAATTATCCCTTATTAAATTCTAAATTTTGAACATACGAACCGACTCCTACAGGTCATTGAAGGGATGAAGAGTCATCTAAGAGACTCGTCCTGCAAGTTTGAGAAAAGGTCTGAAAATTGAGTCTTTAAAGTTTGGTAACGTGTCAAGTTTATGACCCATCAACTTGAAAATGAGTTATTCCTAAGGCTCGTCCTGCAAGTCCCAAAAACCTGCAAATTCTAGGGTCTATAAAGTTTTGTGATGGGTGGTTGTTATGACCCATAAGGTCTTCTACGACCCATCCTGTTAAGTCGTCACCTTGGACTTGGGGAAACTTTGAGCAAGGCCTCTGAACACTGGTTGATGAGGGGTTTCTATGACCCGTCAATAGGACGATGACTCACCCTATTGAGTCATAGAACCTTTCCTGATGGCAAAATTTATTTTTGCTTGAGGGATCACCCTACGATACATCTTTACCAGCCGTAGAGAGCTATACAAGCTGTAAAGTGACTCGCATACTGAGTCAGTTCAAGATTTTGAGACTTTTTTCCTCGGTTCCAACTTTCTGACTTCTGGAGTCTTACACCGGCCCTTTGTTTTTCAAGTATAAAAGTTTTTTTAGTGATGGATGTTGTAATGACCTCCAAGATTGTCATGATTCGAACTAGGGTCAGGCCGCAATGTGGTGATTGGGATACGAGGCACCTCAACCAAGCTTTATCAACATTCATTGGATTCACAAGGTAAAGAACATGATAATAAGATATAAGCAGAAGTTAGAACTCAATGGGGATGGGACTAGGGGAAATTAACTCAATAAACATCCAAATCGGAGTACATGAGAAAACCGTCTAAACATGCCTCTAGTCTAGCCTTTGATGGGGGCTTAGGACAAGATCCTATCTCACCCTAACAATAGAAGAAAGTCATGTAAAAATAAGAATAAAATTCATGCACTCGATAGAATGAAGACTCACCAGCTCCTTTGAAAAAAATAAAGCAACTCTACCTATGAAGAGGATGGTCATGAGTGTCTTCCACCCATACATTATGAGACAATGTAGGCAATACATGTATTAGTACATTTAAATGTACTTTATATGTGAGGTATGCATAAAAAATTAATAGGAATATGAACGATAAGCCATAAGATACATGACCAATCATACTGAACATGAGCATAGTGTAAAGCATTTGAAAACATATGAAACTCATGGTCAATACATATCATAAAACTTCATCCAAGACCATGCAAGCTATTATATAAAATCCGATGATCCCCACATCGATAAGAGGGAGGCTACCTTTCGAGGGTATACTCCATCATGTTACTCATCTCAACTCAACTATGTTATATGTGGATCCACTAGCTAGGGCATGAAGGCAATCCTATGCGGGCAATGTATTTTGGGACTTTAGGTTTCTACTAGGAATCCTTGGGTAGCTAACTACGTTAACAGAATGAACCCCGCCTAGAAGCCCCCTTGGTGGTTAGTTAATATCCCAACGGAAAACTCATAAAATATGATCATAACATAATAGAGAAAGATAGTAACTGCCTATCAATCCGTCTTTACAACATATTAGGAATAGCTCATTAACTTTAGGGATTCATAAGAATCCATAACTTGGGTGACAATCGTACTTATCACCATCTTTAACATAATTGTGTGAGAATTGGACTTATCACACCAAACAAAACCTCTTTGATCTTAACTTTGACCATCATCATTACTTCTTTGATCTTAACATTGATCATCATCATAAGTTCTTGCATCTTAACTTTTAATCATGAAAACTTTCTTTAAACATCATTGATATCATGATCAATTCATGAAAATCATCTTTAACTTCATAATCATAACTTGAAATTAGGTGTATGCCTGGGCATTCATAATTCAACTTTAAATCAAGTAATTCATGAGAAAACATGCTTATAATTATCATTGATAACATCTTAAATTAAAATTAAATCAGCCCAATGCAATGCATCAAAACTATGGTTCATAATCAATTGAAATTCTTGAGAAAATACATGGACTTCATGCATGAAAATGGCCCATGAACATATCCCCCACATACCTTAATTGAATTCACTTTAGAATTGAGAAGAAAACCTTGAAGAAATCTGGAACCCTAGCTAGAGCTTGAAGAGAAAACCTTAAGAAACTTGAGTTCCTTGCCTTAGTTAAATTTTGAAGAATAAATTGAATAAGAGGAGAATTTGAAGAGTAGAATATATATATAGACTTTGAACTTGGCTTTACAAGTGTCTAGGTTCATTGAAATGAAATTTGAAAAAGATACAATTACCCCTCATTAAACTTCGGATTTTGGACCTATGGGACCATTTGTACTGGTCATAGAAGTATTGATGAATCATAGAAATTACTTGTCCTGCAGGCTCAGGAAAAGACATGAAAATCAGGTCTCTGAAGTTTCCAAATAGGTCATTTGTACGACCCATAAACTTCTTTACGACTTGTCAACTCCAATAATCTTGTAGGTCCCAAAACCTGTAAAAATATAAGTCTTTGAAGTTTTTTTATGAGTCATTCCTATGACTCGTAGCATCTTTTATGAACCGGCCTGTCAGGTCGTATACTCGACCTTGAGGTACTTCTGGAACTTAGCCTCTTAGGTATTCATATGAGTTGTGTCTACGGTTTTTCTAATGGAGTACGAGTTGTAAACATAAGCCATAAGACCTTCCTTTGAGTTTGGTCACGATCAACTGCTAAGAGTCACTTCACGACTTGTTCCTACAACTCATAGGACTATCTATGAGTCATAGAGTGACTCATAAGGCTAAAGTCAATCAAAATTTTGAGGATTTGTTTTGGGTTCCGACTCTCTGACTTCAGGGCTCTTACAATATCTCCCTCTTTGGAACATTCATCCTCGAATGAATTAACTTATCATAGGAAGGACACAAAAAGAGGACTAGAAACCCTACATGAATATAATAACAATTTCAAATGCATTGAACATGCAAACTTGAACTAAACATAAAATCATGAACAATAAACTTTTCATGAACATGCATAGAAATGAATGACATAGGAGGAACTAAATACGTAAGAGTTCGATTAAATTGGAATAAGAACAACTTACTACTTTAGGATTGAGTAGAGGGAAAGAGGAACGGGTATCATTTCATCATATCTGCCTATGCATCCCAAGTAGCACTTTCTACTTGTTGATTCCTCTATAACTCTTTGACAGACACAACCTATTTGTTCCTTAACTTCTTAACTTGCTGGTCTAATATTTCCATTAGAACTTCTTCATAAGTCAAATTATCTTCAACACTTACATTTTCCAATGGAAAAATAGAGTTTGGATCACCCACAAACTCTATCAACATAGATACATGAGAATCCGGGTGAACCATATCTAACTAAAGTGGCAAATCCAACTTATAAGCCATACCATCACATCTCAATATCTTATATGGTCTAACATATCAGGACTCAATATCCCTTTCTTGCCGAAATACATTATACTCTTCATGGGTGAAACCTTCAAATACACCCAATCATCCACCTCAAATTCAAGGTCTTTTTTCCTAACATCAGAATAGGACCTTAGACGACTTTAAGCCGTCTTCAACATCTCCCTTATGAGTCTTATGTTCTCCATAGAATATTTACCAAATATGGACCAATTAAGGCTATCTCACCTACTTTAAACCATCCCACCGGGGATCTACATCTATTCCCATACAATGCTTCGAAAGGAGCCATTTGGATGCTAGAGTGATAACTATTATTATAGGGAAACTCAATCAATGAAAAATGTTCATCCCAACTCCTTTTAAAATCAATAACATATGCCCTTAACATATCCTCTATAGTTGGGATAGTTCTTTCATCTTGACCATCGATTTGAGGATGGAAAGTGGTACTTCACTCAACCTTTGAACCGAGCCCTTTTTGAAATGACTTCCAAAAGTGTGAAGTGAATTGAGTACCTCGATCCAATATAATGTACAAGGGAACACCATGAAGTCTTATTAACACACTACCATACTACTTAGCATAGACATCGGCACCATAGAAAGTCTTAATCAATAGAAAATGAGCAAGCTTAGTCATCCCATCTACAACAATCCAAATGGAATCATGTTGCTTCTTAGTACGAGGAAAACCCATTACAAAGTCTATATTCACATCTTAGCACTTCCAGGTAGGAATTTTAATGTCTTGGGCTAGACCTCCCGGCCTTTGATTATCAACTTTAACTTATTAGCAATTTAGAAACTTAGCCACAAACTCCGCTATGTTCTTCTTTATGCCATTCCACCAATATACTTTCCTCAAATCACGATACATCTTGGTGGAACCTAGATGAATTAAAAATTGAGAACTATGAGCCTCATTCAATATCAACTCTCTTAAACCGTCAACATTAGGTACACACAACCGGACTTGGTAAAGTAGCACACCTTCTCCTTCTTGGAAGAAAGCCTCATTGGATTTTTTGGTAACCGACTTCTTTAACTCAACTAATACATGATCACAGTCTTGTTTGGTCTTTACATCCGCTACAAAAGACGATTATGAACCATTGTGAACTATAGTACCTCCATCACTAGAATCAACCAAACGTACACCTAAGCATGCCAATCTATTAACATCTTTAACAAACTCTTTCTTACCTTCTTCAACATGTGCAACACTATCCATAGATAACCGACTAAGGGCATCGACAACTACATTTGCTTTACCCGGATCATATAACACATTCATGTCATAGTGCTTCATAAATTCAAGCTTTCTCCTTTGTAAAAGGTCCAAATCCATTTTCCTAAACACATATTTTAAACTCTTATGGTTGGTAAACACATCCAATAGACACCATAAAGATAGTGTCTCCAAATCTTCAAAGCAAACACCACCGCCACTAGTTCAAGATCACGGGTTGGATAATTTTATTCATGCACCTTAATTTGCCTAGAGGTGTAGGCTATCACAGTACCATATTACAACAATACAGAATGAGACCAACCCTTGAAGCATCGCAATACACCACAAATCTATCATACCCTTCCGGTAGAGTCAAAATAGGAGCAGTATTGAGAAAATTCTTCAACTCTTGAAAACTCTTCTCACAAGCATCCGACCATTAAAACTTCACCTTATTTTGAGTCAACTTAGTCAAAGGTGAAGAGATCGATGAGAATCATTACACAAATCTCCTATAGTATCCAACTAGGCCCAAGAAATTACTAATATCCGAAGGAGATAATGCTCTAGGCCAGTTCTTAACCACCTTGGGTTTCTTAGGATCAACCATAATCCCTTCATAGAATACAATGTGACTAAGAAAAGCCACCTCCCTTAATCAAAACTCACACTTATTGAACTTGGAAAATAATTGCTTGTCCCTTCGAGTTTGCTACACAATCCTCAAGTGATTAACATGCTCTTCCTCATTCTAAGAGTAAATTAATATATACAAATATGTCCAAATATAGTTTGAACACCCTATTCATAAAGTCCATGAAAGCCGTGGGGGCATTGGTCAAACCAAATTACATAAATAGGAACTCATAATTGCCATACCTCATTTGAAATATCATCTTGGGAATATCACACTCCCTCACCCTCAATTGGTAATAACCAGAATAAAGATCAATCTTATTGCCCCTTACAATTGATCAAACAATTATCTATCCTCAAAATTGGGAATTTAATACTGATGGTTACTTTGTTTAATTTCTGGTAGTCAATGCACATATGTAGGGAAACATCTTTCTTTCTAACAAACAAAACGGGAGCACCCCATGGGGATATGCTTGGTATAATGAAACCTTTGTCTAACAATTCTTTCAATTGGTCCTTCAACTTCTTTAATTCCACTGGGCCATTCGGTAAGGAGGAATAGAAATAGGTTGATTACCTAGAAGAAGGTCTATACCAAAGTCAATCTTCTTTTTAGGAGGGACACCGGTTAGATCATCGGGAAACACATTAACAATGGGGACTGACTCTAGCATAGGGGCTTCAAAATTATCATCCCTAACCCTCACAACATTGTAGATACACCCTTGGAAATTATTTTATGAGCTTTATGGCATGAAATAAATTAACCTTTGAACACAAAATTACTAACCTTCTATTCCAGGATAGGGTTATTTGGGAATTGTATCTTAATCACTCGGGTTCTACAATAAATAGAAGCATGACATGTATATAGCCAATCCATACCAAGGATAAATCAAAATCGGCCATCTCAAGCTCAACTAGATCACATAGGGTAACTTTATGGAAAACCAAAATCGGACAACTTCTATAAACTCTTTTAGCCATAATCTACTAACCTACGGGAGTATAAATGGAAAAATGCTCTAACAATATTTCATGGATAACATCACATATCATGTCCACATAAGGGGAAACAAAAGATAAATTTGCACCCAGATCAAGTAAGGTATAAATATCATAGTGAAGGATCCGTAACATACTGGTAACAACATCGGGAGTTTCCTCCACCTCTTACCTACCATAGAGAGCATAAAACCTATTATTGTGTTGACCACCCTTTGGTTGCAATTGAGCACCTTGAGAAACTTCTCCTTGAGGACGATCATATTTTACCTTAAATTCCTTAGCATGAGGACCCGTCTTAACACACTAGTACATACATTCAACCCAGCTAAACATTCACCCTTATGGTTCTTACCACACTTCTAACATGCGGGAGTAACTTGGATGATAGGAGCACCTCCTTAAGGCTTAGGGTTAGGAACCCTATCCTTGTGAAACCTTGAAGTAGTGGAATTAGAAGACCCTTGGTCGAAGTAACTTTGGTGAAAATGAGGGTGTCCATCACCTCCAGACTTACCATGAGAGAAATCACTATCATCGGTCCTTAGCCTCTTGGACTCTCTATTCTTGTCTTTTAGTTTCTCAACCTCTATTTGCTTCGTATAGGTCATGAGTCAAGATATGTCCATTTCCCGAATCCACATAGTCATTTTACACTTCTTTAAGACCATATACGACACACCCAACACAAACTTGCTCATATGAGCTTTTAAGTCGACAACCATGAATGGAGCATACTTTGAAAAATAAGTAAACTTGAGTGCATACTCCTTAATACTCTTACCACCTTGCTAAAGGTTGATAAACTCTTATACTTTTCACTCCCTTAACTCTAATGGAAAAAATGAATCAAGAAATACTCCTTTAAACTCATCCCACGTCATTGGATCCTCCTCTCTAGGCCCTTTTCATGACCCAACCCCATGGGCCATGATCGGGTGCCCAAGCTGGACACTCGCATATACACCTGTAACCCGTAAGTAAGCCTGGCTCCAGAGAGATCATTACTTATCATTTAGGCAATATAACACACAAGCCGATGAGGCTATCATAGCATGTGGGATCGTCCTATTATATGTATACATGTAAGCCGACAAGGCTTCCATAGCAAAGGGAATATCCCAAAACATAAATCATATTTACATGATTGAACACATATATATACACAACCCACATAGTTGTCTACAGACCTCGAAGAGTGTTAAAGACTATATATGGTGGGACAGGGCCCCCACCGTACCCCTGAATAAAAAAACATAATAAACACACCAAGGATCAGTACCAAAACTAGGCCCCGATATAATGGAGCTTCTTCCAAATTGGCTAAGCAGAATCCTAAGCTGTCGGACTCCCAAAACCAGTGTTTGTATATGCGGGCATGAAACGCAGCCCCTCCGAGAAAGAGGGGGTCAGTACGACATATGTACTAAGTATGTAGGCATATAATATTATAAAGAAATTACAGTTACAATAGGGATGCAGGGGGCAAGTATAACATTTAGCTATTTACTATACCTGTATCTTCTAAGATAAGGTCATACATACTATCATCACGTATTGTACCCGGCCCATTCGGGGACTCAGTGTAAGAACTATGTCATTCTGTCATCATGAGCACATATGTATTATTAGCGCTGTAGAACGTACAGCTAAATCCATGTATATAGCAAGTACCTGCCGAGGAACAATGGCTCGAACAATATATCATATAATAATGCAGAGGAACGACGGCCTGATTCGTATCTCATATGATAATGCCGAGGTACGAAGGCCCGATTCGTATATCGTATAACAATGTCAAGGTACGATAGCCCCGATCCATATATAGTATAATGATGCCGAGGAATGTATGACCCGATCCTTACATAGTAAAATATGCCAAGGTACATTTGTCCCGATCCATTTATATCATAATGCATATACTTATAGGTAAAACTTTGTAACCTATCAAACATCTCTCAATATATTATCATAAAGTATGTCTAAGAGCCTCTAGGTATAGGAGCTTACACATCCAATCATTATTCAGTATGTAGAAGGCTCGAGGGTCGTAGTTTAACTACTTTAAGACCCTTACCACCCTAAAGTGAGTAAAAGTCATGAATCACATCCAGAATCTATAAATGGAACTATATCTAAATCATATCACATATATTTTCACTTACATTAAGCCATTTTAAAAAAAGGAAGGGATAGGCCTCATGTGTAATACTTTTCATCACGTAAAAGGCTTACAAGACAATAACTAAACTATTGCAGGAGTTCTAATATCAAGAAGTGAAGAAGATGTACGAATCATGCTCGGGGTTCTAAGAATGGAATTGTCCCTATATTTCATACATAAATCACTTATAGCTAAGACATGCCAAGAGAGAAGAAGATTTAAGCTTTACATACTCATCACTTCCTAACGTATGGAAGGCTTGAGAAGCCCTAGTTCAATTACTGTAAGGGTTCTTTCATCAAGAAGTAAATAAGGACCGTGAATTATGCTTGGCATTTATGAGTAGATTTACCCTCAAGATCATATCATTCATTACTTAACTCGAAGACATGCCAAAAGAAAGGAAGAGTAGCTTCACATACATAACATTTATATCTAAGACATGCCAAAAGAAAAGAAAGGATAGGCTTTACATACCTTTTATCGAGTAATCATAACAACTCTTGCTTCGTCGCCTTCTGAACCTATTTAACACAAAGGTAATACTAACATTAATAACCTTCAAACTTTCCATCATCTCAAACCATAACTAAGAATCCATAGGAATCATTTCCCTAGGTGCCTTCCTCAAGTAGTTTATTAATCGACTAAGAAGTTAATGGAAATCGGGCAGCACTTCCCTTATAACTTTCCCTATACGAATTTCCAATTACATCCTCAACCACTACAGACAAGCAACAACAACAACCAGCAGATAATATACAAGAAAACCACTTCAATATTACGCAATACAAACTCCAAATGACTCGCTTAAAACTACGATATCAAAACAAGGTTTTCAATCATTAATTCATAAACTCTTTAACCACGCAGAACATAGGGTTAGGTGGCTGCAAACAGAAGAACCAACACCTATTTTGACCCATGTTCCATCCATGAAAAAAACCATAAAACCATTTCCAAAGACAACGCCATGCTAACGACAACACTAGCCAAACTTTAACTTGCTAGAATAGCGTCAAAATAGTCCCTACATGACCTGCAACATCTTTTAGTTGTAACGTGCATATTTTCATATTTACAACTAATATTTATACCCCCACAACATGTTTAAACACTTTCTCAAATGTGGGAGAAAAGAATCGAGTCATACCTTAACAAACGACTTCCCCAAAGTTGCTGAAAATTGACTTTGAGAGCTCTAAAGTGGCTGAAATGTTGGTGGCTGCTCGTTGCACTTCCTTGCTTCCCCAAATCAGTTATTTACATTATTAAACACCTTTATATCACCGTAGGATACCTTAATTAATTAATTCACAGGGAAGAAATCAGAGCCTTACCTCTCCTTGCTCAAACCCGTAACTCCCCTTAGGTTAGTTCTAGGTTTTTCTTTCAACTTTTCTTTTAAGTGAAAGTGATAAAGAATGAGAATTTGATGAAGTTTTCATCAATACACCTATATATATATATATCCTATAAGAGGTGACATGTGTCATCCCCTAAGGGTAACACGTGTCCAACCCTCATTGGACCAACCAAGCCATGCCACCACTCTAAGGCTTCCATGTGGACATGTGGGACCCACCCCAAGTAGGTGCATCACCTGTTTGCTTCTAAGTAGGTGCTACACCTCCTTCCACCTCTTTTGTGGGTTCGTAATCTCGTCTCACTTTAAGAACCTATGTAATCCTTCCTATGTGAGCTCAACATGTACTCCCGTAGCTTAAGTATATAAGACATCTAAGTTGGTAGGTTACGTAAGTAAGTCGAGTCCCACTACTTATTATTTTGGCCCCCAACTCGCTACAAATCGTTATATCCCTATTTCCAACCTTCACCCTTATGGGGCATCACATCCTCCCTTCCTTATAGTAATTTGATAATATTATAGATAATCTGGGTCACCGGACAACTTTCAAGAAGCTTAAGAAGATGTTCCGAAGCACAAAGGTACGGGGTATAACATCCATCCCCTCTTTAGAACATTCATCCTCGAATGTCAACTAGTCTAATAAGGTCTTACGAGTGCTTCATGATTCCTCTATACTAGTTGCCATTCATAGGCCTCGTATTAACCCATATAGTTACTTTAAGAGGGTAGATTACTTATAGGCATAGGAAATAGGTACGGACGTTTCTCCCCCATTTCTTCTTTGGCTTCCCATGCCATCTCTTCTGTTTTCTCATTTTTTCACCATAATTTGATGGAAGCCAAGTCCTTAGTTCGCAACCTTTTAATCTGCCGATCCAAGAATGGCGATAGGTTGCTCCTCGTAGAATAATTTCCCTATTATATGGACCTCATCCACAAGGAACATTCTGGGAGGGTTACTTATACATTTGCGGAGTATTAATCTGTGAAAATTGAATGTATCATTTCAAATTGGATGGTAGGTTCAACTCATAGGCAACTTTGCCTATTTTATGACTAATCTGATAAGGGCCAAGTTTTTCTTTCTTATCGAGTCCCATTACATCTTTTACTAGTGATGCTTTTATGATTACCCAATCCTCAACTTTGACCTCGAAAGGTCGATGTCGATTATCTGATTATGACTTCTGTCGATTCAGGACTGTTAATAGGTTCTCCTAAATGAGCTTCACTTTATCAATAGCTTGTTGGCTCATATCCGGGCCCATTAGTGCACCTTCATCAACCTTAAACCAACCAATGGGTGCTCTTCCATACGAAGCTTTATATGATTCTATTTGGATACTATTATTCACAGCTTCAATAGGTAACAGGTGATCACTTTAGCTACTTCTGAAGTTAATACTATAGGTCCGCAACCTTTTTTCTCGCATTTGCATAATGCGCTCGGCCTGTCCATTAGTTTGGGGGTGTAATGCTATATTATGTTCTCAATTCCCTCTAAAAGGTTTTAACTGTCCTTCCACTCTGTAGCTTCTAAACCCAATCCCTAGGGTTGGCTATCATAAAATTTCTTTTACTCCAGCTTGTAACACTTTAGGCGTGTCCTACTGCACTTTTTGCTCAGGTCTTCTTTCCACTTCTCTTACCATACCTCGTATTGTAATCTTTACATAAATATGTGTGGGTGCTTACCGCAGCCCAAAAGATGCCTTAGCATCGCTATACTGGTCTTTAGGTAAACCCGTATCATTTTTTACTTCCTTCAGCTTATGTCAGGGATTCACTATAGCTTTTGTCCGTAGTACTGATTATACTTTAAGGGTTTTGCCTCAAACCATCTTACACTTTTGTTTATTGTATTTGAACTATAGCTGTCACCTTGCTATTACTGACTTCTTATTATCTTTATCAAGTAATCACTTGATCTCACCCTTAGCATACCAATATTCTTAGGTTGCATAAATATTCTTATACACTTCGCACAACGTGCGTTCAATTCTAATCATAGTCTGTCCTTCTCTTGGCTTACTCTGCTTTACGTAGGTCAGTGTACTAACCTGCACTTACAATCTCTTTTGCTGCTTGTACATCACAATACCAGTAGTTAGTAACTCTGTTACCAATATCTTACCTTTAGTAAACTATAGTCTGTCTATCCCTTACAATATCTTCAAGTTCTCATTATAATTTTCAAGTTGTATTCCTCTCTTTTGTATGCACCCATTCTATGATGTCATACCATTCGAGGTATTTACTAATATTTTCTAGCACTGTCTCAGATATCATAGCTTTTATCCATCCGTTGCCAGCTTTTGAGATCTTACCAACTCGTTCCAGTATGGGATCTCACTTGGAATTTAAGTATTCATGTTAACATGCTGTAACGTCAATTATTTTCATCTTACGCGGGTATTTCTCTTATCTATTTCCCCTTTTTGGGGTGTATTTATGTCATTGTCCTCTTACCTTCAACTTTCCAAACGCATATGAGTCTGTTCCAACGTATTTGGTACACCTATACTTTTGGTTACCAATGTACGACACCTTAACATAATCATAAGGTGCTGATCTAGTCTACTTGTTAGTACTCGGGTCACGTAGGTATTTATTCAAAGTCACCTTTTATTTATCCCAATCAGTAATCAGAAAGTGTGTTTAGTCATTTCAGATTCTCCATTCGAGAGCACTTATTTTTTGACAACACGTGTCTCAAGCTTTGTCATAACACTATCTTTACCCCAGTGAATACTATTTGTTTCTTTAGTAAATTCGCAATGCATTAGTTGTTTTGCAACCCTACTTTCCTTATCCATTAAGGATCTTACTATTTTCCCACGGTGGAGTCACATATATTCCTTACTTCTTTATGCCTCAGGAACTTTCCTCCTTGTCGTGCACCTGATGTTAACTTCTAATCTTACTTAAAAACATATTAACTTCATTCTAATAATGGCCTTGTCTTATCACCTTTTCATTGCACTATACCTTCAGTTCATAGCCGTCTATTTCCTTTCTTGTCCAATACCTATACTTAATTAATCACGTCTATCTTGAGTGCTTCCTTTCTAGGATTTACTTATCCTCATAACGATCCCCATTATATTCATATGATACCCTGTTCGCATTCAATCCCATAGTATAACACTTCTTAACCTTTTCCACATTTCCTATTATGGGTTATTTACATTAAAGGAGGTAAACATTCTTAACCTTTGTCTAAATCATCCCCTAGTATCACAAGCCCTTCTAAATTACTTTCGCATTTTATCACTAACACCTGACCTTGAATAGCCCATGAATTTATATTTTCCGTTCGCAAGTTACACCTCCAATTAATGGGAGAAGAATTGGTATAATGTTTCCATGAAACATTCTTCAACCACCGCCCAAAGGGAACTAAAATCCAATAAGCATCACCGTACTTTTTAGCACTAGGCTCACATGGTCACCCTCTAGGCTCATTTTTGAGTCGCGAATAAATTGTCAAGTTCACAACTAGGGGTTAAGGGCTTTGTACTTTTCCACAGAAGTGAAACTCAACTGCTGAACATCTTTTCCTTCAATATGAGCTTTTTCCAAGGCAAAAATACGATTGGAAAATATCTTGGTTCCGTTCAAATGAATTCTGAACTTTGCTGCTCATATAGACTTTGTCCAAAATAAAACTCCCCAAGTAGAAGTAGTGCCCTTCACTAACAACCTGAAGGGTACCTCTTTCAGCTTTAGTTTAACATAATAGGTTCACCCTATCAGTATCAACATCCAGGACTATTATGAACTTCTATCTCATTTTCTCTTTGCTGTTTCCTAGAAAAATTTGGGCAGAGTATTCTCTATATTTTTGACTATCCCAAACCTGCATGCACAAAATGCCAACAAGGCCTCACAGGGCCAACATATATATTTGTAGCAGCCACATAGGGCTCCCAATAGCAATAAGATTGTAGAATGATAGACTTACCTTGTATTTTCAGCTTGAATTGCGCCCATTACACTTTCCTGTCTACTCTTCCTTTCAATTTTCATCTTTACATGTCAATTGTTTTCCAATACTTTACCTAACATATATCTTTCGTGCCTTTTCTTACCTATGTGCTTTTTAGTCATTTTCTTCTATCGATGTTATCCTTCTGCTGAAATCACAAGTTAGTATGAGGAATTTCATTTCCTATGACTCGGCTCTATAGCACGATCTTTAGATATGAAAGAAGATTAACATCCTAAATATCCTGTAGCCTCCTATTTATATATGTGGCGCACAACACATCGATAAATAAGATTCTACTAGACACTGTCTGTGGAAATTTCAAGGACGAACTGCTCTAATACCACTTTTGTCATGACCCAGGCCATGATCGAGTGCCCAAGATGGACACTCGCGTATACATTTGTAACCCATAAGTAAGCCTGTCTCTAGAGAGACCACGACTTGTCATTTAGGCAACATAACACAAGCCGATGAGGCTATCATAGCATGTGGTATCATCCCATTATATACATACACGCAAGCCGAAAAGGCTTCCATGGCAAAGGGAACGTCCCAAAACATAAATCATATGGACATAATCGAACACACATACATACACAACCCACACACTTGTCTACAGACCTCTAAGAGTGTTAACGACTATATATGGCGGGACAGGGCCACTGCCATACCCTTGAATAAACAAAGGTAATACACACACCAAGGATTAGTACCAAAACTAGGCCCCGATACAATAGAGCTTCTTCCAAATTGACTGAGTGGAATCCTAAGCTGGCAGACTCCCAAAACCTGTGTCTATACCAGCAGGTATGAAATGCAGCCCCCTCCAGAAAGAGGGGGTCAATATGATATATGTACTGAGTATGTAGACATATAATATTATAAAGAAATTACAGTTATAATAGGGATGCAAGGGGAAAGTATAACATTTAGCTATTCACCGTACCTGTATCTTATAAGATAAGGTCATACATACTATCATCACGTACTGTACCTGGACCATTCAAGGACTCAGTGTAACAACTATGTCATTCTGTCATCATGAGCACATATGTATTATTAGCAATGTGGAACGTCCAGCTCGATCCATGTATATAGCAAGTACCTGCCGAGGAACAATGGCTCGAATAATATATCATATAATAATGCCGAGGAACAACGACCTGATTCGTATCACATATGATAATGCCGAGGTACGACGGCCTAATCTGTATATCATATAACAATGCTGAGGTATGACGTCCCGATCCATAGATAATATAATGATGCCGAGGAACATAAGGCCTGATTCTTTTTTAGTAAAATATGCCAAGGTACATTTGTCCCGATCCATTTATATCATAATGCATATACTTATAGGTAAAACTTTGTAACCTATCAAACATCTCTCAATATATTATCATAAAGTATGTCTAAGAGCCTCTAGGTATAGGAGCTTACACATCCAATCATTATTCAGTATGTAGAAGGCTCGAGGGTCGTAGTTTAACTACTTTAAGACCCTTACCACCCTAAAGTGAGTAAAAGTCATGAATCACATCCAGAATCTATAAATGGAACTATATCTAAATCATATCACATATATTTTCACTTACATTAAGCCATTTTAAAAAAAGGAAGGGATAGGCCTCATGTGTAATACTTTTCATCACGTAAAAGGCTTACAAGACAATAGCTCAACTATTGCAGGAGTTTTAATATCAAGAAGTGAAGAAGATGTACGAATCATGCTCGGGGTTCTAAGAATGGAATTGTCCCTATATTTCATACATAAATCACTTATAGCTAAGACATGCCAAGAGAGAAGAAGATTTAAGCTTTACATACTCATCACTTCCTAACGTATGGAAGGCTTGAGAAGCCCTAGTTCAATTACTGTAAGGGTTCTTTCATCAAGAAGTAAATAAGGACCGTGAATTATGCTTGGCATTTATGAGTAGATTTACCCTCAAGATCATATCATTCATTACTTAACTCGAAGACATGCCAAAAGAAAGGAAGAGTAGCTTCACATACATAACATTTATATCTAAGACATGCCAAAAGAAAAGAAAGGATAGGCTTTACATACCTTTTATCGAGTAATCATAACAACTCTTGCTTCGTCGCCTTCTGAACCTATTTAACACAAAGGTAATACTAACATTAATAACCTTCAAACTTTCCATCATCTCAAACCATAACTAAGAATCCATAGGAATCATTTCCCTAGGTGCCTTCCTCAAGTAGTTTATTAATCGGCTAAGAAGTTAATAGAAATCGGGCAGCACTTCCCCTATAACTTGTCCTATCCGAATTTACAATTACATACTCAACCACTACATCCAACCAAAAACAACAACCAGCAGATAATATACAAGTAAACCACTTCAATATTACGCAATACAAACTCCAAACGACTCGCTTAAAACTACGATACCAAAATAAGGTTTTCAATCGTTAATTCATAAAATCTTTAACCACGTGGAATGGAGGGTTAGGTGGATGAAATGAGAATCAAACACACCTATTTTGATCCACGTTCCATCACTTCAACACACCATAAAACCATTTCCAAAGACAACGCCATGCTAACGACAACACTAGCCAAACTTTAACTTGCTAGAATAGCGTCAAAACAGTCCCTACATGACCTACAACATCCTTCAGCCGTAACATGCATATTTTCACATTTCCAACTCATATTTATACCACCAAAACATGTTTAAACACTTTACCAAACGTGGGAGAAGAGAATCGAGCCATACCTTAACAAACGACTTCCCCAAACTTGCTGAAAATTGACTTTGAGAGCTCTTAATGTGGCTGAAAAGTTGGTGGCTGCTCATTGCACTTCCTTGCTGCTACAAACCAGTAATTTATATTATTAAACACCGCTATATCACCATAGGATACCTTAATTAATTAATTCATGGAGAAGAAATCGGAGCCTTACCTCTCCTTGCTCAAACCCGTAGCTCCCCTTGGGTTAGTTCTAGGTTTTTCTTTCAACTTTTCTTTTAAGTTAAAGTGATAAAGGATGAGAATTTGATGAATTTTTCACCAATACACCTATATAAATATCCTTTAAGATATTACCCATGTCATCCCCTAAGAGTGACACGTGTCCAACCCTCATTGGACCAACCAAGCCATGCCACCACTCCAAGGCTTCCACGTGGCCATGTGGGACCCACCCCAAGTAGGTGTGTCACCTACTTAGTTCAATTAGGTGCATCAGCTACTTAGTCCAAGTAGGTGCATCACCTGTTTACTTCCGAGTAGGTGCTATGCCTCCTTCCGCCTCTTCCATGGGTTCGTAATCTTGTCTCATTTTAAGAACCTATGTAATCCTTCCTATGTGAGCTCAACATGTACTCCCGTAGCTTAAGTATATAAGACATCCAAGTTGGTAGCTTATGCAAGTAAGTTGAGGTCCACAACTTGTTATTTTGGCCCCCAACTCGCTTTAAATCCTTATAGCCCTATTTTCAACCTTCACTCTTATGGGCATCACATCCTCTCTTCCTTAGAGTTATTTGTTAATATTATAGATAATCTGGGTCACCGGACAACTTTCAAGAAGCTTAAGAAGATATTCCAAAGCTCAAAGATACGGAGTATAACATCCTCTCACTTTTCCATTGATCAAACCAAATACAAGCAACACCTTTCAATTAGTAAGTGGCTAACTACGCCCTGTCAACCGGGCTAATCCCCATAATATCAACAATCTTATGGATGCTATCAACAAACTCTTATGGATCCTCATCAAATTTAGAACCCCAAAACTGCGGAGGATTCATCCTCATGAAATTACGAACGCTTGTTACCATCGTACCCATATTTGGGTTTACGGGAGCAACCACTTTGCGATTGGCTTGAGACGTAATGGCATGAGCAAGTACTTGAAAGGCTACTTCAAAATTGGGAATAGAAACTTGATCATTTATAGGATCATTTACAACGTGTTTCTCCTCTTCACCCATATTCCTTCTAGCGGGGTATCTTCATGGAGGCATATTCTAAAAATCGCAAAGAACAAGAGTTAGAGGGAAAGACTTAACCATTATACCGTATGACATAGATCATGGAATAAGTGAAACTTTCCTAAGATATTTCCTAGACCCTTATTCATGGTTTGGTATGATTCACACCAATGAATAATACTCTACTTAACGCGGCATGTTAAACTCCCAAGGACTCTTCTAAACCTTGTACTCTAATACCAAGTTTGTCATGACTCAAACTAGGGCCTAGCCGCGATATGATGATCGTTATGCGAGGGACCCCAACTAAGTCATCTTAGCATTCATTGTATTCATAAGGTAAAGAACATGATAATAAGATATAAGAGGAAGTAAGAGCTCGATGGGGATGGAACTAAGGGAAATCAACTCAATAGACATCCAAATCAGACTACATTATAAAGCCGTATAAACATGCCTGTAATATAGTATTTGATAGGGGATTAGGACAAGCTACTATCTCACCCTAACAACAGAAGAAAGTCATATAAAAACAAGAATAAAAGTCATGTCCTCTATAGAATAAGGACTCACCAACTCCTTTGAAAATCTAATGTAACTCTAGCCATAAAAAGGATGATCGTTAGTGTTGTCCGCCCATACATTATGAGAGAATGTAGGCAAAATATGCGTTATTACATTTGAATGTACTAAGTATGTGAGGTTTTCATGAATAATTATTGGAATGTGAGCGATATGCCATAAGATACATGGCATATCAGAATGAACATGAGCAAAGCTTAAAGTATTTGAAAACATATGAAACTCCTGGTCAATGCATATCATAAAAATTCACCATAATCTCATACCTTTACCTTTAACTTATGTGAGATAAGACCTTTAACCGATATCTAAGAACATGCAAGGTATTACATGTAATCTGATCACCCCCACATCGAGAAGGGGGAAGCTACCTTGCGAGGGTATACTCCGTCATGTTACTCATCTCAGCTCAACTCAACTATGCTATATGTGGATCCACTAGCTAAGCCATGATGGCTAACCTACATGGGCAACATAGTTTGGGACTTTAGGTTTCTACTAGGATTCTCTTGGGAAATTAATTGCGTTACCAGACTGAACCCTACCTAGAAGCGCTCTCGGTGGTTAGTCAATATCCCAACAGAAAACGCATAAAACATGATCATAATATAATAGGGAAATATAGTAAATGTGTATCAATCCATCTTTAAAACATATTAGGAATAGCTCATTAACTTTAGTAATTCATAAAAATCTATAACCTTGGTGAGAATCGACGTATCACCCTCTTTAACATGATTATGTTAGAATTGGACTTATCACATCATAATAATTTCTTTAATCTTAAATTTGTTCATCATCATAACTTCTTTGATCTTAACTTTGATCATCATCATAAACTCTTTGATCTTAACTTTAAATCATGAAAACGTTCTTTAAACATAATTAAACTCACGATTAATACATGAAAAATCATCTTTAACTTCATAATCATAACTTGAAATTATCTTTATACATGGGAATTCATAATTCAACTTAAAACCATTCAATTCATGTAAAAATATAATTATAATGATCATTGATAACATCTAAAAACATAATTAAATTAGCCCCGATATAATTCATCAAAACTAGGATTCATTATCAATTAAAATTGAATAAAATCTCTAGAAAATCTTGGGACTTCATGGGTTAAAAGGGACCATGAATCAATCCTCACATACCTTTATTGAATTCACTTTAAAATTGAGAAGAAACCTTGAAGAAATCTAGAACCATAGCCAGATCTTGGAGAGAAACCCTTGAGAGACTTGAGTTCCTTGCCTTAGTTGAATTTTGAAGAATAAATTGAATAGGAGGGAGATTTAAAGAATAGAATACATATAGACTTTGAACTTGGCCATAAAAGTATCTACATTCATTGAACCGAAATTTGGAAAACATATAATTACCCCTCATTAAACATTGGATTTTGTACCTACAGGACCCTTTCTGCGGGTCGTAGAAGTATTGACTAGTCATCAAAATGAATCATCTAGCATGCTTTGGAAAGGCTTGAAAATCAGGTCTTTGAAGTTTGAAAATTGATCTTTTGTGCGACCCGTAAACTTCATTAAAACTAATCAACTCCATCCATCCCGCAGGTTCAAAAACCTGCAAAAATATAAGCCCCTAAAGTTTTGTTATGAGTGATTTCTAAGACTTGTAACATCTTTTATGGACCGTTCTGTCAATTCGTAGACTCGACCTTAAGGGACTTCTGAAACTTAGCCTCTAAGGTCTTCCTACGATTTGTGTATATGGGTCTTCTAAGGGAATATGGGTCATAAATATGAGTCGTAAGACTTCCTTTGTGTTTGGTCATGATCAAATTCTAAGGGTAACTAAACGACTCATTCCTACGGCTCATAGGATTGGCTAGGGGTCGTGGAGTTATTCGTAAGGCTGAAGTCACATAAAATTTTGAGGATTTATTTTAGGTTCTAATTCTCTGACTTTAGGGGTATTACAAAGGTTCCTTTCAGTAGTGTTTGAATGGGTAACATACTTCTCGAATGAATTCTGAGTCCCCGATGGGGAATTCTCCATCTTGGAGAAGTTGCTGATGTTCAGCTGTTGGTGCAACTAAAATTTCTTCTCCACAATTGTGGGCCCTTGGACACATCTATGGATGTCTGGCAGGATGTGATCCGCAATCATGGAGAGTAATAGGCTTGTTCTCCACATTTACATGATTCACATTTGGATAGTTCATTTGGTTAGTGGTCTGTGTTTATGGGCTAGCCTCTTTGTTCGGGGGCTAGCCCTGAATTCACAGATAATAAGTCTACTGACCTCCGCATTCACAAAGCTAGCCTCCATATTCGTGAAGGCCAAAATGCTTGGTACCTATGAGCCTTAAAACCTGATTTCAACTTTATTTTCACCATTACCAAGTTATAGAAAGCTCCTTTTTGAGAGCAATTCTTGATCAATTTTGGTAATTCTTGTTGCCTTGCATTGGAAATTCTTGTAAGGGCATTTTCAGAACCTTTGATTCTCCTAAAATCTTGTAAGTTTTACTCCAAATCACTTAATTCCTCCATTTTTAACCTCTTAGGCCCTAACTTTGGTTGGACTAATTTAGGCCCTCCCGGTGCTCGAATTGTGCCCATTGTTTAGGCACAGGTTCCTAGAGCTATTTGGGACCTAATGACAAAGTTGGTTTTTCAATTTTACATGGCTTCCAATGTCAGATTTTGACCCAATTTTGATTCCATTTTCAATTTTGGTAATGTGGGTATTATTAGTTTTGTTTTGATGTGTTCTTCGATAATTTTGAAAAGTGGCATCATTTGGAGGCTTCCCAGAAAAGCGTTAATTTAGTGGTTTGAGTGTAGTTTTAGTCCTGAGGTTAGTTACGATCTCTCTCTTTTATACTCGGCTCGGTTAGAATGAATGTTTCTTCCGTTTTATTGGATGGAATTTCAAGAGTGGCTTCTCGATGAATAAGCTGCGATTGCTCTTGATTCTGACTTTGATCTTTAGGTGAAATCAAACTCCTTTCGTGGCTAGAGTTTAGGTGTTGTTAGCGCTTTTGATCATGCTAGGAGGTTGATGGCCATCGTTGGTTAGTCAGTATAACTATTAGCCATTTAAGCCTTAGTTTTAGGTGATTTCTTATTGCTTAGTAACACTTAATATCGTTAGAATTGGCTCTTAGGTGATATGGGACTTAGGTTGTGTCGTGTTTGGTTTTGTTGGTCATGCTTTAGGTGTATCTTTTTGGATTCATATCCCTGTTAATTATTTTTCATTATTTGAATGTTGGGCCGGAGGCTGAGCTTTTGCGATGCTGGAGTTCCATATTAGTAAATTACATTGCCCTTGGTGGGGATTCTCCCAGTTCTGTGTGATGCATGAAAAATTGATATGTTACTTGCCTTGGTTGTTTCACCGTTGGATAAAATCGAAAATTTTCCTTTAAAATAAATGAGTTAATAAAAAGAGTAGATATTTTTGTTAATGGGAGAACTTAAATAATGTGAAATTGTGTCATCTTGCTAATGATAAACTCAAGGTATCATATTGGGCAATCCTGTTTGATTTATTTTGGGCTATATCGCACCTTCACTTATGATGAGCTCGAGGTGTGATTCCGGGCTGCCCGCAAACATATTCCAAGTTATTACCTTGGTATTGATGAGCTCAAGGATTATTCTGGGCATTCCATAATGTTTTTCTTTGGGATTATTGTTATATTGCCACTATGTTATATATATATATATATACACACACACACTCTTTCAGTACATTGTGTGTTATGGCAATTATTATGGTTAACTATTGTTGTTGAGTTGATTTGACATCTGTATGTCTTTCTCGCACTCTGTTTCTCCCATAGTTATATCTTGGATTCATTTCGTTATTATTAGTGTCATCATGCTGCTAATTATATATTTGTTCCTTTTGAGCTCGGCCAGCCTACGATGCCTATTGGGTACCCCATCGTTTTGTATTCATACTCCAGTTCTGCATCCTGTTGATGTAGCTCCTAGTTTGAGCCACCCCCAGTGCGTGCCTGATCATCCGTAGTTATAGATACGAATATTGATGAGCTCCTGATGTTCAGAGACTTGCTGCTTTCCTTCTTTTGTACTGGCTTGTATGTTGTATTTTGGACAATCAATTTTGTATTATATATATTTATTTTAGCCTTTTGTACTACTCTTGTATAGGTGGTACCAGTTCGGGGAATTGGTCTAGCGTCAATTCATCATTTTTGTCATTTTTGGGCCTTGTATATTTTGCATATCTATATCACTACTTGATTTCCATTGTTATATTATTCCTGCTTCCATTCATTCATGTTATTACTTATTTATGAATTAAATGTTTGGCTTCCCAAAGTTTTGGGTTTTTGTTTAGCTTGATAATCGAGGGTTATAGTAGGCACCATCATGGCCTAGGTTCAAGTCATGAAAAATGCACTTGAAGTAAACTATGCTTTCTTGAAACTCTTCAAAAATTATGCACCTGAAACTAAATATACTTTCTTGAACGCTTTCTTGAAAGACTTTTTTAAAATTTTGAGCATACTTTATTCGTGATAATAATGCATTTGAAATACTACGACAAGATTTTTAAATAAATTTAGTTAGAAATGGGTCCATGTGGTATAATAAGAATGAACCATAAATGAAATATTTTCAATAATGTGAAGTACCATAATTTCGATAATAAAATCAAGAATCAACAATAGAAAATAGAGAGAATTCAAAAATCATGAATGACGAGGTAAAAACCCTAGCTTTTATCATACTAATTGAGATCATAGATCTAGGGCGTGAGCAAGAACTAAGTGTCTCACTATGATAGCCTGACATACCTTAATTTCTCCACAAATCTTGAAGAAAAAACCTAAACTGATAAAGAACGATCAAGAAATCCCTTTTTGAAATTCTTGGATTCATTTCTTGAAAACCCTATGTTTTGATGGTATATTTTTGCATGAAATAGATAATTATAGGTTAGAATTACTAGAAAATTATGCGAGTATGCTTACCTTGATTTGGAAGGAAGAAATATTAATGCTTACCAAGAATTGAGTTCTTGATTTTACTGAGATGGGAAGATGTTTTGTTGTTAAGATATTATAGAAATTCTAGGATTTATACTGTAAAATCTTGGAGAAACTAACCATGACTTAGTAGGGTTGAAGAGAGATTTTGAGGGATGTTGGGGTCCATCAAGGGGTGAAAAGTCAAAAAGAAACTTAAAATAATGTTTTTATGAAATCTGTAAAATTTGATATACAACCGATATATGGGTGATATACCTGGTCTACGGTTCTGAAGCAGAAATCTCAGATTGAAGCATTTTTGGTAAAATAATCATAACTTTTTACTCCAAACTTGGATTGATACAAACTTGATTGTTTTGAAAAGAAGACTCATAGTCCTTTTAATTGGTAGGTCATGAGCTACCTAATTCTTCATTGTTGGAAATATATGATCGTTTGAAGTTGACCTGTGCATGATTTCATGAAAAAACTTTGCGGGCAAGAAATGCTTTGAACTCGGCTTAGTGCTACAGATCCCTAATGACCCTAAATAACTTTTTATACACTTCATGTACTTGATAATGAACCCTTACATAGAAGAACAACTAGGAATCATTTGGTCGAGTATATATGCATACAAAGAATAGTTCAGATCTTAGCTTATAAATATTTGAGATATTACAATATCATTGTTGCCAGTGAAACAAATTGATACTTTCAGATTTATGAAATTGCTAAAAATTTTCAAAAAACTTGATAAGTATAGATGAAATTCAAGTATTTAATTTTAGTAATAAAATTTTAAATATGTTGTTGATGGCTTGACAATGAAATGACATTGTGGTGGTCGTAAGTGGTGCTCTGACAGAAATAGAGTAGACAAAAAGGGTGTAATCATTTTTTTGATGGATTTTTAATAAGTTTAGGAAAAATAATTTTGAATTTTATGCATATATATCACTTGAATTTTCAATAGAAGATGTGTCTTCCTCACGATTTTGCTGGTGATCTTCTGTGATTAGTCCTCTGATGAATTTCAGCTGAAAATTATGAACTTTATGTAGAAAAATTATCAACTTTTTGATGAAAGCCATAATCTTCACTCTTCCTTTTTATTTCTTTCTTAGAGTTCCCCTTGCAAAGTTTTAAGGGGACAGGGTCAGAAATACCTTCATGGGGATGAAGTGAAGAAATAATGGTGGTGACATTGAGTTTCTGGAGAAGAATCCAAAAGAAAAAAGGTTTAAAAAAAGGGGAGGCCCGCAACTAAAAATATAAATAAGAAAGAAAATTAGCAGGAAATGGCATTGACTTCAAATGGTGGCAACACAAAATGTTCTTCTATTACATCTAATTTACCATGATTCATTAATAAAGACATTTCTGTCTTGGCAGAAGAAACTCCTAATAATGAGAAGTTTGTGGTGACTGAAGCATGAAAACATTCAATTTTCATTTGTAAGAACTATATTTTCAACAATTTAGAAGATAACTTCTTTAGCATTTGTATAATTTCTAGATAGTTATGACATGCTCTTGAGAAATAAATACAAAATGGAAGAAATTTGCGGCATCAAAATTTTTGGACTTGCACTAAAAGGAAACCTAACCAATCTATTTTTCTTGTAAATATCAAGTGTCAGTATGTGATCAATAAAACCTCTTACACCATCAAACAATTCAGGTTTCATACCACCACTAGTTTCGTAATTCATATCATACATCCACAAACGATGATCCATCTGTAAAATAATAAATATTCAATTATAAATTAGGTTTATTAATAAATTAACTAGTTTTGACTAATTTATATTGCTAATATTTATTATTTATTACTTAATTCAATTTAACCAATTGAATCTAAGATCAAATTCAAGTTCACAAATACTAAAGTTCAAGCTAAGTACAAATCCTACATTTTAAATTTAATTTTTTAAATTTCAAGTTCATAAATATATTATAAGTCAAGTGTTCTTAGTTCAACCTTATAATTAAGTTGATAAATCCCACAATTCAAGTTTCCTAAAGTTCAACTTGAGGTAATAAATCCTACAATTCAAGTTTTGGATAGTTCACAAAGTAAGATAAAAAAATCATGTAATTCAAGTTTTCTAAAGTTCACGCTTATAAGTTGTTAAATCCTACAAATCAAGATTTCTAAATTTCATGCTTATTTTATAAAAACTTCAACTTATCAAGATTCGTTCACAACCTAACTTCAAATCCATACTATTCAATTTTTCTAAGTTCAAGTTTAAAAATCCTATAATTAAATTATTCTAAATTAGTCCAAGTTCATGAAATTCAAGTTCTTATTAGTTCTAACTTTTAATTAGTTCCTGTCATGATCCAATCTAGAACCTAGATGTTACACGGCGAGTAGAATCCCGAAGGACTCAACCAAGCCTCTTAGCATATGATGCATGAGCATACATAAGATAAATGAAGCAGTAAGACTAAATCATATATGTGGAATTAAGTCTCACATTTACATCTCAATAAAGGAGAAATCAACATCGAAAAAACTTGACAACATAAAATCCATGAATATCTAACAAGCCTCTACTAGTGTAGATGGGAGCATAATAAAAGCTCCTAGCTCGCCCAAAGTATAAAAGATAACGTCATAGAAATAAATATAAACTCATGTTGGTGTCATCCTCGAAGCATGAGGACTCACCAATCAAGTGTCAAAGCTAAGTAATCTTCCCTAGCCATGAGAGGGAGGATGAGCATGATGATCTTCGGAGCCTACATTATGATACAATATAGGAAAAAAGTATGCATTAGTAAATGTAATGCACTAAGTATGTGAGAAGTATGCATGAACAATGATAACATGACATAAACAATATGAACATGGGATGCATGACAAATATCTTAAAACATGAGTAAAACTTGAAAATATTTGAACATCATAATCAGGTTGTCAATGCATCGTAAACATCATGAAAACCTATACCATTTCATATACTTTTGTGGGATAGGACATTTAATTGACATATAAGACCATGCAATCTATAATATGGAATTGAATGTAACTCCCACATCGAGAAGAGAGAAGCTACTTGCCAAGGTAAACTCTTTGAGAACATCTTAAACTTGAGCTATTTGTGAATCCACTAGCTAAGACATTAAGGAAAACCTATGCGGAAAATTGAAATCATATAATTAAAACTTGAATCAAACATAATTCAATCAATGATAATGAAATAAACCATGATTGATTTGAACCAATGCAATTTCAGAAAAATTAGGTCTAGAAGATAACCATAGGTGGAGATCCATGGATGAATTCCCACATATCTCAGTCAATTAAATCCCTAAATGATCTTTAATTGGAGGATTGAACTTGAAATTCCTTGAAACATTGCAAGAGGAAGAATATGAACTTAGGATAAGATTTCTAGAGAGAAGATTTGTGTATTGGGTTAATGATAGTGAATCAGGGATTTAGAAGGGTTTAGGGTTGTTAATAGAATATTATTGTGCCCAAAAACCATTCAAATAAATTAATGAACTAATAGGGAAAAAACTAAAACATTCATAATAAAAGCTGAATGTGTCACTTAGACGGTGGTTCATCATGGACCGTGTATCCCTTTACAATCTGTGAAGTAGCTCATGAACCAGGAGGGAAAAATTAGACTTAAGGGGTCGACTTCTATGGGCCCGATCATGACTTGTGGAAAGCTCCATGGGTCGTGGGGATCTACATGAAGAGTGAGCTAACAATGCCTCTGAGAGTTGGTTTTCCAAGGAGACCAATACGGTACGTGTAGTTCTCCTCAAATCGTGGAACCAATCATGGTTGTGAATTGAGTTTGGGGTCTTGGGGGGCCAAGTTCACGGATGAGTCTATGGTCTATGGTTCCCATCACGACCCTAAACCTTTTCATGGACTTTTCTCCCTTTTCCTTCTTTTCTGTATTCATTCCCACAGTGCCTTTCATGGCCTGTGGTGAGTCATATGACCCGTGAAACCTATCCAGTGCAAAGAGCTGAAATTTTTTCAGAATATTCTTTTAAACTCCATTTTTTGATTTTTTAACTTTTGGGTCTTATTATATCTTCCACTTGGGAACATTCGTCCTTAAATGAGACTCAAACTAGCATGAATGGAGTATGAAAACAAACATAGTAGCCCAATATGAATGCAAAATATGTCAAAAATGCATAAAATATGGAATATTCAATCCCAAGTTAAAATATGACTTTAAAACTCATTTCATGAACAAGCATGCATATGAAATAAATGAGAATTATTAAAACACATGGATTGGAAGGAGTGAATTATGAAGTAACTCAATACCTCAACTAGTAACGAAAATAAAGAGATGAGGATATCGTGACATCATATCAGCTTCAGGTTTCTATGTAGCACCTTCAACCTCTTCGTTCCTCCATAACACCTCCACGAAAGCTACTTCTTTGTTCCTCAACCTTGTAACTTGTCGGTATAGAATTTCAATCAAAACCTCCTCATACGATAAACTCTCCTTCACACTAACACACTCCATAGGCTTAATTGATCTTGGATTACCCACACACTTCTTCAATAATGACACATAAAACTCCTGATGCACAGATGCCAATTTTGACGGTAAATCCAACTCATATGCCACCTTAACAATCTACCTTAAAATTTGATATGGGCCTGCATAGCAGGGACTAAGCTTTCCCTTTTTGGAAAAAATTTATCACACACTTCATGGGTTAGATTTTCTAGTAAACCCTGTCATCTACCTCAAACTCAAGTTCCATTCTTATCATATTCGAATGGGACTTTTGTCGGCTATGGGTATTTAATATTTCTCTAATGATTCTAACCTTTTTCATAGACTCGTGCACCAACTTAGGTCATATCAAGGAAATTTCACTAACCTCAAACCAACCAATGGGATACCTAAATCTCCTACCGTATAGAGCCTCAAATAGTGCCATCTAGATGCTAGAATGATAGTTATTGTTATAACCAAAATCGATCAATGACAAATGATTATCTCAATTACACTTGAAGTCAATGGCATAAGCTCTCAATATGTACTCCAAGGTTTGAATAGTATGCTCTGCATGACCATCAGTCTGAAGGTGAAAAGTTGTGCTAAGCTTAACTTGAGTACCAAGATCCTTTTAGAAAGACCTCCAAAACTCAGATTTGAACTGAGTGCCTCGATTTGAAATGATAGATAACGGAACACAATTAAGATTAACCAGCTCACAAATATAAAGTTTAGCATAATCCTCGGTTGAATAGGAAGTCTTGATAAGAATAAAATGCACTGACTTAGTCATTCAATCAACAACCACCCAAATCAAATCATGTTGCCTGCAGGCATGAGGAAAATCCATAACAAAGTCCATATTCAAGTCTTCCCACTTTCATGTAGGAATCTCAATATCTTAAGCTAAATCTTTTGTTTTTTATGCTCAACCTTCACTTATTGATAATTAGGATATTTGGCTACAAACTCTGTAGTATCTGTCTTTATTTCATTTCACTAATACACCTCTCTCAAATCATGACACATCTTTATAGAACTCGGATGAATAGAACATCGCAAACTATAAGCTTCAGACAATATCATTTCCCTTAAGCCATCAATATCGAGAACACATAAATGACCTTGATATCTAAGTACACCATCTCCCCCTTGGGAGAAAGCCTCAATGAATTTTTCGGTAACCAATTTATTCAAATAAACCAAATTAGGATCATTATATTATTTTTTCCTTAACATCTGCCACTAGAGATGATTCAGAACAACTTTGTAAAACTACACCACCATCCTCCGAATCATCCAAGCGAACACCTAAATTAGCTAGTGTATGAACATCAAGAACTAACACCTTCTTTTCTTTATCAACATGAGAAACATTATTCATGGAAAATATACTAAGAGCATCAACAACCATATCCTATTTATTTGGATGGTACAATACACTCATATCATAGTCCTTCAATAATTCCAGCCGTGTCCTTTGTCAAAGGTTCAAGTCCTTTTGGTTAGACATATATTGCAATCTCTTATGTTTGGTGAATACGTCAATATGAACAAAATAAATATAGTGTCTCCATATGTCAAAGCAAACACAACCACCGCTAACTCCAAATTATTAATCAAATAGTTCTTTTCATGCACCTTGAGATACATAGTAGCATAGGCTATCACCTTATAGTTTTGCATCAAAATACAACCAAGACCAACCCTTGATGCATCACAATAAGAAACAAACCCATGGGATCCTTTTGGTGAAGTCAATACAGGAGAAGAAGTAAGCCTATCTTTCATCTCTTACAAGCTTTTCTCACATGCCATGGACCATTAGATTTTTACCTTCTTTTGTTTCAAAGTAGTCAAGGGTGATGCAATGGAATATATTCTTGCACAAACTATCTATAATAACTGGCTATGCCCAAGAAGTTTCGAATTTCAAAAGGAGACAAAGGTCTAGGCCAATTCTTAACCACTTTGGCTTTCTTTGGATCCACCATCATACCTTCACCGAAGACAATATGATCAATAAAAGAAACCGAACTCAACCAAAACTCATACTTGCTAAACTTAGCAAATAATTGATGATCCTTGAGAATTTGCAAGACAATCCTCAAGTGATCGGCATGCTCATCCTTACCCTGAGAATAGACCAAGATAGGATCAGTGAATACAATAACAAACATATCCAAATATTGATTGAACAACCTATTCATCAAATTTATAAAGGATGTAAAAGCATTATTTAGTTCAATAGACATAACTAAAAATTCAGAGTGACCATACCAAGTTCTAAAAGCCGTCTCCAAAATGTCAATCTTTGAAAAGTAAATTGCTCCTTGAAGTTGATCGAACAAGTCATCAATCCTAAGAATGGGATACATATTCTTCATGGTGACCTTGTTTAATTGCCGATAGTCAATACACATTCAAAGAGAACCATTCTTCTTTCTGCAAAAAGAGAACCGGAGCACCCTATGGAGAGATACTTGGTCTAGTGAAACCTTTATTCAACAAATCCTTCCACTGATCCTTTAACTCCTTAAGTTCTACTGGGGCCATTTGATAAGGACGAATAGAGGTAGATTAGGTATAAGAGAGGATATCAATACCGAAGTCTATCTCACTTTTGGGAGGGATACATGAGAGATCATCTGGAAACACTTCCGAAAAATTATTAATAATTGAAATTTACTCAAGAGTAGGAGCTTCAAAATTTGTATCTCTAGCTTGCACTAGATGATAGATGCAACTTTTGGAAATCATTTTGCAAGATTTAAGGCATGAGATGGATTGGTCTCTAAATATGGAAGTACTACCTTTCCATTATAGGACTGGCTCATTAGGAAATTAAAACTTGACCACACGGGTTCTACAACATATGGAAGCATACCATACACAAAACCAATTCATACTAAGGATGATATCAAAATTAGTCATATTGAACTCTAGAAGATCACATGACGTAAGTTTCTAAAAAGCTAAAACTGGGCAATTTCTATAGAATATTTTAGCCAAATCTAACTTATCAACAGGAGTATGAACTAACATTATTTTCACATCAAGATAAGGAGTAACAAAAAAAGCTTTTTCTCAGATCTAACATGGAGTAAACATAAAAATAAAAGGCTCATATTATATCAGAGGAAGTACCCTGCTGAGTGAAATGGCCTGAAGAAGGATAGGATTGAGCTCGCTGATGACTATCCCCATCATTTTTGGCAACCAAAGGGCAATGCCTCACCTTGTGTCCAACTTTACAACATCCAAAACATACTCCGATATCAGATAAACAACCTTCATGATGGTTATTTCTACACATTCCATACCAGGGGTAGGAGTTTTCCTTATCATCACCCTTTCTATAATAACAGTCAAATGCCTCCCCTTTGACATCTTATTACATTTAAAGTAATTACCTCTGATAATACTCCTTTTTTCACCCATTTCCATTTCTTAACACTCGTTTTTATAGGAGTCATCATTTGTTGATCCAATTGAGTGGTCAGAGCTTGACCCAATAACAAGATGTCATCACAAAACTCCACTTTGGAGTTATTGGCGCATAAACATGGATTCACGGAGTGAAAAGGTTACTAATTTGTTCATTCTTTTGAATTCCCTCTCCTTGATTGGACATATTTTGGCATACATAGGATAAGAGTTAGAAGGAAACCATATAGAATTCAACTCTATTGCATGATAAAAGAATGATGAAAGAAGTGAAGTTTTTCCTAAGATGCCTCATAGCCCCCTATTCATATATGTGGAACGCTTTACACCAATGAATTAAACTCTACTTGATGTGATATATTAGGCTTCCTAGGATACCTTAAACCTTGTGCTCTGATACTAATTTTGTCATTACCCAAACTAGACCTTAGGTGTGACACATCAATTAGAATCCCAAAGGACTCCAACTAAGCCTCTTAGAATATCACTCGTGAGCATATATAAGGCAAATAAAGCAATAAGACTAAATCATAGATGTGGAAATAAAGTCTAACATGAATATCTCAATAAAAGAGAAATAAACATCAAAATAACATGACAGCATAGACTCCATGAACATCTAACATGCCTCTACTAGTCTAGATAGGGTATAAGACAACCTCTTAGATCATCCAAAGTATAAAAGATAACATCATGCAAAGAAATATAAACTCATGTTGGTTGTATCTTTGACATATGAGGACTCACCAATCAAATCTTAAAGCTAAGTAATCCACTCTATCCATGAGAGGGAGGATGAGTGTGATGATCATCGGACCCTATATTATTGTAAGACCCCAAAAATTGGAAAGTTGGATCAAAAGAGAAATTCTCAGAAAGTGGAACTGACCTCAAATGTACGAATTGACCTACGAGTCATAGAAGCGACTCATAGGGAGGGTACTAGTGAAAGAGAGGAGTTGAGTAAGGGAAAGGGTATACGATTCAAGATGACAACTCATAGACACCTGGATGAGTCATAATGTCGACCCGTAAAGAAACATCACAGACTCGGGAAATTTGCAGGTTTCCAAACCTACAGGACAAGAAGGGTCTATGACCCCATAATACTATTGACGAGTCATAAAGATTACTCGTAGATTCAACTTCAGAAACCCCCAAATCTCAAGATTTCATGGACCTGCAAGACGATTTGTAGAAATTGTATAGTCCAATTTGTAGGTCCAAAATTTAAATTTAATGAAGGGTATTTCTGAAATTTTCCAAGTTTAGTTTAATGAACCTACACACTTTTATGGTCAATTTGAAAGCCTATAATTACCCTACTCTTCAAATACTCCTCCTTTTCTAATTCATTTTCCTAAATTCCCCAAGTCAAGACTATCAAATCTCTCTCAAGTTCATCAAGGTTTCTCTTTAATTCTGAGTTGATACCATCAAAGTATGTAAGATTGATCCATAGTTCCTTCCACCCATGGAGTCCCAAGGTTTTCCTCAAAATTTTCTTGAAATTCTATTAATTTCTAACCCTAGGTTTGATAAATTGTGTTGTGGAAAGCACATAAGCTTGATCAGGACTTATTCACTCAACAAGGGCAGAAACTTCACTCTCTGAGGAAAGAAAATAAGGAATTTTTAGGGAGAAGGCTTTGGCCCTAACTGATAAACTAACAAAAGGAAAATGAAATGCAACTCAATTATGTTTTAATTATTGATTAATGATTATTATATGCATGATTCTACATTAATTGTATAATTTCAAGATGAAATATGAATGTCCATGCTTGAAGGTATTTTCAATGTTGATTTACATGAACTATGGTTTTTAAGTTCAATGTTTTCCAAAGTATTCCTATGGTTTTCACTCAAATTGAATATGTATACAAGTTTTACCCTAATTTCAAGTATGAATATTGATGATGGATTACAATTATACTCAAGGTATGAATTTCATGCAAGTTATAAAAAAGGTGACTTAAAATCCTTAATTGGTGACCTAGGAACCTAATGATATGAATTATGCAAGCATGATTTATAAAGTTGAAAGGATATTACTCAGATTGCAATAATTATGTGAAAATAAGCTACTCTATGAGTTTTTAAACCTATAAAATATTTTATGTAATATGTTAAGTATGATTACTATGGTATATATTTTGTGGGATTTGACTTAGTACCGAATGAGCCTTGATATGGAGGATAGACCTACGGGATCCTTATATAAATTCTCTTGTCGCATAACTACATAAGGCTGTAGGATTTGCCTTTATCGCCTAGCTAGTGGATCCATATATAGCACATGTTCATAACACCCACCTAGCCGGGTAGAGTCTATCTTGGCAAGTAGATTCCCTAAACATTGGGATTCCATGTTATAGCTCGTATGGTCTCATTGTCGGTTATGGTTCTATCCCACATATGTATACTCTTTTTATGTTCTTTTATGATTTGAACTATGACTCTTACATGCTTTGACCATTATTGTTTTCTCGTGACTCTGCTAATCTTTTTTATCATGTACGTTAATTGATCATTGCACATTTTGGGTTATATTGCATGGCATGCCCACATACAATACATTCAAATGTACTAACATATATTTTTTACCTACATTATCTCATAATGTAGGGATAGAAGATCACATTCCTTCCACACATGGCTAGTAGAGTTCCCATCTGGCAATGTTTTGGTGAGACCTCATCTTTTGAGGGTTAGTTATGGGTTTATTTCATTCCAAAGACTTTTGTTATATTTATATTGAGGGTGATCTAGGAACATGTATTAGCCCCCGTCCGTCTAGAGTAGTAAAGGAATTGTTGGACAAATAATGTAGAGTCTATGTAGTCGAGTTTATACTCTCTTTTATGATTTATGTTTTAGGCTCTTTCTATTGTGATTTCTGTGTTACTTTACCTTATGTATTCTTACAATATGTCAAGAGGCTTAGTTGGAGCCTTTTTGGGGTTTTGATTGTCGTGTCACATCAAGGGCCTAGTCCGGGTTATGAAAAACTTGATATCAGGGCACAAGGTGTACGATGTCCTAGGGAGTCCAATATGTTAGGTCAAGTAGAGTCTTATTCATGGATGTGAAGTGCATCATATCTATGAATAGGATGCTATGAGGCATTTTAGGAAATCCTTACTTCTGCCATGATCTATGTCGTGCGATAGAGTATACTCTAAGACTTCTTTCCCTAACGATTATTCTACAATTTTCTGAAATACCTCAAAGAAGAGAACTTATGCAAATAAGGGTCAATGCTAATGAATACCAAGCTCCTCTAGTACCTCAAGACAATTGTCCCGTACCCGACTAAGTGACTAATGTGGAGTGATGGACCATTATTACCATGCTAGCCCAATTTGTGGCCAATCAAGGTGTTGTTGCTCCTCCTAATATTCCTACCCCATCTGCTAGAGTGAGGGAATTTGCAAGTATTAACCCTCTCGAGTTTCATGATTCAAAATTTGATAAGGATTCTCAAGAGTTCATTGATAAGGGTTATAAGATAGTTGTCACGGCCCGACCTAGGGCGTAGTCGTAATACGGTGATCGAAACCACGAAGGGCTCCAAACAAGTCTCTTTTACATATCATAAGCATAAATAAGGTAAAATATAAAAGCAGAAATATCATAAGAGAGTATAAACCATGAATAGAAATCTTAAAATGTTTTCTGACAACATAGACTCAAACATATGTCCAACTAGATCCCTCTAAACATGAGTATGGGCGAGGGCTAAGACATTTCCCTAGCTAACCCTCAATATACAACATAAGCAAAAGTCTTTTGAAAAGAAACTAGTAAGTAACTTGAAACTAGTCCCTGGTCAATGAGGACTCACCACAACACCTTTGAATAGAGGATGCCTACTAGTATCGTGGACGATAAGGATCTTCAACCTCAACCACTATATTATGAGACAATGTAGGCAAAAAGTATGCATTATTACGTCAGAATGTACTAAGTATAAGGGCATGAAACACAACATAAATCATGGAATGCGAAGGTCAAGTAAAACACATGATAAGTTGGAATACGTAAAGTCATGAGAAAATCATATTGACCAAAATATTTAAAAACATAAGTTCAAGTCATAAAATACTTAAGAAATCATACATATGTGGGATAGGAACCATAACCGACAATAAGACCATGCGAGCTATAATATGAAATCTGATGATACCCCTAATTTGCCAAGGTAGACTCCTAATCATGAACATGTGCTATTTGTAGATCCACTAGCTAGGCCATTATGGAAACCTATGGTGGCACGTAGTTTATGGGACATGAGGCTGCTACTAAGGTTTTTGATAGGGCCCCCACCTCAAGTCCACTCGGAGCTAAGTTAAATCCCACAGAATACATACATAACATAAGATCATAATATCATATATCATAGTCATGTTCATAGGCTTGAAATCATAGAGTAGCTCATTTTCATAACATAATTGTAATGTGATAATTGCCCTTTCATCATTACAATAATTTTTGCATAATTCATATCAATAAGCCTTAGGTCACCACATAGGATCCTAAGTCACCTTACTTCATAACTTGCATAAAATTCATACCTTCAAACATACTTAAAATTCATGATCATCATGAAAACACATATTCCTAATTCAATGAAAACACATATTCCTAATTCATACTTTGAAAATTTATGACCATAACTTGAATCTTGAAATTAAGGCATGACTATAATGCATGTTAAATTGACTTGAAAATCATGAAATTTACTTGAAAACATGCACAATCATAAACTTTATATCAACCCATACATAATTCATATAGATAATATCCTATTAGAAGTATGCATCAAAATACTCATAATTTACATCATGAACCCTACAAATCAAAGTAGGAGAATTCATGAAAAAACTCTTCAATTTAATTCAATAACCATTAATTTATATCAAAATAGACTTATGATCATACTTTAAATCAAAATTCACACAATTGGGAAGGAGATCACAAAACTCATAAAATATCATACTTTAATTTTATATAAAACCTTGAGAAATTAATTGCTTGAAGTCTTCAATGGAACCCTTGAGAGCCTTTTTTGTAGAGAGAAAAATATTTGATAGATCAATTGTAGAAGAATGAATTGAATTAGAGGTTTAGCTAAATTTATAGAGTTGAATTATGTCCTAAAAATGTCTAGGTTCATTAACTAATAATTTGGGAAAAGTCTAAGACCCCCTAAAAAAAATCGGCTAGGACACCTTTCCAGGTCTGCGACGCGGACCTGTCGTGACCAACTCAGCCAGAAGATTGTCCCCAGGTCCACGACGATGTCCTGTCGCAGACTACACTGTTTTGTGGTTTCTTCAAAAATCTTTCTTCTGCTCTACGGGTCCTAAAAATCCACTGAGACTATTTTCCCACCGATTTTGTCACGACCAAACCCCGTAGGCCGTGACGAGTGGCCGAACCGGACACACACGCGTACCCCCGCCACCTATACATAACCTGTCTCCTGTTTATACCCAAAATGCATCAATATGTACAAAAACATAGAAGCCGACAAGGCTGTAGTACTATATATAAGGTCGTTCCATAACACACATATACGCAAGCCAACAAGGCTGCCACAATACAGGGAACGCCCTAAATCACAGGTCATATCAGTACAGCTGTACATACATATATATAACTTAGATCCCACTCATATACAACTTATATACAACCTATATACGGCTCATACACCACTCATATACAGGCACAACCCACATACGTATCCACAGACCTCTAAGAGTAAGAAAACAGTAACATAAGGCGGGACAGGGCCCCCACCGTACCCGTAACCAAACGAATATATACACCACGTTTAGTACCAAAATCAGGCTCCAGCACAATGGAGCACTTCTGGACTGCTGAGTGGGACTCCTATGCTGGCGGATCCCCAAACTGTGTACCTGTACCTGCGGGCATGAACGCAGCCCCCAGAGAAGGGGGTCAGTATGACATATGTACTGAGTATGTAAAACATAATATAGCACAATTGAACACATATCTGAAACAGCGAAACAGGGGATAACATATCATATGAAACTTATACCTGTACCCTGTGAAGTATCAAAGTATGCATGTTCAAATTATATCGTATAGCCGGCCCTATTAGGGGTCCGGTGGATACCTCTGTAATATCATCACAGCCCAATGCCATCACCACCTTATTACCATACATCATCATATATATATACACGTATCCCGGCCCTCTAGTGAGGGACTCGAGGAATAATGCAGTGAGTTGCGCACGAGAACATATCCTGGCCCGGGACTCAGGGAAAGATGGGTCACAATATACACAAGTAGATTAATGAGCAACTATATGCAATTTAAATCATTATCGAAGACTCAACCATAGAAGAAAATTAAGCTATTGTCTGAGAATCAGGATTGTAATGTAATCACCTTAAATGCCCCTTAAATGCCATTAGGGGCTATACTAGTTAGTGTTTCGGGGTCCTTATACACGTACTAAGATAATGCTAACTGCTTAAGGACTCCAGAATACATGTTTTTATATAGTCCTTACAACTAAGAGCCCGTATATTCATTAAATCCTTAGTATAGGTAAGGCTCAAGGAAAGTAGCTTAACTGTTATAAAATTTCATTACCCAGAAGTGAATAAAAAACACTTAGAAATGGAATTACTTCAGAGATCACATCATTCTTTACTTACCTCTACGACATGCCAAAAGAAGAGAAAGAATAGGCTTTACCTACCTCTTATGGATTTCCCGTAATCGTGTCCACGTCGTTGTCCTCGAAACCTATTTAACATGGAAGTAAGGAAAGTATTAACAACCTTAGACTTTTCAGCAACTTAGACTACCTACGAGTATTCATCGAGCTCGTCCCCTCGCTCGCACCCTCGATTAGTTCCTTAACCAGTTAAGAAGTTAACGAAAATCAGACAGCACCTGCCCTATAACGTGCCCTATCCGAATACACAACCATGTACTTAGAACCTGAAGCTAACCAACAATACAACCAGAAGACCAAAAATATACATATTATGACAACATTACACAATATAAACCCTCAACAATTCACTCAAAACTAAGATACCAAAACTAGAGTTTTTAATCTTTCTTTCGCGAATTCTTTAATTGCGAAGCGGAGGATCGTGTGGCTGAAACCAGCAGCCACCCATGACCTTAGCAACACACATTACAGCACCCTAACAACTCATCACACGACCATCATTCACATACCACAAGCACGAGGCATTATTTGATTACAATTAACTATAGCGATTCCAATTTAGCTTATTTCTAACGTCGAACTTTTGAAGTATTTTCCCCAACTTCCAGCAGATAATAAGGTGTATAATACACTCTAATTTAACATCATAAACTTCAAATTAGAGGGGAAGAACTTACCTTTCCCGAAATTGGTTAAAACTAGTCGAAATTGTGCCTCGGAACTTCTTCAACGTGCTGAAATTGAGCGGGCTGCTTGTGGTACTTCCTCGCTGCCCCAAATTGAATTTTTAGGTTATAAAACACTAATATACAACTTAGGGACACGTCAAATAATTAATTCACGGAACGAAACCCGGAAGCTTACCCAACAAGGGTCAAATCCGTAGCCCTCTCCTTTGCCCCTTTTCACGTTTTTTCCCTTTTTTTTTCTTCCAAATTTCAGTTGAAACGCTGGAGTTTTGGTTCCATCAACGTCTTAAAACACATATATACTTATCCACGTACTTAATATACACCATATATAATTAATTCACGGAAGAAAGTTGAGAAATTCACCTATAATCTTCAAGAACCAAGGCTGCCTCTCTTTTCTCTCTTCTCACGTTTGTTTTCTAAGTGCAGCTGCTGTTTTGGATAACTTAATAACTGAAGTAATACATATTCATATATATATGAGGTGACACGTGTCATCCCCTAAGGGTGACACGTGTCAGGCCATCATTGGGCCACCTCAACCATGCGGCCAATGGGGCGCTGCAACGTGGCAGCGGGGTACACCTCCCCCAAGTAGGTGGGTCACCTACTTGACCCCAAGTAGGTGGGTCACCTGCTTGCTTAGGGCTGCCACGTGTCATCCTCCTATTGTCTTCCCCACCAAATTTTTTTCTCTTCCTCGTGGGTTCGTAATCTCGTCTTAGTTTAAGAGCCTATGTCATTCATGCTATGGGAGCTTGGTGTGTACTCAAACAGCTTTAGGTAAGTAAAACTTCTAAGTTAGAGGCGTACGTAAGCAAATCAAGTCCTACGAGCCTCCAACTTCCTCCGACTTCTCTTGACCTTATCTCCAATCTTCCCTACTATGGGGTGTCAAATTCTCTCTTCTTAGAATTGTTTAATAGTGTCGTAACTTAGGCGGCTCACATGATAGCTTCTAAGTAGCTTTAGGAACCTTTCGAGTTCAAGAATGTGGGGTGTAACATCCTTCCCCCCTTTAGAACATTCGTCCCCGAATGTTGAATAAAACTTCTCTTAAGACTTTATGTCAATTATAGGGAGGTTTTCTTCTACTATGATAACATACATTTTTATCTAAATAATTAATATACCAGTTCTAAGAGTTGGGGTTACCTGTAGATGTCGAAAATAGGTACGGATATTTGTTTTTCATGTCCTCCTCAGCTTTCCAGGTCATTTCTTCCCGATTCCTATTTTGCCACAACACCTTGACAGAAGCTACGTCCTTAGTCCGCAGTCTTCTGATTTGCCGATCCAGGATGGCGATAGGTTGCTCTTCATAGGCTAACTCCTCTGTGACCTGGATATCGTCTACGGGATGTACCCGGGATGGATCACCCACACATTTATGAAGCATTGACAAGTGAAAGACTGGATGTACAGCTTCTAGATCTGCTGGTAAGTTTAGTTCATACTCCACTTTGCCTATTCGGCAAAGAATTAGGTAAGGGCCAATGTATCTTGGACTCAACTTCCCTTTCTTGCCGAACCTCATTACCCCTTTCATGGGCGATACTTTTAAGAACACCCAATCACCTACTTGAAATTCCAAGGGTCGACGTCGATTATCTGCATATGATTTTTGTCGACTCTGGGATGCTTATAATCTTTCCCGAATAAGCCTTACTTTATCTACCGCCTGTTGGACCATGTCTGGGCCTATTAGTTGTGTTTCACCAACCTTAAACCAATCGATAGGCGACCTGCACTTCCTGCCATAAAAAGCCTCACACGGCGCCATCTGGATGTTAGAGTGATAACTGTTATTGTAGGCAAACTCAATAAGGGGTACATGATCATACCAGCTACCTTTGAAGTTAATTATGCAGGCACGCAACATGTCCTCTAACGTTTGAATCATACGCTCTGCTTGCCCATCAGTTTGAGGATGAAATGCTGTACTAAGGCTTACCTGTGTCCCCAAGCCTTCCTGGAATGACTTCCAAAAGTGGGCTGTGAACTGAGCTCCTCTGTCTTAAATAATGGATGTGGGAACTCCATGAAGTCGTACTATTTCCTTAATGTACAACTTTGCATAGTCCTCGGCTGAGTAAGTGGTCCGGATTGGAAGGAAGTGGGCTGATTTTGTCAGCCTATCCACGATAACCCATATGGAATCCTGCTTTCGAAGAGTCCGAGGCAAACCTGTAATGAAGTCCATATTAATCGCTTCCCATTTCCAAGTTGGAATCTCCATCTCCTATAGTAGCCCACCCGGTTTCTGATGTTCAACTTTAACTTGTTGGCAGTTTGGGCATTGGGCTACGAACTCTGCTATATCCCTTTCCATACCATCCCACCAATACAGACATCTGAGGTCGTGATACATATTGGTTGACCCTGGATGAATAGAATAGCGAGCGTAATGTGCCTCTCCCTGTACTTGCTGTCGTAGTCCTGCAACCTCCGGTACACAGACTCTGCCTTGGTATCGTAATATCCCACCGACCGTAAGGTCAAATAGAGTCTTTTTATTTCGGAGAGTTTCATCTCTATACTTCGTTAGAATAGGGTCCTGGTATTGACATCGCTTTACTTCCTCCATGATGTAGGATTCAGCAATTCCTCGAACAGAAACCCCATCATCACCCGAATCAACTAAGCGGACTCCAAGACTGGCAAGCTGGCAGATCTCACGGATCATTTCCTTCTGTCCCGGTCGTACCTCTGCTAAGCTACCCATTGATTTACGGCTGAGCGCATCCGCCACCACATTCGCTTTCCCAGGGTGGTATAAGATGTCGACATCATAATCTTTCAGCAATTCCAACCACCTTCTCTGCCGTAAGTTCAATTCCTTTTGTTTGAAGATATACTGGAGGCTTTTGTGATCTGTATAAATATCCACATGCACACCATATAAATAGAACCTCCATATTTTCAAGGCATGAATCACCGCTGCTAATTCCAAGTCATGAGTCGAATAATTCTTTTCATGTTTTCTGAGCTGCCGGGAGGCATAAGCTATAAATTTACCCTGTTGCATCAATACACATCCAAGTCCAATACCGGAAGCATCACAATAAATAACAAGGCCATTGGGTCCTTCTGGAAGGGTTAGAACAGGAGCCATAGTCAATTTTTCTTTTAACAACTAAAAGCTCTGTTCACAAGCATCAGTCCACTGGAACTTAGCCGCCTTTTGGGTCAGTCTTGTTAAAGGCGCCGAAATGGAAGAAAACCGTTCTACGAACCTCCTATAATATCCTGCTAATCCCAAAAAGCTATGTACCTCCGTAGGAGTTGTAGGTCTTGGCCATGCCTTCACGGCCTCAATCTTCTGCGTATCTACGCGAATACCTTCAATCCCAATAATATGCCCCAAAAAAGCCACTGAAGTTAACCAAAATTCACATTTAGAAAATTTAGCGTATAATTTTTGGTGTTGGAGTATTCCCAGTACTGCCCGCAAATGATCTGCATGTTCCTTTTCTGATCGTGAATAGATCAAAATATAATCAATAAATACAATCACGAACAAATCTAGAAATGGTTTGAACACTCGGTTCATCAAGTCCATAAACACCGCTGGTGCATTTGTCAACCCAAAAGATATCACTCTGAACTTATAATGTCCATATCAGGTTCTTAATGCGGTCTTTGGGATATCTGCTTCTCTTACCCGTGCCTGATGGTAGCCTGACCGCAGGTCTATCTTCGAAAAGAATTTAGCACCCTGCAACTGGTCAAACAAATCATCAATCCTGTGGAGGGGATATCTGTTCTTAATTATTACCTTGTTTAGCTGCCTATAGTCAATGCACATTCGCAGCGATCCATCTTTCTTTTTAACAAATAATACCGGCTCTCCCCATGGTGACGTACTGGGCCTAATCAAGCCTTTTTCTAGCAAGTCCTTTAGTTTCTCCTTTAGCTCCTTTAATTCCACGGGTGCCATTCTATATGGGGGAATAGAAATAGGCTGAGTATCTGGTGGCATGTCTATCGTGAACTCTATCTCCCGTTCGGGAGGAATACCTGGAAGTTCATCTGGAAACACATCCGGCTATTCATTAACCACGGGTACCGACTGAAGAGTTGGCACCTCTGCTTCCAGATCATGCACGCGGACTAAATGATAAATACACCCCTTCCTGATCATTTTCCTTTCCTTAAGGTATGAAACAAACTTACCTTTCGGCGACGCCGTGTTTCCTGTCCACTCAACAATTGATTCACCCAGAAACTGGAACCGAGCTACTTTATTTCTACAGTCTACATTGGCACGACATGAAGCTAACCAATCCATACCCATAGTAAAATCAAATCCCACCATATCTAATTCTATCAAATCAGCCAAGGTACGATGACTATATACATTAACCGGGTAATTTCTATATACTTGTTTCACCACAAGAGAGTCTCCTACTGGTGTAGCCACCTCAAATGCTTCTATTATTTCAGGCTTAATCCCAATTCTATTAGCAACAAAAGGAGATATATATGATAAAGTAGAGCCGGGATCCATCAACGCATATACGTCCCGTGCAAAGATTGATAATGTACCTGTGACTACGTTTGGCGACGCTTCCTGATCTAGTCTACTAGCCAAAGCATATATACGATTAGAAGGGCCGCCAGAACTAGAAACTCCACCACGACCTCTACCACGGCCTGCCGGTATCTGCATACCCCGCCCCATCGGGCGCATAGACACAGAAGAAGAAGAACCCGCAACCGAACCAGTTAGTTGAGCTATACCACCTAGAGTACTTTTAAACGGACATTCCCTCGCAATATGGCCTTGGCGGCCACAAGAAAAACAGGCACCTATACTTCGGCGATATTCCCCAAAATGAAATCTATTACAACGGGGACACTGTGGTACTAGTGGTCTTGACTGTCAAGAACTCTGGTCCATCTATGTACCTGATGCTCTGGAGCTTTGACTAGGCCCCAAATATCTGGTGATCTCAACTCTTCCAGCTGGAAACTGTGGAGGTACACTCCGAGCTGGCTAGGAGGGATACCTACCAGATTGCTGGAATCGCCCGCTGCGAAATTCTCCTGGATAACCAGCTGACCTAGCCCTTTTAGGCTGACTTCTATCAAACCATCTGTCAGGCTGACGCCTCCTATGTCGCTCTTCTACCCCTTGGGCATATGCTTGTACCCGAGCAATGTCCACGCCTGGCTGAGAAGCCATGGCCATACAGCTATCAACCAAATAAAGGTCTAAGCCCATGATGTACCGATGCACCCTATCTGCCATATCTGCCACAACTGTGGGGGCATACCTCGCCAATGAGTCAAACTAGAGGCTATAGTCGCGAATACTCCTGCCGTTCTGCTTTAATTGCAAAAATTTATCAACCCTAGCTCGTTTCATTTCTGGAGGCAGGAAGTGGCTAAGAAGGGCTTCTGCAAATTCATCCCATTCAGCTGGAGGAGCACCCTCTCCCCTCGATAACTCCCAAGACTCGTGCCAGTTAGCAGCCACATCACGCAGCCGATAGGAGGATAATTCCACCGACTCAGTCTCCGAGGCCCTAATGATTCGCAGTGTACGCTGCATCTGTGTAATGAACTCCTGTGGGTCCTCTGTAGGTCTCGATCCATGAAATTCTAGGGGATTGCAGGCTAGGAAGTCATGAACCCTCAAGTTATCCTGTCTATTTGCATCATCTGGGCCATGCCTCCGAGCCTGTCCTGCCATCATTCCAGTCAGCAACTGTACTGCATCTCTCATAGCTCTGTCTTCCGGCCCATGCTGTGGGACTAGAGGCTCCTATACTAGAGGTTTGGGATCTGCAGCTGCTGCTGCCCTAAACTCCTCTGAGGGTGGAGATGTAGTAGAACTTGCCGACTGAAGTACAATTCTCGGTATAGACTGGGCACGGGCCCTGGTAATTCTTGGGGTCTAACTAGTTTCCCCAGCTGCTGACTTGCCCTTCTGGGCAGTGGTTGCTTTCCGTAGAGACATCACTACAAACATAAAGGTAGGTTAGTGAAGGATCATCCTAAACATAACTCTATCGCACGATCTATGATAAGAAAGAAAGTAACATCCTAAATGTCCTGTAGCCTCCTGTTTATAGATGTGGTGCACAACACACCGATAAACAAGCCTCTACTAGACCCGGTCTGTGGACACTCCAAGGAAGAACTGCTCTAATACCACTTCTGTCATGACCCAACCCCGTAGGCCATGACGGGTGGCCGAACCGGACACACACGCGTACCCCCGCCACCTATACATAACCTGTCTCCTGTTTATACCCAAAATGCATCAATATGTACGAAAACATACAAGCCGACAAGGCTGTAGTACTATATATAGGGTCGTTCCATAACACACATATACGCAAGCCGACAAGGCTGCCACAATACAGGGAACGCCCTAAATCACAGGTCATATCAGTACAGCTGTACATACCTATATATAACTCAGATCCCACTCATATACAACTTATATACAACCTATATACGGCTCATACACCACTCATATACAGGCACAACCCACATACGTATCCACAGACCTCTAAGAGTAAGAAAACAGTAACATAAGGCGGGATAGGGCCCCCACCGTACCCGTAACCAAATGAATATATACACCACGTTTAGTACCAAAATCAGGCTCCAGCACAATGGAGCACTTCTGGACTGCTGAGTGGGACTCCTATGCTGGCGGATCCCCAAACTGTGTACCTGTACCTGCGGGCATGAACGCAGCCCCCCAGAGAAGGGGGTCAGTACGACATATGTACTGAGTATGTAAAACATAATATAGCACAATTGAACACATATCTGAAACAGCGAAGCAGGGGATAACATATCATATGAAACTTATACCTGTACCCTGTGAAGTATCAAAGTATGCATGTTCAAATTATATCGTATAGCCAGCCCTATCAGGGGTCCAGTGGATACCTCTGTAATATCATCATAGCCCAATGCCATCACCACCTTATTACCATACATCATCATATATATCTACACGTATCCCGGCCCTCTAGTGAGGGACTCGAGGAATAATACAGTGAGTTGCGCACGAGAACATATCCTGGCCCGGGACTCAGGGAAAGATGGGTCACAGTATACACGAGTAGATTAATGAGCAATTATATGCAATTTAAATCATTATCGAAGACTCAACCGTAGAAGAAAATTAAGCTATTGTCTGAGAATCAGGATTGTAATGTAATCACCTTAAATGCCCCTTAATTGCCATTAGGGGCTATACTAGTTAGTGTTTCGGGGTCCTTATACACGTACTAAGATAATGCTAACTGCTTAAGGACTCCAGAATACATGTTTTTATATAGTCCTTACAACTAGGAGCCCGTATATTCATTAAATCCTTAGTATAGGTAAGGCTCAAGGAAAGTAGCTTAACTGTTATAAAAGTTCATTACCCAGAAGTGAATAAAAGACACTTAGAAATGGAATTACTTCATAGATCACATCATTGTTTACTTACCTCTACGACATGCCAAAAGAAGAGAAAGAATAGGCTTTACCTACCTCTTATGGATTTCCCGTAATCGTGTCCACGTCGTTGTCCTCGAAACCTATTTAAAATGGAAGTAAGGAAAGTATTAACAACCTTAGACTTTTCAGCAACATAGACTACCTGCGAGTATTCATCGAGCTCGTCCCCTCGCTCGCACCCTCGACTAGTTCCTTAACCAGTTAAGAAGTTAACGAAAATCGGACAGCACCTCCCCTATAAAGTGCCCTATCCGAATACACAACCATGTCCTTAGAACCTGAATCTAACCAAAAATACAACCATCAGCCCAAAAATATACATATTACGACAACATTACACAATATAAACCCTCAACAATTCACTCAAAACTAAGATACCAAAACTAGAGTTTTTAATCTTTCTTTCGCGAATTCTTTAATTGCAAAGCGGAGGGTCGTGTGGCTGAAAACAGCAGCCACCCATGACCTTAGAAACACACATTCCATCACCCTAACAACTCATCACACGACCAGCATTCACATACCACAAGCACGAGGCATTATTTGATTACAATTAACTATAGCGATTCCAATTTCGCTTATTTCGAACGTCGAACTTTTGAAGTCTTTTCCCCAACTTCCAGCAGATAATAAGGTGTATAATACACTCTAATTTAACATCATAAACTTCTAATTAGAGGGGAAGAACTTACCTTTCCCGAAATTGGTTAAAACTAGTCTAAATTGTGCCTCGGAACTTCTTCAACGTGCTGAAATTGAGCGGGCTGCTTGTGGTACTTCCTCGCTGCCCCAAATTGAATTTTTAGGTTATAAAACACTAATATACAACTTAGGGACACTTCAAATAATTAATTCACGGAACGAAACCCGGAAGCTTACCCAACAAGGGTCAAATCCGTAGCCCTCTCCTTTGCCCCTTTTCACGTTTTTTCCCTTTTTCTTTCTTCAAAATTTCAGTTGCAACGCTGGAGTTTTGGTTCCATCAACGTATTAAAACACATATATAATTATCCACGTACTTCGTATACACCGTATATAATTAATTCACGGAAGAAAGTTGAGAAATTCACCTTTAATCTTCAAGAACCAAGGCTGCCTCTCCTTTCTCTCTTCTCACGTTTGTTTTCTAAGTGCAGCTGCTGTTTTGGATAACTTAATAACTGAAGTAATACATATTCATATATATATATGAGGTGACACGTGTCATCCCCTAAGGGTGACACGTGTCAGGCCATCATTGGGCCACCTCAACCATGCGGCCAATGGGGCGCTGCCACGTGGCAGCGGGGTCCACCTCCCCCAAGCAGGTGGGTCACCTACTTGACCCCAAGTAGGTGGGTCACCTGCTTGCTTAGGGCTGCCACGTGTCACCCTCCTATTGGCTGCCCCACGAAATTTTTTTCTCTTCCTCGTGGGTTCGTAATCTCGTCTTAGTTTAAGAGCCTATGTCATTCATGCTATGGGAGCTTGGTGTGTACTCAAATAGCTTTAGGTAAGTAAAACTTCTATGTTAGAGGCGTACGTAAGAAAATCAAGTCCTACGACTCATCGCTTGGCCTCCAACTTCCTCCGACTTCTCTTGACCTTATCTCCAATCTTCCCTACTATGGGGTGTCACATTCTCCCTTCTTAGAATTATTTAATAGTGTCGTAACTTAGGCGGCTAACATGATAGCTTCTAAGTAGCTTTAGGAACCTTTCGAGTTCAAGAATATGGGGTGTAACAGATTTTGACCCCCTAGTCGATATTCCAAACTCGGATTTTCCAAAAATATTAAGGATAATGCATTACATGAGCATCCTATTTCCAAGGCATTCTTAGGGTATATATATATATAATTTTTTTTTCAAATTTTGAGGGATTTTACAGTAGTAAGTATTATGGGGGTGACTTCAGAAGAGAAAGTAGAGTTGGCGTCCTACCAACTCAAGAGTGTTGCTCAAGTTTGGTATACTCAATTTAAGACTGAGAGAGTTGATGAAGGCCCTATCGATTGGGAAGCCTTCAAGCTTGCTTTACTTGATCACTTCTTCCCTGTTAAGCTAAGGTAGGCAAATGTGTTGGAGTTCATCAATCTTAGGCAAGGAAACATAGGTATGAGGGACTATGCCATCAATTTTACCAAGCTATCCAAGTATACTCCTTCATTGGTTGCTGACCCACATGCCCGAATGACCTAATTCATATTGGGGATATCCGAGTTGATTCCAAAGGAAGGTTGTAGTGCCATGCTTGTTAAGGAGATGGACATATCTCATCTTATAAAATTTACCGAATAAATTAAAGTAAAGAAACTCAAGGATATGAGAATAAGGGATTCTAAGAGAGCCTGATATAAAGGTGGGTTCTCAAATGCTAGGAATAGTGGTAGTAGTGTTACACCCCGTACTTTGGTACCTTGGAATGCTTCTTAAGATTCTTAAGTTTCTGGGAAGGCTCTTAAGTTTTGTAGAAGTCATCATGTGAGTCGGATAATCTAGAATTCTATCAAATAATCCTAAGGAAAGGATAAGGAGATACTCCATAATAGAGAAGATTGGAAATAGGGTCATAAGAAACCGGAAGAAGTTGGAGGTCCAGTAGTGAGTCGTAGGACTTGACTTACTTGTGAAAGCTATAACTTGGGACACTTTACATACTAAGCTACTTGAGTATACGTCGAGCTTAAGTAGCAAGGAATACATAGGCTCTTGAATTAAGGCGAGATTACGGGCTCACGAAAGAGAAATAAGGAAACGACGCGCCTACTTGGACAAGGAGGTGATGCACCTACTTAGGGTCAAGTAGGTGATGCAGCAGCTTGGGTATACCCCATGCTGCCATTTGGCGACTTTGGATTGGATGCATGATTGAGGTGCACCCTAGGGGGCTGCCACGTGCTCCCCTCTAGGGGATGCCACGTGTCCCCACTTAAGTACACATATATATACATGTGTATTTCTGGATCAACTCACTTTTCAGCATCTTTACACTTAAAAAAAATTGGAGAAAAACTTGGAGAACATGGAGAGAGAGCTACGGATTTGGTTAAGCAAGGTAAGCCCTCCGATTTCATTCTGTGAATTAATTATTTAAGGTATTCTTCGGTTAAGCAAAGGTTTTTAACAACATAAAATTTATATTTGGGGTTTCGAGGAGGTTCTCGTTCTTGTCAACAAACCCGTTTTTGGAATGAGACTGTTGTTAGCAATAATAGTATAACTCCTTGTGTAAAGCTTCGTTTCGAGTGATTCAAGATTTTTTGGAAATATATTTCATAGGGCTATAACTTTTGTTTATACTATAAAACCCAGTTTTGCTTTTTTCTTCTCTAAAAAGGATGATGAAGTATAGGTGAGGTGCTGCCCAGATTTCATTTCGGAAATCCTACACGGGCTGCTGTTGGTATTTTGGGCATATCTTTTGGTATAGAATTGCTGTAGGGTTGATTATAAATTTTATGCGACCCTAAGACACATGTATATAACTTTAATTAAGGCCAAAAATCTTGTTTCCCTAAATTACCCCTTCGAAACTAAGCGACAATATAAGACAGTAGGCTGTCCAGAATTCACATTTTGATAGTTTTAGCGAGTTTGACGAGTTTAGGTTAAGGTAAGGGTTTTCCTTTCAATTTGGAGTTTATGGTGTTGTTATGACGTATATAACACATTGTGTAAGTGGATGGAAATATGAAAATTCCATAAATATGCTCGACGTTCGAAACAAAACCAAATTGGAGTCGCTATAGTTAAATTGTAGTCGAAGCAAGGTGTTGTGATTGTGGTGTGTGGATGCAGGTGTGTGGTGTGTGTTGTAGGGACTAAATGTGTCCTAAAAGAGGTGGGGGATCTTCCGGTTGTAGCCACAAGACACCCCCGCTTTTTACGCTTCAAGGTTTTGCAAAACGGAAACTGGAAACCTTATTTTGGTATCGTGGTTTCGAGCGAGTCATTTGTAGTTTATGTGGTATAAGATTGATGTTAATTGTATATATATATGATGCAGGTTATTGTTGTTGGTTAGATGTAGCTATTAGGAGTATAATTGGAAATTCGGATAGGGCACATTATAGGGGAAATGCTGCCCGATTTTCGTTAACTATTTAACTAGTTAGGGAACTAGTCGAGAAAGCGAGCGAGGGGATGAGTTCTACAAATAATCGTGTGTAGCCTAAGGTGATGGAAAGCCAAAGGTTGTTAATACTCGTATTTCTTTTATGTTACTTAGGTTTAAAGGACGACTATACGAACGGGATAAAAAGTAACCCGTATTAGGTATGTAAAGCTACCGTTTTCTTCTTTTGGCATGTTTTGGCATATGTATGTAAGGCTTATACTTTATTTTAGCATGTCTTTGGCATAAGTATGTAAATCTTATTCCTTCTCTTAGCATGATTTGACATAAGTATACAAAGCTAATCTCCCTTTTTGGCATGGTTTTTTTACGAAGCAAGTATATGACTTTCATATGATTCCAAAGAAGTTCCTATTCTTAAAGCCACTAGGATGGCCAATTTCTCGACTTCGAAAAGATATTTTGTTATACCTTGATACATATATATGGTTCCCAGAAATTCTATTTTGATATAGTCCATAGTGACTTTCAAAAGGTACTTGATATGAATTTAGTCTCGATTTTGAATGAAAGCTCATTTTGATTATTCCATCGAGTCTCAAATATAATTTAAATTGCATATAGTTTCTCACTACTCCATTCGTGGATGCCCCAATATTTCCTTCACCGAGCCCGGGCCTGGTTTTGTTATCGTGCGTACTTCTCTACATTATTTGCCATGCCCCGATGTGAGGGGGAAGGTACGACCTGTACATGAGATTTGTGGAGTTATGATGTGCCATGTACACATATGATATGATATTATCTGATATGACCATCTGATATGATATGATCTGTTATGGAGATATTACCTACTCTTGATGTATGCTGTGTTGTGGCGCCAGTGACGGGGTGGAGACCACGTTTTGTTCATCGCATCCCATAATGGGGCCAGATATGACATATGTTTATCTGCATACAATATTTGTAGTTATGAAAAACATTTTGATATTTTGGGTATTTAGCTCACTTTTGCACCTTCTATTGATATTGGGTGCCCTATGTGGCTGCGATATGATATGATCTAAATATATATACATGCGGGCCCTATGAGGCACTGTTGGCATTTTCGGCGTACGGTTGTTGAGATAGTAAGAAATACAGAGGAAACTCTGTCCAAATTTTCCTAGAAATAAGAAAAGAATGAGATACAAGGATGTAGTATGTCTTGAAAGGTTGTGCCCACAACAATGATGAGATTTGATTAAACTACGAGTATGGATGACCTTGAGAAATGAGTTAATCGATAAATTGATGGCAATAGAAACTAGGAAGTCGATACTGGTATAGTAGAACGAAATTAGAAAAGACTTATAAGCCAAAGAAAATGATTTAGAGAAGATTGATAGATCGGGATAAAATGATATATTAAGGCATCGCCTGAATTGATACACAGGGATAAACGATGATGAGTTATAGTTGAAAGAAGTAACAGTATGATTAAGATAAGAATACAAGGGAAAAAGAATTATGACGGAAGTGAAGTGTTAATAAGACAGCTTGTGAGATATTAAGGATAAGACTAACTAAGAAGGGTAAGTAACCCATAGTAAGAATCGTGAAGAAGGTCAAGGAGTGTTATACTATAGGACTGAATGCGAACATGATACCATATGAATATAACGAAGGTCATTATGAGAATAAGTAAGGAATAATAAGGAAGTTCTAATAGAGGCACCCAAGATAGACATAAGTAACTGAATACGAGGATAGAGCAAAAGGAGAATGTATAGTCATAGATTTACAAGGGTAGTACAACAATATGGTGTCAAGGTAAACCTAGTATTAACGTAAGCTCGATATGCTGTTGAGAAAGTGAGCATCTGGTGCACGACAAAGATGAAAGCTCATGAAGCATAAAGATGTATTATGTATACGTGACTCGAGTACCAACGATTAGATTGGATTAGCACCACACGAGTATGTTAAGATGTCGTACATGGGAAACTAAAGGTATGGGTGGTATAAAGGAAGGCATAGATAGGGTGCGGTATACCAAAGGTATTGGAAAGGAATCTTACGCATTTGAAAATTGGAAATAAGGGCATAAGGTATAACTCAAACAGGCAATGACATGGATACACCCTAAAGGGGGGAAGTAGACAAGAGAAGTACAAGCGTAAGAGAAAATCAACTGACGCTATCATATGTAAATGGGAACGCTTAAACTTCAAATGAGATCCCATAACGGATGGAGGCGATCATACTATCACTAACGCACCGGATCCCATCAGAACTCTGAAGTTAAGCGTGCTTGGGTGAGAGTAGTACTACGATGGGTGACCTCCTGGAAGCGAAAGAGGAAATAAAACACAAGTATTCATACCTATTCCCTACGTCTACAAGTAATCCTAACCTTTGGAACTCTGATATTGATTGCTTGATGAAAGTATATGTTATGGCAACAAGATAGAGAAACTCTCCATATAGTCAGTATAAGATCCGGAGGAAGGTTTTGGTTCACATTCGAGGACAAATGTTCTAAAGGAGGGAAGAATGTTACACCCCATACTTTGGTACCTTGGAATGCTTCTTAAGCTTCTTAAGTTTCTGGGAAGGCTCTTAAGTTTCGTAGAAGTCGTCATATGAGTCGGATAATCTATAACGCTATCAAATAATCCTAAGGAAAGGAGAAGGAGATACTCCATAATAGAGAAGATTGGAAATAGGTTCATAAGAAATAGGAAGAAGTTGGAGGTCCAGTAGTGAGTCGTAGGACTTGACTTACTTGTGAAAGCTTTAACTTGGGACACTTTACATACTAAGATACTTGAGTATACGTCGAGCTTAAGTAGCAAGGAAAACATAGGCTCTTGAAGTAAGGCGAGATTACGGGCTCACGAAAGAGAAATAAGGAAACGACGCGCCTACTTGGACAAGGAGGTGATGCACCTACTTAGGGTCAAGTAGGTAATGCAGCAGCTTGGGTGGACCCCACGCTGCCATGTGGCGGCTTTTGATTGGATGCATGATTTAGGTGGCACCCTAGAGAGATACCACGTGTAACCCCTAGGGGCTGCCACGTGTCCCCACTTAAGGACACATATATATACATGTGTATTGCTGGATCAACTGACTTTTCAGCATCTTTACACTTAAAAAAAATTCGAGAAAAACTTGGAGAACATGGAGAGAGAGCTACGGATTTGGTTAAGCAAGGTAAGCCCTCCGATTTCATTTCGTGAATTAATTATTTAAGGTATTCTTCAGTTAAGCAATGGTGTTTAACAACATAAAATTTATAGTTGGAGTTTTGAGGAAGTTCTCATTCTTGTCAACAAACCCATTTTTGGAATGAGACTGTTGTTAGTAATAATAGTATAACTCCTTGTGTAAATCTTTGTTTCGAGTGATTCAAGATTTTTTGGAAATATATTTCATAGGGATATAACTTTCATTTATACTATAAAACCCAGTTTTTCTTTTATCTTCTCGAAAAAGGATGATGAAGTATAGGTGAGGTTCTGCCCAATTTTCATTTTGGAAATCCTACACGGGCTGCTGTTGGTATTTTGGGCATATCTTTTGGAATAGAATTGCTGTAGGGTTGATTCGAAATTGTATACGACACTAAGACACATGCCTATAACTTTAATTGAGGACACAAATCTTGTTTCCCTAAATTTCCCCTTCGAAACTAAGCAACAATACAAGACAGTAGGCTGTCCAGAATTCACGTTTTGATAGTTTTGGCGAGTTTGATGAGTTTAGGTTAAGGTAAGGGTTTTACTTTCAATTTGGAGTTTATGGTGTTGTTATGAAGTGTATTACACATTGTTTAAGTGGCTAGAAATATGAAAATTCCATAAATATGCTCGACGTTCGAAACAAACCAAATTGGAGTCGCTATAGTTAAATTGTAGTCGAAGCAAGGTGTTGTGATTATGGTGTGTGGTATGTGTTGCAGGGACTAAATGTGTCCTAAAATAGGTGTGGGAGATTCTTTTTTTAGCCACACGACCCCCCCGCTTTGTATGGTTAAAGGTTTTGTAAAACGGAAAGTAGAAACCTTATTTTGGTATCGTAGTTTCGAGCGAGTCATTTGGAGTTTATGTGGTATAAGATTGATGTGAATTATATATATATATGCTGCAGGTTATTGTTGTTGGTTGTCTGTATCTATTAGGAGTATAATTGGAAATTCGGATAGGGCACATTATAGGGGAAATGCTACCCGATTTTTGTTAACTCTTTAACTAGTTAGGGAACTAGTAGAGAAAGAGAGCGAGGGGATGAGTTCTACAAATACTCGTGTATAGACTAAGGTGCTGGAAATCCAAAGGTTGTTAATACTCGTATTGATTTTATGTTACTTAGGTTTAAAGGACGACGAGACGAACGGGATAAAAAGTAACCCATAACAGGTATGTAAATCTAACGTTTTCTTCTTTTGGCATGTTTTGGCATACTTTTGTAAGGCTTATTATTTATTTTAGCATGTCTTTGACATAAGTATATAAATCTTATTCCTTCTCTTAGCATGATTTGACATAAGTATACAAAGCTAATCTCCCTTTTTGGCATGGTTTTTACGAAGCAAGTATATGACTTTCATATGATTCCAAAGAAGTTTCTATTCTTAAAGCCACTAGGATGGCCAATTTCTCGACTTCCAAAAGATATTTTGTTATGCCTTGATACATATATATGATTCCCAGAAGTTCTATTTTGATATAGTCCATAGTGACTTTTAAAAGATACTTGATATGACTTTCATGTCGATTTTGAACGAAAGCTCATTTTGATTATTCCGTTGAGTATCAAATATGATTTAAATTGCATATAGTTTCTCACTACTCGATTCGTGGATGCCTCAATTTTTCCTTCGCCTAGCTCGGGCCAGGTTTTATTATCGTGCGTACTTCTCTGCATTGTACGCTGTGCCCCGACGTGAGGGGGTAGGTATGACCTGTACATGGGATTTGTAGAGTTATGATGTGCCATGTACACATATGATATGATATGATCTGATATGACTATCTGATATGATATGATTTATTATAGAGATATTCCCTACTCTTGATGTATGTTGTGCTGTGGCGCCAATGATGGGGTGGAGACCATGTTTTGTTCACCGCATCCCATAATGGGGCCGAATATGGCGTGTGTTTATCTGCATACATTATTTATGGTTATGAAAAACATTTTGATATTCTGGGTATTTAGCTCACTTTTGCACTTTCTATCTGGTAATGACTTTACTTATTATAGTCCATGCTTTACATACTCAGTACATATGTCGTACTGAACCCCCTTTCCTCGGGGGGCTGTGTTTCATGCCCACAGGTACAGATGTTAACTTTGGAAATCTGCCATCTTAGGGGTTCCACCCAGTAATGTTGGAAGTGCTCCACTGTTCCGAAGCCTAACTTTTGATACTGGTCATTTAATATAAATGTTTGTTTATTCAGGGGTATGACGGGGCCCTTTCCCGTCATATAACTAGGCTAGAAATCTATAAAGGTATGTAGACTTGTGATGTGGGTTCTGTATATATGTTTTGGGCTTTACGTTCCGCGATGGCCTTAATGGCCTTCGTATGCTACATTTATTTTCATGCGCTCTCTAGCTATTTTTTTTTTATTTCTTCATATGTTTATTCGGCTAACATATTCAGTGGGGCTAAGGGTACGTATGGGTTCCCTAATCGGACACCAGTCATGGCCTACAGAGTTGGGTCATGACAAGAAGTGTCCATTTTCAACAAGGATATGCTTTGAGAAAGAAGTTACTTAAAGATGGGTACCATACCCAAAGGGTCAAGGTGGAGTTGTGATTACTAGTAGCCCCACTTTTCCAATGTTCCTAAGTTTGGAAGGAATCATGGAGGAAGATGCTTGATGGGGATGGGTTCTTATTATAGATGTCGCAAGATGGGCCACAAGAAATCCGAGTGCCCTAGTGTTGCTAACAAAGAAAGGGAAGGTTGTCCTCCAAGCCAAGTAGCTCAAGGATCCAACAAGGTGCCCAAGCTCAACCAAAGGGTGGCCAATACAACAACCAATTTTTTGCTATTCATGTAAGGCAAGATATGGATGAAACTCCCGATGTGGTCACACACATGTTACGGGTCCTTAAATTTAATGTTTTTGACTTGCTAGACTGGGTGCAAACTTCTATTTTGTTACTCCTTACCTTTCTATGAGTTTTAATATGTGCTCCGAAGAGGTTTTAGAACCTTTTTTAGTTGGTACTCTTGTGGGTGGTTCGATGTTATCCAAGAGAGTTTGTAGAAGTTGTCCCATGTCGGTCTTGTATAAAGTTATTCCTTGTGATGTTGAATTAGACATGACTAATTTTGACATTATTCTTGGTATGGATTGGTTACATGCCTCGTATGCATCCATTGATTGTAGAACCCATAGGGTCAAATTTCAAATTCCTAATAAGCGTACTCTTGAATGGAAGGGTAATGATTTGGTAGTGAAAGGTCGATCCAAAGAGTTCATTTATCATATAGTGCGAGTTGAGGATGTTGATTCCGAAAATCCTACTCTTGAGTCGATCTATATAGTTAATAAGTGTTTCAATGTATTTCCCGATGACTTGCCCAGAGTTAATTTTGGAATACATATCCTCCCCAATGCTCAGCCTATTTCTATTCCTTCTTACCATATGGCTCTGACAAAACTTAAAGATTTGAAAGAGAAATTGAAGGATTTATTAGATAAGGGTTTCATAAGGCCAATTATTTCACCATGGGGTGCTCTCATTTTATTTGTTCGGAAGAAGGATGGGTCAGTCCAAATGTGTATAGAATATCGATAATTGAATAAGGTCACCATAAAGAATAAGTATCCAATTACGATGATAGATGATTTGCTTGACCAATTACAAGTGGTAAGTTACCTCTCAAAGATCTTCTTTATCTGCTGCTCTGTAGCTGCCTTCCTCGCTTCGTCTTCGGCTGAGTAAGATGCTGATTCTATAGCAGCTTCGATTCCTTAACCGCCCTAACCCTAACCAATGAATGATAGGACGGCTTAGGATAATTGAAAATGAATTCATTTTCAGTAATCAGAGGCAAGTCTACCTCCCAAAAGTGAGCCATCTCTTACTTCCTCTACCCGGGGGATCCATTCTGGTTATCATTAATTAAGGGTAAAGGATTGCGATATCCCCAAGACGACATTTCAAATAAGGTATGGTAATTTTGAATTTTTATTTATATCATTTGGGTTGACTAATGATCTCACTATCTTCATGGATCTGATGATTCGTATTTTTAAGACATGATTGAACTTATTTGTGGTGGTGTTTAGTGATGACATACTGATTTACTCTCGAAATGAGAAAGATCGTATGGGTCACTTGAGGATTGTGTTACAAACTTTAAGGGACAAGCAACTATTTGACAAGTTTAGTAAGGGCAAATTTTGGCTATGGGAAGTTGCATTTCTTATCCATGTGGTATCCGGTGGTGGGATTATGGTTGATCCAAAGGAAATGAAAGTGGTGAAGAATTTTCCTAGACTATGTTTCCTTCGAATATTAGAAGCTTTTTGGTCTTGGCCGGATACTGTAGGAGGTTTGTTGAAGGGTTTTCATCTGTTTCTTTACCTCTGACTAAGTTGACCCAAAAAGGGTTAAATTTCAATAGTCATATGAATGTGAGAAGTGTTTTAAAATATTGAAGTATCGACTTACATCGGCTCTTATTTTGACATTGCATGAAAGTTCCGATGGATTTGATGTTTATTGTGATGCCTCACATGTTGGTTTGGGTTGTGTTTTAATGTAACATTGTAAGGTTATAGTATATGCCTCTAGAAAACTCAAGGTGCATGAACGAAACTATCTAACCCATAATCTTGAACTTGCAACAGTTGTATTTGCTTTGAAAATTCGACATCATTATCTTTATGGGGTGAATGTGGATGTGTTTAACAACCACAAAAGTTTGCAATATGTGTTTATCCAAAGGGACTTGAACCTTAGGAAAAGGAGGTGGCTTGACTTATAAAGGGATATGATGTGAGTGTGTTGTATCATTCAGGGAAAGAAAATGTTATAGTCGATGCTCTAATTCAGCTGTCCATGGATAGTGTTGCTCATGTGGAGGAAGGTAAGAATGAGTTGGTTAAGTAAGTTCATAGTTTGGAATGTTTAGGTGTGCGTTTGACTGATTCCAATTATGGGGGTGTTCTTGTGCATAATGGTTTAGAATGGTCCCTTATGGCGAATTTTAAGGCCAAACAAGACGATGATTCAATTTTGGTTGAATTGAAGAAGTCGGTTGCAAAAAAGCCATTGAGGCTTTCTCCCAAGGGGGAGATAGGGTACTTCACTGCCAAGGTCATTTGTGTATTCCTAATGTGGATAGACTAAGGGCATTGATATGGAATGAGGCCTATAGTTCTCATTATTCAATTTATCTAGGATCCACCAAGATGTATTGTGATTTGAGGGAAGTGTGTTGGTAGGATGACATGAAGAAGGACATAACGAAGTTTGTGGCTAAGTGTTCAAATTGTGAACAAGTGAAAGTTGAGTATCAAAAACTAGAAGGTTTGGCTCAAGACATTAAAATTCCTACTTGAAAGTGGAACGATGTGAATATGAACTTTGTGATGGGTTTGCCTCATACTAGAAGACAACATGATTCTATTTAGGTTGTTGTGGACCGAATGACTAAGTTGGCACATTTTCTATCGGTTAAGACTTCCTATGGTGCCGAAGATAACGCTAATTTGTATATTTGGAAATTGTAAAGATTTATAGTGTCCCCAAGTCTATTATAACAGATCAAGGTACTCAATTCACTTCACATTTTTGGAAGTTTCAAAAAGGTATTGGTACAAAAGTTAAGATAAGTATCGCCTTCCATCCTTAAACCTATGGACAAGCCAAAAGAACGATCCAAACTTTGGAAGCTATGTTAAGGGCATATGGGATTGATTTTAAAAGAAGTTGGGATGAATATTTGGCATTGATCAAGTTTATCTACAATAATAGTTATCACTCTAGCAACTAAATGACTCCTTTTGAAGCCTTGTATGGTAAAAGATGTAGGTCCCCGGTGGGATGGTTTGAAGTGATTGAGATGGTATTGATTGGTCACGATTTGGTAGTAGATGCAATAGAGAAAGTAAGGCTCATAAGAGAAATACCAAAGACATCTCAAAGTCATCAAAGGTCATAATCATACATAAGAAAGAGAGAGTTTGAATTTGATTTGGATGATTGGGTGTATTTAAGGGTTTCAACCATGAAGGGCGTGATGCATTTTGGTAAGAAAGGGTAATAGAGTCCTAGATATGTAAGAATCAGACATAAGAAAGAGAGACCTTGAATTTGATTTGGATGATTGGGTGTATTTAAGAGTTTCACCCATGAAGGGCGTGATGCATTTTTGTAAGAAAGGGAAATAGAGTCCTAGATATGTAGGACCTTATAGGATATTGAAGCACATTGGCTAAGTGGAAAATGAGTTAGATTTTCTATTTGAGTTGGCGTGGTTCATTCAGTATTTTATGTGTCGATATTTAGAAAGTTTGTGGGTGATCCAAACACTATTGTACTATTAGAGAATATGAATGTTGAAGAGAATTTGACTTATGAGGAGGTTCCTATGGAAATCTTAGACCTGCAAGTGAAAAGATAAAGAAACAAAGAGGTTGCATCCATCAAGGTGTTGTAGAGAAATCACCAAGTAGAGAGTGCTATGTGAAAAGCAAAAGCAGACATGATAAAGCATTATCCGTATCTCTTTCCTTCCACTCAAGCCTAAGGTACTAAGTTGTCCATGTTAAAATCACTTAAACTCCTACATTTCAGTTTCGTATGTCTTTCATATGCATACATGTTCATGAAGTTGGTTTTAAAGTCATGATTTATGTTAAAGTTTGAAAATCTCATGGTTTATGCTTTTCTATGTGTCGTTGTATTCATGTTGGTTTGGTAGTCCTCTCTCCATATACTTTATATGCTAGTTGAATCTCATTCATGGACGAATATTCCCAAGGGGGTATATTCTAAGACACCAAAATTTGGAAAGTTGGATCAAAAGGGAAATTCTAAGAAAATAGAACTGAACTCAAGTGTACTACTCGACCTACTAGTCATGGGTACTCCTACGAGTCGTAGAAGTGACTTATAGGGAGGATAAAAGGTGAAGAAGAGGAGTTGAGGAAGAGGAAGGTTGTACGAGTTAAGAGGAAGACTCGTAGACACCTGAATGAGTCGTGATGTCGACCTGTATAGAAACTTCAGAGACTCAAGAAATTTGCAGGTTTCCAAACCTGCAGGATAATAAGGGTCTACGACCTGTAATCGTGTTGATGAGTCATGAAGATAACTCGTAGACGCGACTTCAGAGACCCCCAAATATATGGATTTCAAGGACCTGTAAGATGAGTCATCCTACAAATCATCAATGCATCTATGACTCATAGAGTTCAATTCATAGGTCCAAAAATCCGTATTTAATGAAGGGCATTTTCATCTTTTCCCAAGTTTAGTTCAATGAACTTTTATTGCCAAGTTCAGATCTTATAATTATCCTACTCTTCGAATTTCCCTCCTATTCTAATTCATTTTCCTAAATTCCCTAAGGCAAGACTATCAAATTTTTCTCAAGTTCCTCCCATAATTTAGAGTTAGGGTTTCAATTTCATCAAGATTCATCTTTAATTCTGAGTTGATTTCATCAAGATATGTGGGGATTAATCTATGGGTCCTTCCACCAATAGAGTCCCAAGGTTTTCCTCAAGAATCTCTTGAAATTCCATTACTTTCTAACCCTAGTTTTGATGAATTGTGTTCGGCTATTTCAATTACATTTTAATTATTGATTAATGAATATTATAACCATGATTCTACATTAATTGTATGATTTCAAGTTGAAATATGAATGCCCATGCATGAAGCTATTTTCAATGATGATTTACATGAACTATAATTTTGAAGTTTAATAATTTTCAAAGTATTCCCATGGTTTTCACTCAAATTGACTATGTACAAGTTTTACCCTAATTTTAAGCATGAATTATGATCATGGATTATAATTATGCTCAAAGCGTGAATTTTATGCATGTTAAGAAAAAGGTGACTTAGGATCCTTAATTGCTGACCTAGGAAACTAATGATATAAATTATGCAAGCATGATTTGTAATGTTGAAAGGCTATTACTCACATTGCAATTATAACATGAAAATGAGGTACTCTATGAGTTTTTAAACTTTTGAACAAGTTTATGATATATGTTAAGTATGATCACTATGTTGTGTATTCCATGGCATTTGACTTAGTACCGAATAAGGCTTGAGGTGGGGGTTCGACCTACGGGGTCCTTATATATTCATAACTATATGCCACCATAGGATTTGCCTTTATTGTCTAGCTAGTGGATCCACATATAACACATGTTGATGACACCCGCCTAGCGGGATAGAGTCTACCTTGGCAAGTAGATTCCCCTTTTTTCCTTTGTATGGTCATACATCGGGATTCCATATTATAGCTCTCATGGTCTTATTGTCAGTTATGATTCTATTCCACATATGTGTACTCTCTTTATCTTCTTTTATAATTTCAATTATGTCTCTTAAATGCTTTAATCATTATGATTTTCTCATAACTTTACTTATCCTTCTTATTATGTACGTTACTTGATCATTGCATCCTATGATTTATATTGCATGGGATGCCTGCATACTATTACATTCAAATGTACGAATACATATTTGTTGCTTACATTGTCTTATAATGTAGGGATCGAGGATCACATTCCTTTCATATGTGGCTAGTAGTAGAGTGCCCATCCGATAAAATTTTTGTGAGTCATCATCTATCGAGGGCGAGTTAGGGGTTTATTTCATGCAGAAGACTTTTGTTGTATTCGTATTGAGGGTGAGCTAGGGACATGTGTTAGCTCCCACCTGTCTCGAGTTAGTAAAGGCATTGTTGGACAAATGATGTAGAGTCTATGTAGTCGTGTTTACACTCTCTTTTATTATTCATGTTTTAGGATCTTTCCTATGTTATTTCCGCTTTAATTTACCTTATGTATGCTTATTATATGTCAAGAGGCTTGGTTGGAGTCTCTTAGGGGTTTGGATCGCCGTGTCACATCTAGGTACTAGTTCAGGTCGTGACAATTATGATATAATATAGGTAAATGGTATGTGTTACTACATGGAATGCACTAATTATGTAAGAATCATGCATGAAAAATGACAATTAGACATAAACAATATCAACATGGAATGCATGACCAATGTTTTAAAACATAAGTAAAACTTAAAAACATTTGAATATCATAATCTTGTGGTCAATGCACCGTAAACACCATGAAAACCTATACCATTTCATATACCTTTATGGGTTAAGACCTTTAACCGACATATGAGATGATGTGAGCTATAATATGGAATTTGATGTAACTCTCTCATCGATTAGAGAGAGGTTACTTGCCAAGGTAGACTCTGTGAGAACATGTTAAACTCTATCTATTTATGGATCCACTAGCTAAACCATTAAGTCAAACTTAAATGGTCAACATAGTTAGGAACTAGAGATTGATACTACAGTTCCCTTGGGTCACTACTTGAGCTTTCAGACCGAATGCCACCTCAAAGTCTTGTCGATGTTTAGCCAATATTCCAATGGAAATCATTCATCATAGTTATTAACATTATTAGGAAAGGTAATAATAGATACCAATCCAACATCATAAAATAGTTATTTGATTAGCTCATTAACATATTGATTCATTCAAGAATAAGAGAACCTTTCAATCCTAACGAATCTGTGAGTTGGTGAGATAACTTTTCACCTCTTTCATATGAATGTGTGAGAATTTCCTTTCACAACCATAAATACTTGCTGGAAACATCATTCATTACTTATCATGAGTCATTCAAAAGTCCTTGATAATTCTTCATAAATCATTCATAGAAATCCTTTATGAATCATGATCATAGCCTTTTAAATTCATACTTGAAAATAGAATAGTGCATGGGTCCATGAAAATCAATTGAAATCATACAATTGATGCTTGAATCAAACATAATTTAATCAAGGTAAAATCCATCGGCGGCCCTCTAAAGTTAGCACCAACTTTTACTTAGACACCTAAACAAAAAGATGTTCATAACTATGATGAATGATTTCCGTTGGAATATTGGCTAAACATCAAAAAATTGTGTCATGTTGATACTTTTTACAAAGTTGGAATCTCGCGTGTTTGCACCTATCTGAGGTGTATAGACCTCTTCTTTAATCTGATGTGGAATCACACTTGGCCTATAACGGTAATATCTCTCCCATCTATGTATTTATACCCTTTCTTCTTCAATATTTCCCTAAATTAGCTTCTTAGCTTCTTTGTTTGATTTGAAAATAAAATTCAGTTTTCTCTAAAAAAGAATAACCGTGCATATCTCAAAAAGTAGACCCCAACACAAGGAAATACCCAAAAAGCCCCTTACTTTATCAGTGCAACTTTTTTTCTTGTTCTACTTCTTCTCCTTTTTCTAGCTACCATTTTTCATCCATGGTGAAATAGATTTGATGATACCAAATATAAAGTGAATAGTGTTAAATAGAATTTCATTCTACCCCTCATCTTCGTCCCCAACCTCATTGCTACTACGAGCTCAATTTTTTTAATAATAATAAATTATATGTGTATTAAAGCATTGATTTTTGATTTGCATAGACTCAGAAATCCAACAAAAAAGAAAACCTAGAACATACACCTTCTTCAAGAATGACAAATACAAACAGAAGAAGTAGTTGATAGAATCTTTAATTTCTCCAATGTCAAAAAGCCTAACAAAATAACAATCTCCAACACTTGATTTCAACCTTTAAACATACAAATTGGCAACATAAACTAACATAATAGTTAGTACTAACTAAGAATTGAAAGAAAATCAAGAACAAATGAACCTTTTTTTTTTTTCTTTTTTTTTTTTTTAATGGGAACAGACCCTACACGAGGCTCCCACCTCTCGTGCACAGTCAGGGGTTAAGCAACACCCCCAAGCCTTAACATAAATAATCAAAATAAAATACAAGGAGGGGGACATAAACCTTACCTCCGATCCTATGGTAGTTCATAAGTCGGCTAACCTATTAAGGTCGGCTAACTCATCCCCGATACAAAAAAAGAGAGACTAACTATAACTAGAAAGCAGTAAACCTGTGAGAGGACTCCTCCCGGTATAATTCAACTATGAAAGCATAAATGAGGGAGACTCTCCCCTTCCATGAGAAAAAGGAAAGTAACCTACACTAGTCCTATTCCAACTATGCTACATACCAGACATAGCTACATTGAAGAAGAACAAGTATACGAAACTTCTATCTCGCATGGGATGGGAAATTCTTTTCATCTTTGCTCTTTTTAGTCTTGTCGTACCAAGTAAATCCAGGTGAAGTGTGCCTTTGTATCAGTATCATGATTACCAGCTAAGGAGGCTGAAAGGAGAGGCAGTATATGGAGCTATAGTAGCCAACAGCCTTGGAGTTGTTGTGGAGAAAAGTGTAGCTGCATTCGAACACCTGCATGGGGGTCCAAATGTATGGTTGCTGCAGACCTGCACCTACAAGTAGCCAAGGCAGCAAACAAACATGGTGTACATGAGAGTGTGTTGCTTTTGGCATCTGTTGTTGCTGATGCTGTTGAACTTCATCTTTCAAGTCTGCACTTTCAGCTTCAGCTCTGTGGATTAGTTGTTGTTTGGTGTGTGGTTGAGCAGTTGTTTGGTGTTTTGTTCCCATAGTATGTATATGAAGTTGATGGAGATGTAACATGTTACAGCTACTCATGATATTGTTGTTGGTTCTTGGATGTTGTCTATGAGGTTGTTGGAGTTCCATCTGAGTTCCACTGTTGCCTGTATCTCCAACAACCTGCACAAACAAACAAGCAAACAAACAAGCAAACACACAATTCCAAGAGTAGTACCAACAGTTCTGAATGTGGTGTCATTCGTCTGTTGCAGCTGGCTTCCTCAAATTCTGTATTTGCAATATTGAGAGACTCCCATATGTTGTTTGATGTTGTTGGTTGTTGCAGTGTGTCAGTTCAGCAGCTTCCATGTGTAGGAGTTCTTTAGTATACCTGCACAAGCAACTAAAAGGAAAAGAATGGGTCTCAAAGAGAATTTTGGAGCCTGTGAGCATTTTCCATGTCGCTCGACTAACGTCTCCACTTATCCGTTTGAGCTGAAACTTTCTGAAGTTTGCATATATATCCTTTCCTTTATCCATGCAAAGTTTGAAGGCTTGTTTCCCAAGTTGGAGCTTCCATTTAGCAAAATTATTCCTTTTTAAGCTTAAGACAGCTGATTGTTTCAAGCTCGCTCGCCTAACGTCTCCAATTATCCGTTTGGGTTGAAATTTCTTGGGCCTTGTCAAAATAATATATGCTACAATCCTGCAAAGTTTGGGGGCCTTTGGACAGGTCCACAAGTGACTCCTCACCCTGCACCTGCTGCCCTGCTGAAGCTTAGAGGTTGCAGGGTGTTTGGAAGTTGTACTTGTGCTCTTCTCTATGTATTTGTTGTTGAAGAATGCTGATATATCACTCCAGACACCTGCAATAATACAGCAAGCAAACCCAAACAAAACATAATATACACAGACTAGCAATAAAGAAGGGACCTCAGTAAGAGCTTTGGAGGGTGTTATCATTTTCCAAGTCGCTCGACTAACATCTCCAATTATCCATTTGAGCTGAAACTTTATGAAGTTAGCATATATATCCTCTCCTTTAGCCATGCAAAGTTTGAAGGCTTGTTTCCCAAGTTGGAGGATCCAAATTACTAAAGGCCCTCTCTTTAGGCTTAAGGCAGCTGATTTTTTGAACAAATGAACCTTCATATTCTTACCTAGGGTTTTGATTGAAGAACTAAAGAAGAGAAAATGGGTTTTTGAACTGAAGAAGAGAAAATGGAGTTGAAAGATCAATTTTTACCCTTTAAATTTGAAGCCAATATGAAGTGGAAAGAATAATGAGTTGGCATGATATAATTGTCCAACTAATCCATATGGACGAAATTATAATACACGCACTTGAGTCCAAAAATAGATTATTTAAAAAGTGTCAACATGACACAGCATACCCCTACATGAGGTGTCTAAAATGAACATCTCTTGATTTAGGTGTCTTAGTAAAAGTTGGTGCCAACTTTAGGGGTCCATCAATGAGTTTCGCCTTTAATGAATGATAATAAAATAAACCAAAATTTAATTGACCCAATGCAATTTCACAAGAATTAGGGCTAGAAGATAATCATAGGAGAAGAATTTGAGACAAATCTTTTGGGACTCTATGGATGGAAGGGTTACTAGATTAATTCCCACATACCTTAGTCAATTAAAGCCCTAAATTCTCGTGAATTAGAGCCTTTAACATTGAATTCCTTGAAACCTTGCTTGAGGAAGAATATGAACATAGGAGAATATTTTTAGAAAGAAGATTTGCATTTTGGGTTAATGAGAGTGAATGAGGGATTTAGGAGGGTTTGGGTAGTTAATAGAATAAGATTTGGGCCCAAAAACCGTCCAACTACATTAATGAACTAATAAGAAAAAGACCAAAACACCCTAAATAAAATTTGAATTGGTCACCTAGATATAAGGTCTTCATAGATCGTGTATCCCCTCAAGGTCTGTGAAATGGCTCATGAACTTGGAGAAAAAAATCTGTCTTGAGAGGTTGACTTCTAGGGACCACATCATGACTCATGGAAAGCTCCACAGGTCGTGGGGAGCTCCGTGAAGTGTAACCTAAACATCCTTGGAGAGTAAGGTTTTCACAAAGACCACTACGATCCGTGTAACGCTCCACAAATCGTGGAAACAGTCGTGGTCTTCCATTGAGTTTGGGTCTTGGGGGGTCAAGTTCACATATGAGTCTACAGTCTGTGGTGCCAACCATGACCTATAAAATATTTTGTGGACTTTCCCCTATTTTTCCTTTTTTCTCAGTTCACTCCCATGGTACCTTTCAAGACTCATGGTGAGTTATACAATCCATGAACATGGACTGTGAAACCAATCGGGTGCAAAAAGCTATTTTTTTTAGAATCTTCTTTTAAACTCCAGTTTTCGACTTTCCAACTTCTGCGGTCTTACAATTCTTATTAAAGTTCAAAAGTTCAAAAATCAAATAATCATATAATTTTCTAAGTTCAAGTTCAAAAATTTCAAAATTCAAGTATATTTCTAAAGTTGCAAGTTAATGACATTGAAGTTGTAAGTTCTAAAATTCAAAAATCATACAAACCAATAACTTTTCTATGTTCAAGTTAAAAAATTCTTAAATTCAAGTATTTCTAAATTTCAAATTTATGACATTGATTTTAAAGTTTTAAAGTTCAAAAATCATACAAATCAACAATTTTTCTAATTTCAAGTTCAAAAATCCTAAAGTTTAAGTATTCTAAATTCAAGTTCGTGACATTGAAATTCTAAGTTCTTATTAGTTTTGAAATTAGGGATAATAGTCCAACAAATACTCGAACTTTGACGAAATTTATTGTTACGATACAAAACTTTGGACGGGCCCTATTACCCACCTAAACTATATAATAGTGCATTTTAAAAGTATATTCATGGTTGAGTTAAGTTTGAAAGTGTTGTTGTTTGGATCAAAATAGCTAGTTGAAGCATTTTTCTTGTGTTGATGTAAGTTTAAAAGTATTTATGTTTGCTAGTTTGTATGGTTGAAGTCAATGAACTTGACTTTATGCTGAATGTAATATACTTGAAGTCAATGAAAAATCTAAAATTTTACTTCAAAATCAACAATGATGTTAATAGTTATCAAACCCACAAAAAATTGGATTAACTCAACCACGAATATACTTTTAAAATGCACTAATAAATAGTTCAGGGGGTAATAGGGCCCACCTGTCCAATGTTTGGTATCGTAACAATAAATTTCGTCAAAGTTCAGGTATTTTTCAGACTATTATCACTTAAAATTAAGAGAAAAATACAATCCAATATTTTTCGAAGTTCAACTTCAAACATTCTAAAATTCAAGTATTCTAAAGTTCATGTTTTAAGTTCTAACTTCTATTAGTATAAAGATGTAAACTTTAAAAATACTTCAATTCAAGATCATAAATGCCTAATTCAATATATAATTTAAAAGATCTCATTTCAAACTAAAACCAAAAAATCAACAATGATAAGTTCATAAACTGATTCACAATAAAATAACATTGTTAGTAAAATAAATTGGATAGTATTAATATAATAAACGAACATAGAAATAAAAAAAATACTCAAATTAAAAAAAGCAATCATAAAACTCAAAAACATAAATTAATAATTAGTTGAGAGAATGATGTTTAGAGGGGGTAGGCTGGCAGTGCAATGGAGGGGTGGACGACAGAGAGCTTGCAGCGGTGGATGATAGAGAGATGGCATTGGCAATAGTGGTGGGGAGGGGCTGGAGAGAGTTAGTGAGAAGAACAGAGGATAAGAGAAGACAAGAGAGACGAGGGAAAAAAGGGTTTACTACCCTTGTAATATCACAAAAAGAACCATAGGCATCGTCGCTTCTGTATGTAATATCGACCAAAAGTGACGAATAAAGTAACGCCATCTATCGGTTTCTTTTTTTTTAAAAAAAATAATTAAAAATGACAAACGACGTTGTTATAAAATAAGTAATTAACTATTATTTTAATCCAAAATGATGGACGATGTCACTATATATATATATATATATATATATATATATCTGGTGCAAAAATCCACTAAAGAAAATGTTGGATAAAGAGTCACTATCCGTCGTTTTTGCTTTACAAATTTTAGAAATTCAAAATGACGGACAACATCACAAATTGCGTTGCTTTTTTTGAGTGACTTATATAGAGCTAAAACTGAATATTTGGCTTACTGTTTGATAGCCGCTACTAAGATGAGTATTTAGGACAAACCCTAACTAACTATAATTGTCTTAAAACTAAAGAAAATACATGAATTAAATAAAGATAAAGTTCGTCCTTGAAAGATGGATACTCACCAATACTGTTGTTGTGCTGACTGGAAATTATACTAATCGCGAGCTAGATGTTGAGCATTCAAAACCTATATCGCAAAACAATATAGCGTAGTAGGTATGTTATTAGTAGTTTGAATGTACTGAGTATGTGAGATATGCATGATAATACTAGCATTGACCAAGTAGCAAAACATGCAATTTTAAAATACTGTAAATTAAAATAACTAACTATAAGATCATGCAATATTTAAGATTGGAGTGTGGGAGATACTAATAACTTACATATAACCATGTGAGCTTATATGAAATTTATGTGTAATCCACATCTAAAAGGGTCCAATATACCTTGTTTGTGTATAGAGGTTGATCTGTACTAATGTGGTACCACTAAACTAATGTCTATAAGGGACTATGGAGTCAGTCCTAGTCTGACTGGTAACCCGTAAAATCCTACGGTGGAACATAGTTCTGGAATTTAGAGATTGCTACTAAAGATCTCAGTACTAACTGACGGATGAGCCTTCAGCCCTATGTCCTCTTAGTGCTATGTAATACTCCCAATGGAAAACCTGTTGAAAATCTAATAATGCAAATAAATTGTTAATACTGACTGATGCTAATAGAACTAATAATCTGAGTAGATACTAGTAAATTGATACATACTTTAACTTAAAACACCTAAAATCATGAAAACTAATAATGGGAGACATGCAATTTAAAGTAAATATAGTTCTAAAACATGAAAATATTTATATTACGAGGGTTCATGAAAAGATATTTTACAAATACTAATATTAGAGAAAAAAATACATAATCAACCATCCATGAAGAAACATGGGAAAAAGTAATGAAAATCATGTTTTACAGGAGAACTCTAACTTTTGTAGAAATGATTAACTGAAAATTTGGAATTTCTTTTAGACTCAATGGATGAAAGGATGCCCATTGATGAAAGCCCACATACCTGAAATGAAAGCTCTTGATTTTTTGATATGAAACTAGAAGTTATGGAACCCTAGTTCTTGCTTGAGAGATTTTTTATCGCACTATATGATAAATTTTAAGTGTTTAGCATTAGGATAGGGGTTTTAGTCAACTAACTCCCCCTTAATACCACTTAGGATAAGCCAATAAGTAAAAATGATAAATCATAGGGATTAAAAGATTGTGAAAAGACCAAAACAACCTTAAAAAAATTCACATCATCAGGTCCCATGAGCCTATTACAGTCCGTGGATTGTTCTACGCACCATAGATCCCCTCCGTAGAAATCCGGCTAAATTTAAATTATAAAGTTCTATCTGTGACACTTATTTCTAGTCTGTGGTTCCATTCACATACCATAAATACCATACGTAAAAGTCAGGCTGAACATCAAGTTGCAAGACTTTGGTTCATAAGCCCATCTATGATCTATACAACTATTTATGACTCAAACTCCTTGTTCGTGAATCTCAGGCTAAATTTTCATTCTCGAAAGTTGATCTAAGGATTCCATCATGGTTTTTTCTAAGGATTCCATCATGGTTTATGGTTGCATTTATGTCTCATAATTGATGTTCATAAAATCTATTTTTTGCAAACTTATTTTTTATAACTCCCATGATCTGATCTTGACCATAGAATTCCTGGGGTGTTACATCCTTCTAATAATTAGTGAAATTAAAGAGGGCAACATGTGAAGGAAAAGTAGCATAGAAGTTGAAAGTAAAGGTGAACGAAAAAAAGAGCTTATTTGTATTCTCATTATCTTAAAGGACATACGGAAAGAAGAGTCACGAATGGATCAAACTAGAAAGAAAAGTGTCATGGACTAAAATGTAACAAAAAAACTTCTGAAATGGAGTTCTTTGTTAAGGGGTACATGTCACACAATGGCCTTTGTACCACCCCTATTGAGAACTGAGATTTTGAAACTTACATTTCATGTGATGAACTTGTGATTCACGGAGAGGAATACAAAAATGTGATACAGAGCATATATTACAAATGCCAATCTTTCTGATAATCCTCGCACTGCGAACCCCCTTAAATATTGGGCTAGAGTTGACCAAGTTAAAGCAGAGTTTAACTGAAATTAGGATTTTAACCCTACTATTATAAATAATTCATTTATACGATGTTTCTAGGGTTACAAATTAATCTTAGGAGTTAAGCATTATTAATAGAAGTTAGGGATTATCATTAAACTAGAGTTTATATCAGTCTGAACTTTCTAGGGTTAATTACTGCTTTCGTAGAAGATTATTGTGGAAAGAACAATGTATTCTTTCCTTAGTTGCATTACTAAAAGATTTTACTTATTTTCTTTTATATTTATGTTCATTAGTTGTTTAACTTCCTTCTATTATTATTAACATCTAGTTATGAGTAGCTAAACTCATAACTAGGATTATAAAATATCGAGTAGGCATATGGATAACGGATTCCATTAAAATGTTCTCATGAAGGGTGATTATTGTGTATAAAGATTCTTTCATAAGGATTGTTTTTCCATGGTTCCAAATGTTAACAACTTGCCTATATTCTGACTTGCTTGACAAAAGAAGTTTATATTAGAAAACAAAATTCATTAATAGGGATTTGGGGATGGAACCCCCATCTAATAGCTTGAGTTAGAGGTAGAATATCAAGCCTGCATCATGTGATGAATGAACCAATAAATTTGAATCCCAAGTGCTGTCAAGGAATTAAGGTGATATTCTCTTAATTGGGTTCAGAGGATTTATGATACTAATAGAATAATCATTTTTACACAATGAACGTACTCGAATGAGTTGATGGTAAAATATTTATTTGAATTTTTCTATCTAACAACCATAATCTAGTTCATCTTCATTTCTTCATTACAAATTAAGTATGATAATTTAGTGATTATTTCCCTTTTAGTAACCCCAACTCAAATAGTTGTTATTAGTTTGAATTTTAATAGAAAATTATAAAGTGCTCTCACCATGCAGACAAATGAAATAAGTTTTTGGAGGTGAGAAAAGTGAGAAAATGAAATTGTTTAGGCAAAACAAGAGAGAGAATGAGTGGAATTTTAGGAATCTCTATGGAATTCAACTCCAATCTTTTTGGGATACTATATTTTGGCAACGACCACTTTATTACTAGTTGAGGATAAAATTTGAGCGACATCAAATTTTGGAGTCATTGTTGGAGAGTGAGGTTTAGAGATATATAGTTTGTAGAAATTTAATAAGTTTCTATTATTTTGTAAATTACACTAGTTGTTATTTTTCCATTGTAGGATTTCCATAGTTTATGGCCAATACTAGGTTCAAGGATCTTTTTTGGTTCCAATTGACCCAGAAATTAAAAGAACATCCATGCAACTTAGACTGAATTATAATATGGGTTACCAAAATAATCAGAGAAAAGTAGTTGAGGCTCTTGCAGTAGCATTAGTTGAGTTCGTCAGGACTGTCATGGCTCGAACTAGGGCCACGCCACAACATAGTGATCGGGATGCTAGGGACCCAACTATAAGCCATCTTAGCATACATCACAAACATAAGGTAAAGAAGCATATTAAAAGTAGTCTCAAAAAATCAACTAAATGGAAGGGACTAAGGGAAATCAACTTCATAGATGTCCAACCGAACTACATTATAAGCCATCTAAACATGACTTTAATCTAGTATTTGATGGGGGCTTAGGAAAAGATCCTAGATCACCCTAACAATATAAGAAAGTCATGAAACAATAAGAATGAAATTTATTTCCTTGATAGAACGAGGACTCACCAAATCCTTGAGAATCTAAGGCAACTGTAGCCACAAATAGGATGATCGAGAACGTCGTCCATCTCTACATTATGAGTCAATGTAGGCAAAATATGCATTAGTACATTTGAGTGTACTAAGTACGTGAGGTGTGCATGAGAAAGTAAAGGAACATAAACAATATGCCAGAAGATGCATGACCAATGATAATTAACATGAGTAGAGCTTAAAAGCATTTGAAAACATATGTAATTTATAGTCAATGCATATCATAAAACTTTATCATAAACTAATAGCTTAACTTTAGCTTGTGTGTGATAAGACTTTTAACCGACATCTAAGACTATGTGAGCTATTATGTGGAATCCGATGGAATCCTCATCAAAAAGAGGGAGGCTACCTTGCTAGGGCACACTCCGTCATGGTACTCAACTCAATTGAACTGTGATATATGTGGATCCACTAGCTAGCCCATAAAGGCAATCCTATGTGGGCAACGTAGTTTGGGACTGTAGGTTGCTACTAGGATTCCCTTGGGTAACTAACTGAATTACCCCACCAAACCCTACCTAGAACTCCTCTCGGTGCTTAGTTAATTTGCCAACGAAAAATCATAAAACTTGATCATAACCTAATAGGAAAAGATTGTAACTGTCTATCAATCCATCTTTAAAACATATTAGGAATAGCTCATTAACTTACTAATTCATAAGAATCTATAACTTCGATGAGAATTGTACTTATCACCATCTTTAACATGATTGTGTGAGAATTATATTTATCACACCATAATAAGATTTTTGATCTTAACTTTGATCATCCTCATAACTTTAATCATAAAATCATAATCTCATCTTTAAATCATGAAAATTTCATTTGAAGATCATTGAACTCATAAAATTATATTTAACTTCAATAATCATAACTTAAAAGTATCTTTATGTATGGACATTCATAATTCATCTCAAAATCATGAAATTCATATGAAAACATGCATATAATGATCATTGATAACATCTAAAAATGGAATTGAATCAGCCCAATACAATTCATCAAAACTAGGACTCATATTTCAATTGAAATTGAAACTGTTATACCCCGTACTTTTGTACCTTGGAAGGTTCTTAAGCTTCTTTAGCTTCTTAAGTTTCTTGATAGGCTCTTAAGTTTCTTGAAAGGTTCTTAATCTTCTTATAAGTCACCATGTGAGCCGGATAATCTATAACTCTACCAAACAACTTTAAAGAAGAGAGAATATGACACACAATAGTAGGAAAGATTAGAAATATGGTTATAAGAATCTGGAAGAAGTTGGAGGCCAAGTAATGAGTTGTAGGACTCGACTTACGTACGTAAGATACCAACTTGAAAATCTTACATTCTTAAGCTACTTGAGTCCATTCCAAGCTTACGTATCAAGGATTACATAGGTTCATAAAGCAAGACGAGATTACGAACCCACGAGGAGGAAAAGAAAGTGACATATGGAAACAAGAGAGAGTGCCACGTGGAAGCAGCTAAAGCAAGGGGATGGACCCCCACCTGCCACGTGGTAGCCCATAGGTGGAGGAGGGGGTGCATTGGCCCAATAAGGTCTTGACATGTGTCACCACTTAGGGGATAACATGTGTCACCCCCTAAGGTGGAATATATATATATATATTATGAATTTTAAACTCATCCTTATACCATAAGTTACATCTTCATCCAAAAATTCAAGGAAAGAAGAGAGAAGAAACTCTAGCTAGAGAGAAATCGAGAGCCTCGTATTTGGAGAGAAAAAAGGGTGAGTTCTCTGATTTGGTTCCATGAATTAATTATATAGAGTATACCACGAGGGTATGAAGGTGTTAGGAATGTAAATTTATGGTTTCAATCAGCCCTAAAAGAATAGGAAACAGCCACGAAGTTTTAGCCGCGCTAGAAGAGCTTTCGAGGCGAGTTTTGGCGAGTTTCGGATAAGGTAAGGCTTTCCCGTTTAAATTGGAGTTTATGATGTTGTTATGAGGCATATTAAATGTATTAAATGCGGCTGGAAGTGGAAAATGGCATAAGTATGCTTGACGTTAAAAACAAACTAAATTAAAGTCGTTAGAGTTAAATCGAAGTCGAGTAGTGTGTTGTGATTGTGATGCTGCAGTTGCAGCTGGTTTGATTTCATATTGTAGGTATGGAAATTGTTCGAATAAGGGTGTGTTTTCTTCTAGTTTCAGCCACACAACCCTCCATTACGTATGGTTAAGGGTTTTATAAAATAAAGGTTAAAAACTCTATTTTGGTATCGTATTTTTGAGCGAGTTGGTTGGAGTTTATATTGTGTAATGTTGAAGTGATTTTACTTGTATATATGCTTCTAGTTGTTTTTTTGGTTGTCTATGGTAATTAAGGATGTATTTGGAAGTTTTGATAGGGCAAGCTATATGAGAGATACTGTCCGATTTCTGGTAACTTCAGAACTAGGAATAAACTAGTCGAGGGAAATGAATAAACAAATGATTCATATGGGTACTTGGTTGTAGATATTACAAATTGGAAAGTGAAAGTTATTAACCTTATTATTTCTTTCATGTTAAATAGGTTCAGAAAGATTGTTTTGACATAGACAATTGTAACATCTGAAAGACATACACTATGATTACCGTTCAATTTCTCTTATATGATTTGTCATAGGAGTTATGCTATCGAGTCTCTATAAATGTTTTATATTTCATATTGCATTTAGTTTCTCACTACTCCAATCGTAAATGCCTCAATGCTTGTTTCACTGAGCCTGGTCAAGGATATGTTATCAAGTGTACTTCTCTACATTGTTTGCTGTGCCCTGACGTGAGGGGGTAGGTATGCCATGTACATGGGTTGTGGTATAAATTTTGCCATGTACACATATGCTGATGTTTGATGATATGATATGATATGGCCATCTGATATGATATGATCTGTTACGGAAATGTACCTACTCTGGAGTATGTTGTTCTATGGCGCCGGTGATGGGAGGGTGACCACGTTTTGTTCACTGATTCCCCTAATGGGGATTGATATGACATATGGTTTTCTGCATGCATTATCTGTATTTGTGATAATTATTTTTACATTCTGGATATTTTGGTCATTTTCTGCACATTCTCTTCTGGTTATGACTTTATTTATTATAGTCCTGTCACGACCCAACTCCGTAGGCCGCAACTGGGTTCCGACCTGGACCCTCTCATGTGTATTTATCAACTACACTTAAGTTGAACCGTGTGTGATGTGATACTATATACAAAAACCCAAATAGTTTAAAACTTAAAAACTTTTTCATGTACATGTAGCCTCTTTCATTTGTATCATATCATGAAAGGGCACGCGAGCCGACAAGGCTGCTATAACAAAAACATTCATAACATATCGAATAGGCAACATCGAAACTAACTCACAAACAACCCACATATTCATATGTCTACAGACCTCTAAGAATAGTAACAACAACATATGGCGGGACAAGGCCCCCGCCGTACCCCTGAATGTACAAATATATACATTAAATGACCAGCATCAAAATTTAGGCTCCAGAACAGTGAAGCACTTCCGACGCAGCTGAGAGGAACTCCTATGCTGATGGATCTCCAGAATAAACATCTGTACCTGCGGATATGAAACGCAGCCCCCTAAAAAAAGGGGGGTCAGTACGATATATGTACTGAGTATGTAAAACATAACACATCGTAACTGAGATCATAACTGAAATAGGGATGCAGGGGACAAGTATAATAACTAAATGAACTACTGTACCTGCACCTTAGGACACGTAAATCATACACATCATCATATGCTGTGCCCGGCCCTCTAGTGAACTCGGTGTTATAATCACTTCTTCATAATCACATATCATCATATCATAATGCATTTCATTTCATCATATCATCGTATACGGTATCACACTATAGTATATGGTATCATCTTATCATGTATATCATCGTATCATACCCGGTTCACTGCGGGGCTTAGGGTCACAATGTATTGCTTTAATCTCATATGCATGCCTACATAAAGTATCCGGCCCTTTAGTGAGGGACTCGGTGAATGGAGTGGTGTACGTCTATAGCGTACCATCATAATATACATATGTACCCGGCCCTCTAAGGAGGGACTCGGTGTTCCTTCCTTATTTCAACACACATACAATCATATTACAGCCGGCCCGGGACTCGGTGAATAATTGTATCGTCATAACATATAACATATATCACACCTCACGTACGACATCGTCTCCTCGTGCGTGGAACTATACACATCCGGCCCGGGACGCGGTGAAAGAAGTAGTAACACTGTGCACGATAACATATCCCGGCCCATCGTGGGACTCGAGGAAGGATGGGTTACAGTATGCACGAGTAGAGTAGTGAGAAACCATATGCAACTAAGTCATTATCTAAGACTCGATGAAATAGTCAAGTGAACCGTCACCTGAAGACTGGGGGAGTAATTATCCGAGGTATCCCTTTAGATGTCATTAGGGCTTTATGAATGGATTGAATCCCAACTATCATGTACATATCATTCATAACTTATATCTAAGACATGCCAAAGAAAAGAAGAATAGTTCTACATATCTATTCCAAAAACACGCCAAAGGAAAGCTTCACATACCTTGTATGGACTTCTCTTAATCACGTCCACATCGTTGTCCTCGAAACCTATTTAACATGGAAGTAATGTAAGTATTAACAACCTTGGACTTTTCAGAAACTTAGACTACCCACGAGTATTCATAACATTCATCCCTTCGCTCGCCTTCTCGACTAGTTCCTTAACTAGTTAGGATGTTAACGAAAATCGGGCAGCACCTCCCCTATAATGTGCCCTATACGAATTCCCAACCATGTACTTAGCATCTTCATACAACCAAAAATGCAACCAGCAGCCCATACATATACATATTACGACCAAAATTACACAATATAAACCCCCAACAATTCACTCGAAACTAAGATACCAAAACTAGAGTTTTTAATCTTTCTTTCGCGAATTCTTTAATTGCAAAGCGGAGGGTCATGTGGATGCAACCATCCGCCCCAAAACCTCATTTAGAGAACTTTTAGACCCTGCAACACGCCACAACACAACCATCAGCAGCCCCCACGCGCACAACACCTTATTTCGACAACAACTTAACTATAGCGATTCTAAATTCGTTTATTTCGAACGCCGAACTTTTCAAACCTTTTACCCAACTTCCAGCAGCTCCTAAGGTGTGTAATACACCATAATTTAAGATCATAAACTTCAAATTAGAGGGGAAGAACTTACCTTTCCCGAAATTGGCTAGAACTCGCCGAAATCGCGCCTCAGAATTGTTTTCACGTGCTGAATCGTTGTGGCAGCTTGCTGTCCGATTTTTGTTGCACCAAATCCTAATTTTGTACTACTAATACTTCCATATCATCGTAGTATATGCTAATTAATTAATTTACGGAACGAAAATGGGACTTACCTATTTTTCTCCCAAAGCCGTCACAATTTTCTCCTTAGCTCTTAGGGTTTTCTTTTCTCACGTTGCTGCTGGAAATTTGTGACTGAACTGAAGATTTTTGGATACATATCAACTAATATAGGTGGTCCCAAGGGGTGACATGTGTCATCCCCTAAGTATGACACGTGTCAAGCCATGATTGGCCACCGTGTCATGCTACCAATTAGGGGCTGCCACATGGCAGCGAGGTCCACCTCCCCCAAGCAGCTGCATCACCTACTTGACCCTAAGTAGGTGCATCACCTGCTTGCTTGAGGTGATGCCACATGTCGCTCCTCCATTGGCTTCCACGCGTCGTCTTTTTCCCTTCCTCGCGGGTTCGTAATCTCGTCTTACTTTAAGAGCTCATGTAATCCGAACTACGTAAGCTTGGTATATACTTAAGAACCTTAAGTGTATAAGACTCTTAACTTAGTGTCTTACGTAGGTAAATCGAGTCCTACGACTCATTTCTTAGCCTCCAACTCTTTCCGGATTCTTATGACTCTATCTCCAACCTCCCTTCTAGCGAGGTATCACAATCTTCTTTCCTTAGAGTTGTTTGATAGTGTCGTAGCTTATCCGGACCACGTGATAGTGTCTAAGGAACTTAAGAAGACGTTCCGAGCTCAAGAGTGCGGGGTGTAACATCCTTCCCCCCTTTAGAACATTCGTCCCCGAATGTTGAATAAAACTTTCCTTAAGACTTCATACGGATCATAGGGAGATGCCTTTCTACTTGAATGGCATACATTTTCGTCCAAGTAATTAATATACGAGTTCCAAGTTTGGGGCTATCCGTAGACATCGGGAATAGATACGGACACTTGTGTTTCATGTCCTTTTCAACCTCCCAGTTTATGTCTTCACGATTCTTATTCCGCCACAGTACCTTGACGGAAGCTATGTCCTTAGTTCGCAACCCGTTTAATCTGCTGATTCCGGATGGAGATAGGTTGCCCCTCGTAGGATAACTCCCTGTTACGTGGACCTCTTCCACGGGAAATATTCTGGGAGCGTCGTTCCCATTCTTACGGAGCATTGATCTGTGAAAACTCAATGTATTGTTTCAAATCGGACGGTAGGTCTCACTCATAGGCAGCTTTATCTATTCTAAAAATGCCATGCGAAGGATCAATGTATCCCCTTCTTGCTGACATTAGGCTGCTAATTGATATCTTGTCCCGGAATAAGCTTTACTTCATCAATAATTTAGTGGATCACATCTGGACCTGTCCCTTAATCGAAGGGCAAAATGTCATACTAAGATTCATCTGGGTTCCTCAATCCCTTTCGAAATGATTTCCAGCAGTTAGCTGTAAATTGAACTTTTCTATCTGAGATAATATATGTGGGGACTCCGTGAAATCTTATTGTTTCCCTACTATGTCATTTCGCAGAACCCTCAGCTGAATATGCCTTTCTAACTAGAGGGGAATAGGTTGATTCTGTCAGCCCATCTACCATAGCCCATATGAACTCCCAATTCCTTAGAATGCGAAGTCAGCTCGTACTATAATACATATTAACTGCTTTCCACCTCTGAGTCGGGGTTTCCATTCTCTGAGATAGGCTATCAGACTGCTGATGCTTCTTTTAACTTAAGCTATTGTACAACTCCTCTTAATCTAACTTGTAATACCTTAGGTATGCTATCTTTCCCTTTTACTCAGATCTTTTATCCAGTTTTCTTACCATACATCATATTGTAATCCTTACATAAACGTGTGTACGGACATAGAGCAGTCGAGAAAATTCCTTAGCGTTGCTATACTAGTGGCTTACCTCCTTTAGTCGAGGTCAAGGCTCCACTATGGCTCTTGTCTTTAATACCGATTATATCTGAATAGTTCTGCCTCGAACCCTCTTACACTTTTCCTGAATAGATTCTAAATATGGCAATCACATTGTTATTACTGACTTTCTTTTATCGAATAATCATTTGAACTCGCTCTTAGTATGCCAATATTCATAGGTTGCACAACTATTCTTGTGCCATTTTCACGAGGTGCATTGTATTTCAGTCATAATCTTTTCTGCTCTTGGCTTACTCTGTTCTATATGTGTCATTGTACTAACACGCCTTTATAATCTCTTTTTGTCATACTTGTTTTGTTCTCTTTCTCACTTCCCAGGGGGTCACCCATCCCAGTGCTACTCTCATTCGAGCACGCTTAACTTTAGAGTTTTGACGGAATCCGGTGCATCAGTTTGGGTATGATCACGTCCATCCCTTATGGGGTCTCGTTTGACGTTTAAGCGTCCCCATTTACATGCGATAGCATCAGTTGATTTTCTTTTACGCTTGTACTTGTTTTGTCCACTTCCCCCCTTTTAGGGTGTACCTATGTCATTCTCCGTATATCTTCAGTTATTTACACGCGAATGATTCTATTCCAACATATTTAACAGGCTGCACCATATCTACATCTTCTGTTAAATCATCCCCACGTTAGGTTGCCTTTCTAGAAAACCCTAGCACAATCGTAGGGTGCTATAATATTTGGAATATCTTAAATCGAATCTCATCTAATGATTGATACTCGAGTAGTATCCGTAATGTAGCAATGCATTCAAAGCCACATTCCATTCATCCCAATCAGTAATTAGCGAGGGCTCATAATTGGTGCACATTCCCCACTCGAGTGTACTTATACTTTAATGACTCATGTTTCGAGCTTCGTCACTATACTAACTTTATTCCAGTGGATACCACTAATTATTAGAGAGGAGTCACGCGTACACCATACTTCTTTACGCCTCCTGAGCTTGCATCTTTGTTGTGTGCTTTAAGGCTCATTTCTAATCCTGCTTAAAACCATATCAATTTCGTGGTAGTAGTGGCCTTGTCTTATTAACACTTCATATCTGTCACCATTCTTTATCCCTTGTAACCTTGTCTTAATCATACTGTTACTTACTTCAACTATAACTTGTCATAGTTTATCCCTATGTATCAATTCAGGAGAAGCCTCGCCATATCGTTTTATCCCGATCTATCAGTCTTCTATAAGTCATCTTCCTTGGCTTGTAGCTCCTTTCCAACTTCGTTCTACTATATCAATATCGATCTCCTAATTTTTATTGCCATTAATTCATCAATTAACTCATTTCTCGAGGCCAGCCATACTTGTTTAGTCAAATCTCATCATTGTGGTGAGCATAACCTTTTAAGACATACTATAGCCCTATATCTTATTCTCTTTTTATTTCTACGAAAATTTGGGCAGAGTTTCCTCTGTATTTCTTACTATCCCAACACCTGCATACAGAAAATGCCAACAATGCCTCACAGGGCACACAAATATATATTCATATCGTATCATATCGCAGCCACCCATGGCACACACATATAGTCATATCATCTTATCTCGCAGCCACACAGGGCACCCATAATTAACAGTATGGAAATAGACTTACCTGTTATGTCCACTCGAGCTGCACCTATTACACTTTCCTGTTTACCTTTCCTTTCACTTTTCAATTGTATATGTCAATCGTATTACAACGCCTTACCTGACATAGGTCCTTCATGCCTTTGCTTACCTACGTGCTTTGTAACTTTCAATATCGTCAGTTACTTTCTTCTATCGGCATTGTCCTTCTACTGAAATTAGAAGTTAGTATGAGGAATTTCATTTCTTATGACTCGACTCTGTCGCACGATCTTAGATCTGAAAGAAGTAACATCCTAACTGTCATGTAGCCTCTTGTCTATAGATGTGGTGCACAACACACCAATAAACAAGACTCTACTAGACACGATCTGTAGACACTCCAAGGACGGACTGCTCTGATACCACTTCTGTCACGACCCAACTCCGTAGGCCGCAACTAGGTTCCGACCTGGACCCTCTCATGCGTATTTATCAACTACACTTAAGTTGAACCGTGTGTGATGTGATACTATATACAAAAACCCAAATAGTTTAAAACTTAAAAACTTTTTCATGTACATGTAGCCTCTTTCATTTGTATCATATCATGAAAGGGCTCGCGAGCCGACAAGGCTGCTATAACAAAAACATTCATAACATATCAAACAGGCAACATCGAAACTAACTCACAAACAACCCACATATACATATGTCTACAGACCTCTAAGAATAGTAACAACAACATATGGCGGGACAAGGCCCCTGCCGTACCCTTGAATGTACAAATATATACATTAAATGACCAGCATCAAAATTTAGGCTCCAGAACAGTGAAGCACTTCCGACACAGCTGAGAGGAACTCCTATGATGGTGGATCTCCAGAATAAACATCTGTACCTGCGGGCATGAAATGCAGCCCCCTGAAAAAAGGGGGTCAGTACGATATATGTACTGAGTATGTAAAGCATAACACATCGTAACTGAGATCATAACTGAAATAGGGATGCAGGGGACAAGTATAATAACTAAATGAACTACTGTACCTGCACCTTAGGACACGTAAATCATACACATCATCATATGCTATGCCCGGCCCTCTAGTGAACTCGGTGTTATAATCACTTCTTCATAATCACATATCATCATATCATAATGCATTTCATTTCATCATATCATCGTATACGGTATCACACTATCGTATATGGTATCATCTTATCATGTATATCATCATATCATACCCGGTTCACTGCGGGGCTTAGGGTCACAATGTATTGCTTTAATCTCATATGCATGCCTACATAAAGTATCCGGCCCTTTAGTGAGGGACTCGGTGAATGGAGTGGTGTACGTCTATAGCGTACCATCATAATATACATATGTACCCGGCCCTCTAAGGAGGGACTCGGTGTTCCTTCCTTATTTCAACACATATACAATCATATTACAGCCGGCCCGGGACTCGGTGAATAATTGTATCGTCATAACATATAACATATATCACACCTCACATACGGCATCGTCTCCTCGTGCGTGGAACTATACATATCCGGCCCGGGACGCGGTGAAAGATGTAGTAACACTGTGCACGATAACATATCCCGGCCCATCGTGGGACTCGAGGAAGGATGGGTTACAGTATGCACGAGTAGAGTAGTGAGAAACCATATGCAACTAAGTCATTATCTAAGACTCGATGAAACAGTCAAGTGAACCGTCACCTGAAGACTGGGGAGTAATTATCCGAGGTATCCCTTTAGATGTCATTAGGTCTTTATGAATGGATTGAATCCCAAATATCATGTACATATCATTCATAACTTATATCTAAGACATGCCAAAGAAAAGAAGAATAGTTCTACATATCTATTCCAAAAACACGCCAAAGGAAAGCTTCACATACCTTGTATGGACTTCTCTTAATCAGGTCCACATCGTTGTCCTCGAAACCTATTTAAAATGGAAGTAATGTAAGTATTAACAACCTTGGACTTTTCAGCAACTTAGACTACCCACGAGTATTCATAACATTCATCCCTTCGCTCGCCTTCTCGACTAGTTTCTTAACTAGTTAGGATGTTAACGAAAATCGGGCAGCACCTCCCCTATAATGTGCTCTATCCGAATTCCCAACCATGTACTTAGCACCTTCAGCCAACCAACAATGCAACCAGCAGCCCATACATATACATATTACGACCAAAATTACACAATATAAACCCCCAACAATTCACTCGAAACTAAGATACCAAAACTAGAGTTTTTAATCTTTCTTTCGCGAATTCTTTAATTGCAAAGCGGAGGGTCATTTGGCTGCAACCATCCGCCCCAACACCTCATTTAGAGAAATTTTAGACCCTGCAACACGCCACAACACAACCATCAGCAGCCCCCACGCGCACAACACCTTATTTCGACAACAACTTAACTATAGCGATTCTAAATTCATTTATTTCGAACGCCGAACTTTTCAAACCTTTTACCCAACTTCCAGCAGATCCTAAGGTGTGTAATACACCATAATGTAACATCATAAACTTCAAATTATAGGTGAAGAACTTACCTTTCCCGAAATTGGCTAGAATTCGCCGAAATCGCGCCTCGGAATTGTTTTCACGTGCTGAATCGTTGTGGCAGCTTGCTGTCCGATTTTTGCTGCACCAAATCCTAATTTTGTACTACTAATACTTCCATATCATCATAGTATATGCTAATTAATTAATTTACGGAACGAAAACGGGACTTACCTATTTTTCTCCCAAAGCCGTCGCAATTTTCTCCTTAGCTCTTAGGGTTTTCTTTTCTCACGTTGCTGCTGGAAATTTGTGACTGAACTGAAGATTTTTGGATACATATCAACTAATATAGGTGGTCCCAAGGGGTGACACGTGTCAGCCCCTAAGGATGACACGTGTCAAGCCATGATTGGCCACCGTGTCATGCTACCAATTAGGGGCTGCCACATGGCAGCGGGGTCCACCTCCCCCAAGCAGCTGCATCACCTACTTGACCCTAAGTAGGTGCATCACCTGCTTGCTTGAGGTGGTGCCATGTGTCGCTCCTCCATTGGCTTCCACGCGTCGTCTTTTTCCCTTCCTCGCGGGTTCGTAATTTCGTCTTACTTTAAGAGCTCATGTAATCCGAACTACGTAAGCTTGGTATATCCTTAAGCAACTTAAGTGTATAAGACTCTTAACTTAGTGTCTTACATAGGTAAATCGAGTCCTACGACTCATTTCTTAGCCTCCAACTCTTTCCGGATTCTTATGACTCTATCTCCAACCTCCCTTCTAGCGAGGTATCACAATCTTCTTTCCTTAGAGTTGTTTCATAGTGTCGTAGCTTATCCGGACCACGTGATAGTGTCTAAGGAACTTAAGAAGACATTCCGAGCTCAAGAGTGCGGGGTGTAACAAGTCCATCCTTTACATATTTAGTATATTTTCCGTACTAACCCCCTTTCCTCGGGGGCTACGTTATATGCCCATAGATACAGACGTTTGATTTGCCACTCCACTTGCTTAGGACATCCACTCTGTTGTTTGACAGTTCTCCTTGGTCCGAAGCCCATATTTTGGTATTGACCTTTTTGTAGCCTATATGTATACGTTGGTCAGGGGTATGATGAGGCCCTATCCCATTATATGATTATGCTAGCATTCTGTAGAGCTCGGTAGATATGTATTTGTGGGTTCTGTATATGTTTTGGGCTTTTGTTCCGTGACGGCCTTATCGTCTTTCATGAGCTGCATATATTTTTGTGCGTTATCTAGTGAGATTAATTAATTTCTAGATTTGTTTATTCTTCTAATATGCTAATTTGGGCTAAGGGTATGTATGGATGTCCAAATCGGGCACGAGTCGCAGCCTACGAGATTGGGTCATGACAAAAATAGTATGAGAGCAGTCCTTCCTTAGAGTGTCTACAAACCTTGTCTAATAGAGTCTTGTTTATCAATATGTTGCGCGCCACATCTATAAATATGAGGCTACAAGACATTTAGAATATTACCTTTCTTTCATATCTAAGATCGTGCGATAGATCTGAGTTATAGTAAAACTCCTTATATTATTAACATTGGATGTTAATAGAAGGATAACAGCAACGAAAGGAAGTGACTGATGATATTAGAAGTCACAAGGCACACAGGTAAGCAAAGGCACGAAAGACATCTGTTGGGTAAGGTATTAAAGTAGAACTAAAATGTAAAGTTGTAAATTAAACGGAACAGTAGACAAGAAATGTAGCAGGGGAAATTCTAGTGGACGTATGAGGTAAGTCCATTTTTATTTTGTTGATTGTGGGCATCTTGAGTGGCTGCGATATGATGTATATATATGTAACTTTATACATATTGGCTCTGTGAGGCATTGTTGGTATTTTTTGCGTGCAGGTTTGAGATAGTAAGGAATATAGAGGAAATTCTGCCCAAATTTTCCTAGAAATAAAAAGAGAATGAGATACAGGGCTATAGTATATCCTAAAAGGTTGTGCCCACAATAATGATGAGATTTGTCTAAACCATGAGTATGGATGACTTCAAGAAATAAGTTAATTGCTGAATTGATGGCAATAGAAACTAGGAGGTCCATATTGATATGGTAAACCAAAGTTGGAAAAGACTTGTGACCCTAGGGAGATGATTTAGAGAAGACTGGTAGTTCTGGATAGAACGATATATTAAGGCACCAATGAAATTGATACATAAGGATAAACTGTGACGAACTATAATTAAAAGGAGTAACAGTATGATTAAGATAAGAGTGCAAGAAAAATAGAATTGTGATGGATATGAAGTATAAATAGGATAGCTTGGGAGATATTAAGGATAAGACTAACTAAGAAGGGTAAGTAACCTATAGTAAGAATCATGAAAAAGGTTAAGAAATGTTATACTATGGGCTGGAATACGAATAGGATATGATGTAAATATAACGAGGATCGTTATGAAAATAAGTAAAGCCTATTGAGAAAGTGGCTAGTGATAGGACGTGGTTTGTGTAATAAGAATATAAGGGTAAGTGTGAAACGGAAAAGTGGACTAGGGAACAAATAAGAAAGACTTATCAAGTTCCATAGGGAAAGTTGCGAATAAAGATTATGCGATAACGGAAATGATAGAGAGCACAAGGAAAGAAAGAGTAACTGAAAGGAGTAAGCAAGAAGAAAGCGAGATGACAGTGTAACAATAGGTCATGACATGTGTAGCCGATGATTCGAATGCTAAAAGTGACGGAACTACGAAAGACCAAGTTGTAGAAGGATGAGAAACGAGATAGAATGGGTGTTAGAGAATGATTGGTATAATACGAATAAAGATGGATGGACAGAATATGTTTTGGAAATGAGAAAAAAGATTATGTGAAAGTAATGTGTTTCAAATAATATAGAGGTAGTATAAGATCCCTCTTGTGCGGAATAAATGATAGACATAGATGGGATAAATGATAAGAGAAATCTATGGAAGCACCTAAGATAGATATGATTAAATGAATACAGATACAGAAAGAAAGGAGAATGTACAATATGAACTTAAAAGTGCAATACGACTACATGGTTATAAGGTAAGGCGCTGATTGAGGCGAACTTGGTATGTAGTTGAGAAAATTAAAAGCCGGTGTTGGGTACACAGTAAGGGCAAGGTGTATAAGGTATAAAGGGGTGGTACGTGCATACAACGTCGCCCCAACAATAGTGGAATCCTTAAGAGACAAATACGGTAAACTTATGGAATAAATGGTGCAATATACATTCATCCCTAGGAACAAAGTATATAGGTTGGGATAAAACTACTCCTACAAGAGAACCTTCGACAATTATCATAGGAATACAAGTATTGCCTAATTGAAATTGGAAGGACTAAAAGTTCTAATTAACTTTTGATAAAGATAAGTGGAGTGTGGCCTTGGATGAGTTGTTCCATGGGTCACATTACACAAGTACAGATTAATAGATGAGATTTCACACTATGTATGGAAAGGTTCTCGTCACTTCGTGATTTATTCAAGGTTTCGTATGTACAAAATCAAGTTATAAAGGATGAAGAAAGAGATGGACATGATATGGTACCAATCAGATTGGGAAAAAAGATTGGATGAGTTTTGAGATTGGAAAAAGGTATAAGTACCCCCCCCCCCCCCTTAAGGTTGAAAGCGGGTAAGAAGAATGCAAGGACAAGATTAAAACAATGGATACTGCAATATAGCGGACACAGATGTTTAAACTTTAGGAATATCCCGTGCTAAAGCAAGTTAGAAGGGCTGAAAGCAACAATAATGGGATAGAAGTCAGAATGGTATTTAAGGTGGTGTCAAGAAGTTTTTGGCAAAACCCTGCATGTCATAATTCTAGAAGATAGGTGTGTATAAAAAACAAAAGGTACGACCAGGAAAGGGTATCGAATAACTCAAGAGATCATGTGAAGGATAACGTTACCATGTGGGGTCAAAAGCCAAGATATTGGCTATAGCGTTTGTCGCAAATGATGCTGTGATAGATAAATAACTAAAGAAAAGGGAAAGCAAGCCTCCTATGATTGGAAGTGAGAAGAACAAGGAGTGAATAAAAGAAAAGAAAGAAGTATGATAATGTTACGACCCAACCCCGTAGGCCGCAACTGGGGTCCGACCTGGACCCTCTTATGCGTATTTATCAACTACACTTAAGTTGAACAATGTGTGATGTGATACTATACACAAAAATCTCAATAGTTTAAAACTTTTTCATGTACCTGTAGCCTCTTTCATTTGTATTATATCATGAAAGAGCACGCGTCAATGAGGCTGCCACAACATACAAACATTTACAACGTGCCGTATAGGCATAGTCGAAACAAAATTATAAACAACCCACATCCATATGTCTACAGACCTCTAGGAATAGTAACCGCAACATATGGCGAGACAGGGCCCCCGCCGTACACATTAAGTGACTAGTATCAAAAATTAGGCTCCAGAACAGTGAAGCACTTTCGACATAGATGAGAGGAACTCCTAAGCTGACGGATCTCCAGAATGAACATTTGTACCTGCGGGCATAAAACGCAGCCCCCTTGGGGAACGGGGGGTCAATACGATATATGTACTGAGTATATAAAGCATAACGCATCACAACTGAGAGAACAACTGAAATAGGGATGCAGTAAATAAGTATAACAGTTAATAAGGCACTATACCTGCATCCTATAACATCAGGGCATGTATACCATCTTCACATACCGTATCTGGCCTACTGGGGGACTCAGAGTTACCATGTCATCGCATACCGCGTCGTGTTATAGGTTACGATTACATTATTATGTCTTCACATGCATGCCCATATATCATTACATATCACACTATACCCGGCCTAGTATGGGTCTCGGTGTTATAATTATATCATCACATACCGTACCCGACCTATTAGGGGACTCGGTGTTATCATCATATCATCATATACCGTACCCGGTCCTTTAAGGGACTCAGTGTTATAATCATACCATCATATACCATACCCGGCCCATTAGGGGACTCGATGTTATTATTATATCGTCATATACCATACTCGGCCCTTTAAGGGACTCGGTGTTATAATCATAGCATCATATACTGTACTCAGCCCATTAGGGGACACGATGTTATCATCATATCATCATATACCATACCCGGCCCATTAGGGGACTCGGTGTCATAATCATCATATATAGGTAGATCATTATCTGAGACTCACTAGGGTAATCATACTGAACTATCGTTTGTGGCTTAGGATAATAATCATCTAAGGTGCCCTTTGAGTGCCACTAGGGCTATATTAAGTGAAGTCTCAGGAATTATAGACATATTTTAGGGTAATGCCAACCGACTTAAGGGAATCAAAGACATCTGTCATCACAGATTCCTTAGGATTAGGAGCTCTAAGTCCCGCTATTAATCGACATATAGACGGTTCAAGGAAGGTGGCTCAACTACGATGAGAGTTTTCCTGCCAAGGAGTGAATATGAGACATATAGCGTATTCAGAGCTTAGGAATAGACTTACTCTAGAGCTCGTATCATGTATCATTTTATTTAAGACATGTCAAAAGAAAAAAAGGGTAGGCCTCACCTGTTTGTCCCTTCCTATCCCAAAGGAGTTTGAGAGACAATAATTCACCTATCGTAGGTGTCCTAGTATTCATCAGTGGTTAAGAATCAGGAGGTATGCTCGGGGCCTTATGAATAGGATTATCCCCACTTGCATACGCAGATATACATATTGCACTTCTATCAAGGATATGCCAAGAGGAAGGAAATAGCTTTACGTATCCTCTACTTTCCATTATCCAGGAGATCGTGAGAGACACTAACTCAATTACCATAGGAGGTTTCACCTCCAGAAGTAGGTAGGGGTCGTGAATCATATTCGGAACTTCGTGAGTAGATTCGTCCCCACATGTTATATACACATCATATTTAGGACTAAGACATGCCAAGAGAAGGGAAGGATAGCCTTACATACTCATCACTTCCTAACGTATGGAAGTCTTGAGAAGCCCTAGCTCAATTACTGTAAGAGTGCTTTCATCAAGAAGTAAATGAGGACCGTGAACTATGCTTGGCATTTATGAGTAGATTTACCCTCAATCTCATATCACTCATTACATAACTTGAAGACATGCCAAAAGAAGAAACAAGATAGGCTTTACATACTTATGCCAAAAACATGCCAAAAGAAAGCTTCACATACCTTGTCTGAATTATTCCTTATCCTGTTTGCCTCACCTTTATTTAAACCTATTCAACATGAAATTAATATGAATATCAACCACTTTTAAATTTCCATCACCCCAGTTTACACCTTAGTATTAATAGAATCTATTTCCATAGTCGTTTCCCCGACTAGTTCTGTTATTCGCTAAGGCATCGACGAAAATTGGGCAACACCTCCCCTATAATGTGCCCTATCCAAATTTCAAATTAGGTACCTAAGAACTACATCCAACCAACAACAAAAACGTGCAGCAATTCACACCAACAATATACCACATAAACTCCAAACGACTTATTCAAAAATACGATATCACAATAGGGCGTCTACCCTTTATTTTGTAACGCCTTTAACTATTCGAAATGAGGGGTCATGTGGATGAAACCAGAAGCATACAAACCCCTTTTAGAATGCATTTATTCCCTGCAACAATACATTACACCCCTGCAGCAGCAACTCACAAGAACGACACTTTATTTTGACGACAATTCACTTATAGCAACTCCAATTTAGTTTATTCCGAACGCCGAACTTTTCAAACATTTTCCCCAAATTCCAGCAGCCCCTAAGGTGTTTAATACACCCTAAATTAACATCATAAACTTCAAATTAGAGGGGAATAACTTACCTTTCCTGAAATTGGCTAGAACTTGCCAAAATCGCGCCTCAGGACTTTTTTTAGCGCGCTGTAACGTCGTGGAAGCTTGCTGTCCATTTTTTGCTGCACCAAACTCTAATTTTATACTAATAATACTTCCATATCATCTTGGTATATGCTATATAATTAATTTATGTAACGAAATCCGGACTTACCTTTTTATTTTTCCAAAGCCGTCACCCTTTTCTTTCTTAGCTTAGGGTTTGTTTATCTTCACTTTGGCTCGAAATTTGATGAAGGAACTGAATTATATTCTGTATATACATATATATATGTGGTACGAGGGAGTGACATGTGTCATCTCCTAGAGGTGATACGTGTCCAACCCCTATTGGGCCACCGTATCCATGCGATCAAGGAGGGGCTACCACGTGGCAGTGGGGCCCACCTCCCCCAAGCAGGTGGGTCACCTACTTGAACCCAAGCAGGTGGGTCACCTTCTTGCTTGAGGTGATTTCTTGTGTCACCCTCCTATTGGCTGCCCTGCATCGTTTTTTTTTCTTGCTCGTGGGTTCGTAATCTCGTCTCACTTTAAGAGCCTATGTAATCCATGCTTCGCAAGATTGGTACGTACTCCAATAGCTTAAGTATGTAAGATTTTCAAGTTAGTAGCTTACGTAGGTAAATCGAGTCATACGACTCATTACTTGGCCTCCAATTCCTTCCGAATTCCTATGACTCCATTTCCAACCTTCTCTACTATGGGGTATCACATTCTCCCTTCCTTAGAGTCATTTGATAGTGTCGTAGCTTATCCAGCTCACATGATAGTGTCTAAGGAACTTAAGAAGACATTCCGAGCTCGAGAGTGCGGGGTGTAACAGAAAAAATGGGACAAGCGAGTTTCAATGTGAATGAGATAGGTGAAGAAGAATGAACCCGGAGATGAAAAGACTATGTCTACCTCATACAAGTAGTACTGGCAGGGTTATGCATCCTATGAATATGTATGTGTTACGTATAGGTCCAAGTGAGTAAGTACGTGGTAAAAGGAATAAGGGTTCAATAAGGACAATACAGTTATAATATTTTGGATAAGTTACATAGAGGTAGAGAAGAGATATCTGTACTTGTTTCCTATATCCAAAGGTAGTCTAAACTCTTAAAAGGATTGGAAGACAATGGTTATAAATAACTCTCAAAATCCTCATAAAACCCTATAAGAGGAGTTAACATTCGAGGAAGAACGTTCTAAAGGGGGGAAGAATGTTATACCCCGTACTTTTGTACCTTGGAAGGTTCTTAAGCTTCTTAAGCCTCTTAAGTTTCTTGATAGGCTTATAAGTTTCTTGAAAGTTTCTTAAGCTTCTTAGAAGTCACGATATGAGCCAGATAATCTATAACGCTACCAAACAACTCTAAGAAAGGGAGAATGTGATGCCCCATAGTAGGTAAGATTGGAGGTCAAGTAATGAGTCGTAGGACTCGACTTACGTACGTAATCTACCAACTTGAAAATTTTACATTCTTAAGATACTTGAGTCCATACCAAGCTTACGTAGCAAGGATTACATAGGTTCGTAAAGCAAGATGGGATTATGAACCCACGAGGAGGAAAAGAAAGTGTAATGTGGAAGAAAAAGAGAGTGCCACATGGCAGAAGCTGAAGCAAGGGTGTGGACCCCACTTGCCATATGGCATTCCATGGGTGGAGGAGGGGTGCATTTGCCCAATAATGGCTTGACATGTGTCACCACTTAGGGGATGACATGTGTCACCCCCTAAGGTGGAATATATATATATATATTTTATGACTTTTCAACTCATCCTTATCCCATAAGTTACATCTTTATCCAAAAATTCAAGTAAAAAAGAGAGAAGAAACTCTAGCTAGAGAGAAAGAGAGAGCCTCAGATTTGGGGAGAAACAAAAGGGTGAGTTCTTCGATTTTATTGTGTAAATTAATTATATAGGGTATATCAAGAGGGTATGAAGGTGTTATTAATGTAAATTTATGGTTTCAAGCAGCCCCAAAAGTATAGAAAACAACCACGAAGTTTCAACCGCGCTAGAAGAGCTTTCCAGGTGAGTTTTGGCGAGTTTCAGACAAGGTAAGGCTTTCCCTTTTAAATTGGAGTTTATTATGTTGTTATGAGGTATATTAAATGTATTAAATGAGGCTGGAAGTGTAAAAATAGCATAAGGATGATTAACGTTAAAAACAAACTAAATTGAAGTCGTTAGAGTTAAATTAAAGTCGAGTAGTGTGTTTTGATTGTGCTGGTGCGGTTGCAGCTGGTTTGATTGCGTGTTGCAGGGATTGAAATTATTCTAATAATGGTGTGGGTTCTTCTTGTTTCATCCACATGACCCTCCATTTCTTACGGTTAAGGGTTTTATAAAACAAAGGTGAAAAATACTATTTTGGTATCGTATTTTTGAGCGAGTTGGTTGGAGTTTATATTGTGTAATGTTGAAGTGATTTTACTTGTATATATGCTGCAGGTTGTTTTTTTTGTTGGTTTTGGTAATTAAGGATGTAGTTGGAAGTTTGGATAGGACAAGTTATAGGGGAGATGCTGCCTGATTTTCGGTAACTTCTGAACTAAGAATAAACTAGTCGAGGGAAATGGATAAGAAAGCGATTCCTATGGATACTTGGTTGAAGAGTTGGAAATTGGAAAGTGAAAGTTTATTAACCTTAGTATTTCTTTCATGTTAAATAGGTTCAGAAAGACTATTTTAACATAGACCATCGTGATATCTGAAAGATATACACTATGATTACTGTTCAATTTCTGTTATATAATTTGTCATAGTAGTTATGCTATCGAGTCTCTGTAAATGTTTTATATTTCATATTGTATTTAGTTTCTCACTACTCCACTTGTAGATGCCTTAATGCTTCTTTTACTGAGCTTGGGCCAGGATATGTTATCAAGTGTACATTTCTACATTCTTCATTGTGCCCCGACGTGAGGGGGCAGGTATGACATATAAATGAGTTGTGGTGTATGTTATTCCATGTAAACATATGCTGCTATCTATTGATATGATATGGTCATCTGATATGCTATGATCTATTACGGAGATATTCCCTATTCTGGAGTATGTTGTGCTGTGGCGCCAAAGACGGGAGGGTGAGCACGTTTTGTTCACCGATTCCCCTAATGGGGCCAGTTATGACATATGTTTTTTCACATGCATTATTTGTGTTTGTGATAAGTATTTTTACATTCTGGATATTTTGCTCATTTTCTACATATTATGTTCTGGTTATGACTTTATTTATTACAGTCCATGCTTCACATATTCAGTATATTTTCTGTACTAACCCCCTTTCCTTAGGGGCTGCATTACATGTCTGCAGGTACAAACATTTGATTTTCCGATCCGCTTACTTAGGACATCCACTCTGTTGTTTGACATTGCTCCTTTGTCCGAAGCCCATATTTTGGTACTGACCTTTCTGTAGCCTATATGTATACATTGGTCAGGGGCATGATGGGGACCTATCCCATCATATTATTATGCTAGTATTCTATAGAGTTCTGTAGATATGTATTTGTAGGTTCTGTATATATTTTGGGCTTTGGTGTTTCGTGATGGCCTTAACGTCTTTCGTGAGCTGCATCTGTTTTCATGCGCTATCTAGTGACCTTAAATGTGTTTAGGTTCATTTAACTGAATTTTGGAAAAGACACAACTACGCCTCATTAAACTTAGGATTTTTGACCTATGGGACCCTTTCTACGGGTCGTAAAAGTATTGACGAGTCGTCAAAATGAATCGTCCTATATGCTTTAAAAATAGGCTAAAAATCAAGTCTCTAAAATTTGTAAACAGGTCATTTCTATGACCCGTCAACTTGTCTACGAGTCGTAATATGGACTCATCCTGGAGATCCCAAAACCTACAAATTCTAAGGGTGTCTGAAGTTTGAATACGATTCATTCCTATGAATCATAACATCTTCAATGGGCCTTCATGTCTGTCATAGACTTGACATTGAGGGGCTTCAGAAACTTAGCCTCAGGACTCCTCTTATGAGTTGCGTCTACGGGTCGTTGAGCACATTACGGACACTAAACATGAGTCGTAAGACCTTCCTTAGAGTTTTTTCATGATAAACTACTAGGGGTCACTCCATGACTCATTATTATAAGTTGTAGGAATGTCTAGGGGTCGTAGAGTGACTCGTAAGGCTGAAGATAGTCAAAATTTTGAGGATTTCTTTTGGGTTCCAAATCTCCGACTTCCGAGGTCTTACAATATCTTTTCCTTGTGAATATTCGTCCTTGAATAAGATTAACTTATCATAGGAAGTGCAATGGATGAGGACTAGCAATCCAATCATGAACATGATGATACCTTAAAATGCACGGAATATGAAAACTTTCAACGTAACATAGAATCATGATTTTAAAATCAATTTTCATGAACATGCATGCATATGAATGACATAGAAGTAACTGTATATGTAAGCGTTCAATTAACCTTGAATAAGGACAACTTACTACTTTAGGCTTGAGTCTAGGGAAAGAGGTACGAGTATCGTTTCATCATCTCTGCCTCTGCCTCCCAAGTAGCTCTTTCTAATTGTTGATTCCTCCAAAACGCTTTGACGGATACAACTTCTTTATTCCTTAGCTTCTTAACCTACCGGTCTAAGATTTTCACTGGAACTTCTTCGTAAGTGAAATTCTCTTCAACACTTACATCCTCCAGTGGCACAATCGAGTTTGGATCACCAAGAACTTTCTCAACATAGATACATGAAACACCAAGTGAACCATTACAAACTCAAGTGGCAAATATAACTCATAAGCCACCTTGCCAATACGTCTCAATAACTTATAAGTTCCAACATACCTAGGGCTCAATTTTCCTTTCTTACCGAAATGCATTACACCCATCATGGGTGAAACCTTCAAATAGACCCAATCATCCACCTCAAATTCCAGGTCCTTTTTCCTAACACTGAAATAGGACTTCTGATGACTTTGGGCCTTCTTCAACCTCTCCCATATGAGTCTTACCTTCTCCATAGCATCTATTACCAAATCAAGACCAATCAAGGCCATCTCACATACTTCAAACCATCCCATTGGGGACCTACATCTTCTCCCATAAAATGCTTCAAAATGAGCCATTTGGATGCTAGAGTAATAACTATTATTGTAGAAAAACTCAATCAACGGCAAATGTTCATCCTAATGTCGTTTAAAATCAATAACACATGCCCTTAACATGTCTTCTAAAGTTTGGATTTTTCTTTCGGCTTGACCATTGATTTAAGGATGGAAGGTGGTACTTAACTTAACCTTCATACCGAGACCATTTTTAAAAGGCTTTCAAAAGTGCGAAGTGAATTGTGTAGCTCAATCTGATATGATGGACAACGGCACAACATGCAGTCTTACCAACTCTGAACATATAACTTAGCATAATCTTTAGCACCATAGGAAGTCTTAACCAGTAGAAAATGAGCCAACTTAGTCATTTGATCTACAACAACCCAAATTGAATCAAGTTTCTTCTTTGTATGAGGTAAACCCATTACAAAGTACATGCTCACATCTTTCCACTTCCAAAGTAGGAATTTAAATATCTCGGGCTAGACCTCCCCGCCTTTGATGCTCAAATTTAACTTGTTGGTAATTTGGACACTTAGCTACAAACTCTGCTATGTCCTTCTTCATACCATTCAACCAATACACTTCCCTCAAATAATGATACATATTAGTGGAACCCATATGAATCGAATATTGGGAACTATGGGGCTCATTTAATATCAACTCTCTCAACCCATCAACATTAGGTACACACAACCGACGTTGGTAACGTAGCACCCTATCTCCTTCCTGGGAGAAAGCCTCAATGGCTTTTTAAAAAAACAACTTATTCAACTTAACTAAAACTGAATCATGGTCTTGCTTAGCCTTAACATCCGCTGCAAGCTATGATTTCGAACCATTATGCATAAGAACACCACCGTAAATAGAATATACCAAATGCACCTTTAAACGTGCCAATCTATGAACATATTTGATCAATTATTTCTTATCTTCCTCAACATGTGCAACACTACTCATGGACAATCTACTTAGTGCATCGATAACCACACTAGCTTTGCCCGGATGGTAAACACATACTTGTTATAGTTCTTCAACAATTGAAGCCACCTCCTTTGCCGAACATTTAATTTTTTTTGCTTAAACACATATTGTAAACTCTTATGGTCGGTGAACATATCCACATGGACCCCATAAAGGTAGTGTCTCAAAGGTTTTAAGGCAAACACAATGGCCGCTAGTTCAAGATCATGGGTTGGATAATTTCATGCATGCACCGTAAGTTTCCTAGAGGCATAGGATATTACCTTACCATGTTGCATTTGAATACAAGCAAGAACAACACTTGAGGCATCAAAATATACTAAAACACCATCAGAACATTTTGGTAGAGTCAAAATAGGAGCAATAGTAAGGTGATCTTTTAACTCTTGAAAATTCTTTTCACAAGATTCTAACCATTGAAACTTCACTTTATTTTGAGTAAACTTGGTCAAAGGTGACGAGATTGATGAAAATCCTTCCATAAATCTCCTATAGATTCCATCTAGACCCAAGAAACATCTAATATCTAAAGGAAATAATGGTCTAGGCCAATCCTTAAGCGCATCGGTTTTCTTAGAATCAACCATAATCCCTTCATTGGACACAAGGTGACCAAGAAAATCCACCTCCCTTAATAAAACTCACATTTGTCGAACTTGGCGAATAAATGCTTGTCTCTTAGAGTTTGCAACACAAAACTCAAGTGATTTGCATCCTCTTCCTCATTCCAAGAGTAAACCAATATATCATTAATAAACACATTACAAACTTGTCCAAATATTATTTAAACACCCTATTCATCAAGTCCATGAAAGCTGCGGGGGCATTGGTAAAACGAAATGACATAACCAGGAACTCATAATGGCTATACCTTGTCCTAAATTCCATCTTGAGAATATCACACTCCCTCACCCTCAATTGGTGATAGCCTATATGAATATCAATCTTAGAGAAGTAACTTTCCCCTTGCAATTGATCAAGCAAATCATCTATCCTCAGAATTAGGTATTTATTCTTGATGGTAATTTTGTTTAATTATCGGTAGTCAATGCATATATGTAGTGAACCATCCTTCTTTCTAACAACCACTATGGGAGCACCCCATGAGGATATACTTGGTCAAATGAAACATTTGTCTAACAAATCATTCCATTGATCCTTCAACTCTTTTAATTCCACTGGGCCACTCGGTAAGGAGTAATAGAAATAGGTTGAGTACCCGAAAGAAGATCTATTCTAAAGTCAATTTTCCTTTGTAGGGTAATACCGGGTAAATCATCGAGAACACATCTGGAAACTCTTTAACGACGGGAACTGACTCTAGAATCCTTAACCCTCATAAGATGATAGATATAACGCTAGCAAATCATTTTTCGAGCTTTAAGGCATGAAATGAAATGAACACTGAACATAGAATTACTACCCTTCCATTCTAGGGTCGACCCATTTGGGAATTGGAACTTAACCACTCGGGTCCTACAATCAATAGAAGCATAACACGCATATAGCCAATCCATATCAAGGATAACATCAAAATGGGTTATCTCAAGCTCAACTAGATCACATAGGGTAACTTAATAGAAAACCAAAACCGGACAACTCCTATAAACACTTTTAGCCACAGCCAACTCACGTATAGAAGTATATATAGAAAAAGGCTCTAACAATATTTCAGGGATAACGTCAAATCTTATGGCCACATAAGGGGAAACAAAAGAAAAATTTGCATCCGGATCAAGGAAGGCATAACCATCATAGTGAAAGACATATATCATACTGGTAACAACATCGGGAATCTCTTCTTTCTCTTGCCTACCATGGAGAGAATAAAACCTTTTGTTAAGTTGACCACCCTTTGGTTGTGCTTGAGCACCTTGTTAAACTTGGCCTTGAGGATGGGCATCTTTCACCTTACATTCTTTAGAATCATGACCCGGCTTACCACACCGGTAGCACACA